>NC_081181.1:175917340-176261916 GCF_029867415.1 Vicia villosa
TTCAGAACGATCTAACATTGCAGATCTAAGGCGATACCTCAAACGGTTCCAGAACGATCTAGCATTACAGATCTAAGGCGATACCTCAAACGGTTCCAGAACGATCTAACATTGCAGATCTAAGGCGATACCTCCGACGGTTCCAGAACGATCTAACATTGCAGATCTAAGGCGATACCTCTGACGGTTCCAGAACGATCTAATCTTGCAGATCTAAAGTGATACCTCAGACGGTTCCACAATGATCAACTTTCAAGTCCTTCATCAAGATATAATCAATGGATTCATTCTGATGAACAAACCCTCAACACATTTTCCAGATGGCATCTGAAAAGCCCATCTCAGGTAATGTTTCAATCTGCCAACAACATTTCGCAGACAACATTCAAATGCAGCTTCCAACATCTCTTCTGATCAAGGTAAGTGCAAATTTTCAGGGCATCTAATTATTCAATCATCTTCTACCTTCAGATTTCAGACAATCTCTTCAGGTTTAAGAAGATTGAATAGGGGCAACTGTTATACCCCAAAATTTGCCCACATCTTTTTTCAAGAAAACTCCAATCTGAAAATTAAGAGTTTCATATAATCATGGATTTTTATTTCAAATATCCTAGCATATGAAGTACTTAAATTTCAGAAACTTTTCTTATACAGTAGCTTGGCTTACAGAGGAATTTATTCTTACGCAAACGCCAAATACTGTTCATTACATCACAAATACTATTTATTTATTTACAGATAAATAGTACTAACACAATCATGCAGAGTTAACTCTTTTTGCAGGCGCAGAAGCAGGAAACTCACACTATACTGGTAACAATTGTTTTTGGTTTCCCACTAACTTTTGTACTATATTCCATTATTTTCAAAATCTTTTCAAATCTCTTTTTCAAAAATCAAATCTTAACTTGTGTGTTTTCTGCCAGTCAAATATTTCTATTTCTGTGCAGTAAACAATTTTCAGGTTATTATCGGTAATTTTGCCCGCATACCGTAAATATCAGTTATTTATTATGTTTCTGTTTTCTAACAAGTCATGTAAATAAATTTTCATGCTTCACACCAAACAAAAACAAAAATAACAACAAAAAAAAAAAAAGAAAATTAACTTTGACGGTTGATTTTTCACTTTAACTGCTGCTTCAGTACACGAACAGTCGGTTGACAGACAAACTGCAGACAGTACAATTCACAGTGATTTGTACAATCAATCAAATCAATCATTCACAATTCAAATTTCCAAGATTTTTGTGTTAGAAGTCTTCTGAATATCACATGATTAGCAGAAACTCAACACTGCACAAAAATCAGGTACGCTTAACTGCCTCCTATACAGACAGTCCCTAATCAGGGTTTTTCTTGTTTTAACAGGAGCAACAAGTTTTGAGAGCTCAAATGGATTTCATATACATCCATACATCTCAAAGTACCATCATACAAATTTTCAAACTTCAATTCACTCAGACGCACCGTCAGCAGCTCAAACAGTCAACAGACGACCCGTTTGACCAAAAAAGTCAACTGACAGTCAAAAATGAAATTTTTTGTCAAAGTCCATATTTTGTCAAAGGATTCAACATTTGATCATTGGATGATCACAATTCATCAAGGAAAGATCAAAAATCAACAAAACCCTAAGATTCAAAATTAGGGTTTTTGCCTGAAAAGTCAACTCAACTTTGACTGATCATAACTCTCTCATCCTTCATCCAAAAAATGTCAACCAAAGCTCATTTTGAAGGAAATTCAATTATCTTTCAAATGCAATTGATCCCATGGTCATAGCATTCACCATTTGAAAAATATGGCCAAAGACATTACAGGTCATTTTCAAAGTCAACAAAAAGACACTTTTTTCAAATGGACACACAAGGAGAACCAAAAATCATTTTGACATGAAACCAAAGACATTGGTTAGAGGACTCTTTGAGGTTTCCAAAAAGTGCAAGATCTCCTTCATATGACAAAAATTGAAGGATTTACACCTTGTTGAAGTTGGCTAAATTTTGGGAAAATGCATGAAATCAACATTGCTCAAAAATGTTTTTTTTCCAAAAGATGCCAAGTTTTTATGGTCCAAACATCTTTGCCATGATATTATGGGCCTCCCACGACCAATACAAAACCCACATCTATATTATCCATTTTTGACATAATTTTATCTTATTTTAAGATTAAAATTAAAGGAAAATTGCATGGATAATTGGTGGCTTGATCTCCAAGCATGACTCACCTCCAAAGTCTTCAATTTTCTGCAGAAGATTGATGCCCAAGGCAAGAGCATTGAATGTAGTCAAGGCTTGGTCAAAAATTCAAAGTTTTTTATTATTAAAGAACCAAAACTTTCAACAAAGGCAACCAAGTTTCTTGCTTCACTTCCAAGCAGCCTTTGGGCTATAAAAGGAGTAGCATACCTCCACAACAAGAGGACACGAAGAGATAGCAAGAGAATAGCCACAAACCTCTCAAAATTCTCAAAAAATCTCCATACTTTGTAATTTTCAAAATCAATTTTCCAATCAATATTAATACAAACCAAGCATTCTAATCATCTTCTCAAAGATAATAGAGTAAGATTGAACTTTAAACACAGGCCCATGAGAGTCGTATAAAGCATATAATACTCTTCATGTACATATGAATTTTATTTTCGTTTTTGTATATGCAACTGATTTCAATGCTAACCAACCATCCTATCATGCTCATAAGGTCCTATGCAAATGATCTGGGCCTTAACATGCCAACTCCCACGTGAGGATAGCCATATGCCATTAACATAAGCTTATGAGTGTTCATACTTTAACATCTTCGAACCTATAGCTATGAGCATCAAACCACGAAACTAATGACATATTTGGATTCAGGGCATCATGTTTAGTGGATCTGGGTTGTTTTCATATGTTGCTAACGTGTGTTCTTGCAGGTTTGGGAAGCTACCGAAAATAACGTTTTTGTATCGTGAAATAGAGGGGGTTAAAAACCCCCGCTATCTGTCTGAAAAAGTGCATGGGACGGAGGTTGAAGACGACCACGCGTCCGAGCGTGGTTCGTCAGTCAACTTTTCAACCTTCTCTCCTCTGTTTCCATTGGTCCATGCAGGCGAGGGTGGGGACCAGTCTGACTTTGGTCTCCCACTAATCCCATGCCTTGCTTTAATCATGTGCTTCATGTGACCTCAGATCTGAACCCTTGGATCAATTCAATCTCCAATCCAACGCCTCACACACGCAGCTACACCATGCTCCCTCAGTCAACTTCCACACTGAATAAGTATCCTTTTTTATTTTCTATTTTATTTTAATTTCTTTGATAAATTAATTAAAAATAGTTTAAAAATTCAAAAAATTCCCCAAAAAATATTTTAAACTTCTAAAATAATATATTATTTTCTGAAATAAAAATATTTTATTTTTCTTCAAAATTTCAATATTTTTCATAATTAATTAGTATGTATTTATATATTTGCTTATTAATTATTTTAATTAGTCAAAAAATCATAAAAAAATTGTTCTTTGTGTTAAATATTGTTTATATATCATAAACTAATTTTGTACATATTTAGGATAATTTTATCATTAAGTCTTAATTATTTGTGTAATTATTTATATAATTATGTTTTAATTAACTTAAAAAATCCAAAAACAATTTCAAAAATTCCAAAAAAATTAGTTTTGTTCTAAAATCAATTAACAAACATTTTGTACATATTCTAAACTTATTTTCTAAGTTTGATCATTTTTTCATCTTTTCTTTATTTTAAAATTAATTAATCATGCATTAATTATATTTAAAATAAATCATAAAAATCCAAAAAATATGCCTTTTATTTCTTGCAATTTAAAATTCCTAGATAAATGTATAGGATGTCAAATTCATGTAAATAGGCTAGTTTACATTTCCCGCACAATCGATGTAATAGCGTAGATTTACTTTCCGCACTTTACATTTCCGCATTTTAATTTCCAGCACCCCTATAAACTGCGTGTATGTCAAAGATAAAACTGAACCGTCAGATCACTAACTTCAAAGATAAAATATCTGAATTCAATCACAATCACATTTGCACCTCCTAGGGTAATCCCTTTTCACTCTTTTCAAAATCAAAGTTACATTTCTACTGTTTCGAGTACAAAATCGAACCTTTTGTTTATATCCGACGAATGGATAGATTTTTAAAGGGAACAAGGATAAAGACCTCCTAACTCAGGGTAGACCTCCTAGTTTGCTTGCTCAAAATCAAAACAAACAAAATTCTCATACACTGTTGTTTTTTTAAAACGAATTTTCCAAAAGACAATATTTTGTATACATCCAAACACGGATCATTACAAAATTAACGATCTTTTCAAAACATCTTTCGAAAGATAAACAAGCATTTGTATATATCCGCACAAGGATCATTACAAATTCTATTTGCAAAGGTATTTCAAAAACACAGGTAAAGCATTCCGAATCAATTGAAAAGTAAAGCAAATGAGCTAAGCAAACTAAAGAGCCCATGGATAACCATGGATACAAAGGGTGCTAACACCTTCCCTTTGTATAACCTACCCCCTTACCCAGAATCTCTCAAAGGTCTTTTTTCTGTTTCTTTTATAAACCTTTCCTTCATTGGATAAAATAAAAGGTCGGTGGCGACTCTGTAAACTTTTTCAAAAGTGACGCGAAAGCGTCCGATCGACAAAAAAGAGTCAGTTCACGTATCCCACCCACGGAGGGGTATGGCCCGAAAGGACGGTCCACAGAACTGGCGACTCTGCTGGGGAATACAAATTCAAAATGTTTTCAAAAGGGGTTACCTTTAGAGTATAGATCATTTCGATGTTTTCAATTGTTTGATCTGATTGCTTTACTTTTCACAGGTTTGCTTGGGTACTTTGCTTGTGTGAAAGATTCTAACCCGAATCTCGAGATACCTTAAGTATATGACAATAGACCAAGGAAACTGTACGGCATGTACCGATACGGTTGATCTGGTAGTCATCGTTAGTGTGATACTTTGGTTTATACTGATGTCCCTTGAAAGCGATCAAGGAGTATATTAGGCTTCCGAAGTGTCATTAACACTAATTTGTCTTAGAACCTTTTAGTTGAACTTGACTTGTGGCCTATTAAGTGGCTAGCTTTGAAATTGATCGAAGCTAGTTATCCTCGAGGAATATTCTTGATCGGCCGTCCGAGCGCCGTATTGAGATGTTGTCTCCAAGGATCATAGAACCCGAATACTATTCTAGGACAGGTTTTCAACCAACTCAACTTCAGAGGGGAGGGTATCACCTATCAACCTCATGCAAGCCTTTAAACCTAAGGCTATTGTTTGATTTGTTTTTGTGTGCCACATGTTTGCATCATAAACACATCATTTTTCACTACACATTTCAAGGATCAAAGAGTTTACTTTTGTTTTTGCAGGTAATGGCTCCCGCCACCAGAGATTACATCCGAATCAATATCTCAACGGTGCCATCTGAACTCAAAGTCTTGGTAGCAGAATTCCCCAGGAATGCTCAATTCACTGAAAAGCATGGTCACCTACTCCATTTGGTTACCTCAAAGTTTGAAGAAGACATGATACGGGTCCTGTTCCAGTTCTTCGACCCTGAACATCATTGCTTCACATTTCCTGATTACCAGTTGGTACCCACTTTGGAAGAATTCTCTGAATTAATTGGATTACCAATCCGAGATCAATTACCTTTCACTGGTTTAGAAAGAAAACCAAAACCTGAAGTCATTGCTGCTGCTTTACATCTGCAAAAGTCAGAAATCAAATCCAATTGGGAAACAAAGAGTGGAGTTGAGGGTTTGCTTGCCAAATTCTTACTGGAAAAGGCTCGACTACTGCTAGAAAACAAAAGTTATCCAGCTTTTGAAGAAGTTATGGCTCTTTTGATCTATGGGTTGGTTTTGTTCCCTAATTCCGACCAGTTCATAAGTGTACACATCATCAACCTTTTCCTAATTCGCAACCCGGTACCAACATTGCTGGGAGACATCCTACACTCTCTACACACTCGTACCACGAAGAAGCGAGGAACTCTCATGTGCTGTATACCACTGCTGGCTAGGTGGTTTACATGTCATCTTCCCCGATCAGTACTGAGAAATGAACAAAGAGCACAATGGTCTTACAGAATCATGTCTTTATCTCATTCAGATATCCGATGGAACAACTTCTTTCAAAGAGACATTACTATCATTGATCATTGTGGAGAATACCCTAATGTGCCACTCCTTGGCATTAAAGGAGGTATCACTTACAATCCCTCTCTAGCTCTACGCCAATTCGGATATGCAAGAAGCAACGGTCCTCATGACATGATTATCCGTGGCATTGTGTTTGATTACGAGAATGATTCTCACAGACACCGACGAAGATTCATACAGGCTTGGGACAGTGTCTATAGAATAGAAAGCAAAACTCTGGGGCAATGGAATTCTATTCCTATGGAACTTTACCTCAGATGGGTGCGTACTCATGCTCAAAAACTCATGATGCCCTATCCCGCTGTTCTACCTGTGACTATCGAATCAGAAGTCGAAGGTTACGAACCTCAAGTTATTCTACACCCGGATATGCCAACTGACTTGGAAGAGTTGCAAAAATCCTGGGTTCAACTCAAAGAGGAAAGAGACACCTTCAAAGAACACTGTCAGGACTATGAGAGAAGGCTATTCGAGCTCACCAGACAGCTTCAAGAAGAACAAAGAATCAACGCATTCCTGGGGACAAAGAAAAAGCGCCCACGGGAGACCTGAAAGATCATTTATTTTATTTTCTGTCTTGTAAGCCCAAATGAGGCAAAGAAAAAAGAATAAATTGATTAACTAACGTTTGTTGCTTCTTTAACAAATCTAGACTCTATGATCCTTGAAAACATTGCACACATGCATTCACATGCATTGCATACACATTGCATTTCATACATTGCATTTCATACATTGCATTCATATACATTGCATACACATTGCATACATGGCATCCAGTCATACACATTTCATAACAGGTTCTCATGACGGGTTTCTCATCTCTTCGCTGTTTATTTCAGTCAGAAGAGATGGAATCTGAGGCAAGCATCAAGAATCTCGAAGTACAGAATGCCCAAGTTCAAGTGGCAATTCTGGAACTGGCAAAGGGGCAACAAGAGCTGAAAGCCCTGATACTCAAGAAGAAGAAGAAGCCCAAAGAATCTGCAGGCTTGAGTTACCTGAGAAGGAAGATCAAGATCCCTGTCAAAAAGATCAAAAAGCCACCAATCCCTGAAATAGTCGGTGATGGTGAACAAGAAGATAATCAAAGCAACCAGGGTTCTGCTAAACCCTCTCTCTCTTCAAATGAAGAAGAAGATCATTCTGGAGACGAACAGGATGATGACAAATACCAACAGTTGGAGGATCGTATGAAAGCTATGGAAATACAAAAAATACCTGGCTTAGATTTCAATGATCTGGGACTCGTGTCGGATGTTGTCATCCCTCCAAAATTCAAAGTTCCAACCTTTGCAAAGTATGATGGAGTTTCTTGTCCAAAACTACATTTGAGATCTTATGTGAGGAAGATACAACCTCATACAACAGATAACAAATTGTGGATTCACTTTTTCCAAGAAAGTCTGTCAGGTACACAACTCGAATGGTACTACCAGCTAGAAAATACCAAGGTTCATACTTGGGAAGAATTAGCTGCTGCTTTTTACAAACAGTACCAATACAATGCTGATCTTACACCCACTCGTACTCAATTGCGAGGCATGTCTATGGGACCAAAAGAAAGTTTCAAAGAGTATGCACAAAAGTGGAGAGATATGGCTGGAAGGGTTCAACCACCCTTATCTGATCGCGAACTAGTCGACATGTTCATGGGCACTTTAACTGGCCCATTCTATAGCCATTTGCTGGGAAGTTCATCATCAGGTTTCACTGACCTAATACTGACCGGAGAACGTGTCGAAAGTGGCATTCGAAATGGAAAAATTCAAGTAGGATCCTCCTCTGGTACTACAAAAAGGCCCATCAGAAATGAGGTCAATACAGCGCAAATTCAGACAAGTCACAAAAGTGATCAGCATCAATCTGTAGGGGCAGTTATGATCTCCGCATCTGCACCTCAAAAAGATCAACAGCCAAAATATACGCATCGACCAGATGCACCAAGAAGAACTTTCACCAAAATCAACATGCCAATCTCTCAGGCATTGCAGCACTTGCTAAAAGCAGATCTGATCACATTAAGAGGTCCTCCGAAGAATGTCAACACTTCTTCTCTGAATTATCGCCCTGATGCAACATGTGCCTATCATTCAAACTGTCCAGGACATGACGCAGATCACTGCTGGGCCCTGAAAAATAAAATCCAAGACATGATAGATGCTGGAGAAATTGAGTTCGATCCTCCAGAAACTCCAAATGTCATCACAGCACCTATGCCAAAGCATGACAAAACTGTTAATGCTATCATAGACACAGTTTACATTTATGATGTGAACGAAGTATCAATTCCACTCCTCGAAGTCAAAAGAAAGTTCATCCAAGCTGGTTACTTTCCAGGTTGTGATCCCGACTGCTTTTATTGCTCACGCCAACCCAATGGTTGTGAAAATCTAAAGATGGGAATTCAAAAATACATGGATCGCCGTATCATTATGTTTGAGAGGCTCCCTTCTATGGACATGTTGGGCAAAGTCTTTGCCAACGGGATAAGAATGGAAGACGTCTCAGTGATCTCCAGCTTACCATTCAAAATCTCTACCAAGGCTCCATTCAAACTTTCTGCTACACTCAAAGTGGCATCAGTAGTCATTGCTAGACCAACTCCATTTCCATACTCCTCAGACAAAGCTGTCCCATGGGGATATGACACTAATGTTTACATTCATGGAGTTAAGCAGGATCCCTCGACTAAAGAGGACGCAACACTAACTACTTCAGCTGTAAGTAACATTGCAGGCACTAGCAAGATCACGAGAAGTGGAAGAATCTTTTCACCAGAAATTTCTCCAAATATTGCTGCTAGTCCAATCCAGGTTCCAATTCCTATTCCAGATATCAACACTCGAGGCAAAGAGCCACTGATCGAACCAGTTCAAAATCCGGTAGAGATCACTGCTGAGGATCCATCAAAGCAAGAGATGGACGAAATATTGAAAATCATCTGCAAAAGTGATTACAATATTGTCGAACAACTGGGGCATACTGCTTCAAAAATCTCAATGTTATCTCTGCTAAAATATTCAGAAGCTCATGCTAAAGCTCTAATGAAGTTCCTTCAAGCTGCGCATGTGCCTCAAGAAATCCCAATCGACCAATTTGAGAATTGTGTCGCCAGTCTTACAGTGCCCAATGGTCTTGGTTTCTCTGATGTGGATCTAACTCCTGCTGGAAGAAATCACAACAAGGCCCTGCACATCTCTATCGAATGCAACGGCACCACTCTGTCTCATGTGCTAATAGACAATGGTTCCTCTCTAAACGTGTTACCAAAGGTAATACTGGAAAAACTTGACTTCAAAGGAGTTGTGCTACAACCAAGTGATGTGGTTGTAAGAGCCTTCGATGGGTCAACAAGAACGGTGTACGGAGAAGTTAAGCTCCCAATCAGAGTGGGCTCTCAAACTTTCGATGTTATCTTTTCCGTAATAGACGTTCTTCCAACATACTCCTGTTTACTAGGACGCCCTTGGATACATGGGGCAAACGCTGTAACTTCTACCCTGCATCAGAAGTTAAAATACCCAGTAAAAGGAAAGGTTGTCACAGTCTATGGCGAAGAAGAATATATGGTCAGTCACTTGAGCAACGACAAGTATGTTGAGATGGAGGGCGAATCCATCGAAACTCCGTATCAAGCTTTTGAGGTTGTATCTCCAGATATCTCTACCACCAAGCATATTCCTGCTACTCCAGCTACAACTATGGCTTCTCTCAAAGATGCCAAAGCCATGATTGAACAGGGTGATCGCACAGTATGGGGACAACTCCCTGATATACCCTACAAGTCCGACAAGCTAGGTCTGGGCTATAATGGTGAAAATCAAAAGAATGATCAAAATCCTCGCTCTGAAGGGTTAATATCACACTTCGCCAGCCAAGAAGTAAACGCCATTGATGATGAAGGGACATACTTGAACCACATCATTCAGCCATATCCAGACGAAATTCCACCCATTACCATGGGAATGTGGGATGCTGTGGGAGGACCAAATGACGGTTACAACTACCAGTATATCACACCTCAGAATTCTTACATTGCTCTGGAAGATCTTACTCCAACAGAAGAGGGTAATCAAAATGACGGAAGTATCACAAGTCCCGTCACTCAGCAATATCAAAATCCACCCAAAGAAGTATGGGACACGCTAGGAGAACCCAGCGGCAAATACGACTATATGGTGAAATATTCCGCTCCTCCGAGCTTTTCAACTCCCATCAAAGACATTGTCCCGACTGGATGGGACGAACAGTACGACGACAACTTCGCTCTTGAAGAAGCCAGGAAGATGCCAAACAACGAAGGTTATTTTCTGTCACAGTACACTCCTTATCAGGATGCACAAGTCTCTATTCAAAACATCATTCCTACTGCATGGGACGGCCTTATCGAGCATCTCGCTCAGCCAATAGAGGGACCTCCACCTGGATTCTCATATCCAACAAATCATCCAACTTATCCTGAGGAATTACCTACGCATTTTCCCACTAGCGGAATCAATGCTACGGAAGACGAAAAGAACAACTGCAACTGGAACAGCTGGGTGCTCCCTGCTAACAACGGTGGATTGAACAACTGGAAAGCAGAGGATGTGATCTCCTTTGATCAGGAGTAAATGCCATTTCCTGTTTTCTTTGTGTATATTGTGCAAAGATAAAAGTGGTTCCTGAACAATCGAACCATGAGCTTGAAAGCCGTGTGCCTTAGCACAACGGTCCTTCTATAAAAAGGGTTTGTCATATCATGATTATGTGCATTCAATAAAATCATGGGATGCTTGCATGTTCAAAATTTTGTGATCCTTTTTCTTTCTTTATTCGCTTTCAAATAGCTATGTTTTTCTCTTCATACACACTCACATATCTACCATGCAGATTCACATACACGCTGGATCCAGTCAATAACGACTCTGCTATTGCCCGTCATGACTTTGAAAATCCGATCTACCAAACTGAGGACGAAAGTGAGGAAGATTGTGAAGTGCCAAGAGAAATTGCAAGACTTCTAGAACAAGAAGAAAAAGCCATACAGCCTCATGAGGAGCCGATTGAGGTCATCAACTTGGGCAGTGACGAAGAAAAGAAAGAGGTCAGAATTGGGGCTGACTTAGAAAACAGTGTCAAGCAAAGACTGATTCAATTGTTGCAAGACTACGCCGAGATATTCGCCTGGTCTTATCAAGATATGCCTGGCCTTGACACGGACATTGTAGTTCATCGCCTGCCAATCAAAGAAGGAAGCACTCCGGTCAAACAGAGACTGCGAAGGAGTAAGCCTGATATGTCAAAAAAGATCAAAGACGAGGTTGAAAAACAATTCAATGCCGGATTCCTAAAAGTTGTAAGTTATCCTCCTTGGATAGCTAACATCGTGCCTGTACCCAAAAAAGACGGGAAAGTCAGAATGTGTGTAGACTACAGAGATCTGAACCGGGCAAGCCCTAAAGATGATTTCCCTTTACCGCACATCGATGTACTAGTTGACAATACCGCACAATGCAAGGTATTCTCCTTTATGGACGGATTCTCAGGGTACAATCAAATCAAGATGGCACCCGAAGACATGGAAAAAACAACCTTCACAACTCCCTGGGGAACCTTTTGTTACAAAGTAATGCCCTTTGGTCTAAAAAATGCTGGAGCTACCTACCAACGAGCAATGGTAACACTATTTCATGATATGATTCATCAGGAAATAGAGGTGTATGTCGATGACATGATCGCAAAATCCAACACCGAAGAAGAACATTTGAGTCATTTACACAAGCTGTTTGACAGACTCAAGAAATACAGATTGCGACTGAACCCGAACAAGTGTACCTTTGGAGTAAGATCCGGTAAACTCTTAGGTTTCATCGTCAGCAGTAAAGGTATTGAGGTTGATCCTGCCAAGGTCAAAGCCATTCAAGAAATGCCTATACCCCGTACCGAGAAACAAGTCAGAGGATTCTTGGGACGTCTAAACTACATAGCCAGATTCATTGCCCATATGACTCCTACTTGTGTGCCAATCTTCAAATTACTGAAGAAAGATCAAGTGGAAAGATGGAATGACAAATGCCAGTTAGCCTTTGATAAAATCAAAGAATACCTTCAAAAACCGCCAATCTTGTTACCTCCTGTGGAAGGCAGACCTCTGATAATGTACCTAACTGTGTTAGAAGATTCAATGGGGTGTGTACTCGGACAACATGACGATTCCGGTCGAAAGGAGCACGCAATCTACTATCTTAGCAAAAAGTTTACCGATTGTGAAACAAGATACTCACTACTCGAAAAAACTTGCTGTGCCTTAGCATGGGCGGCTCGCCGACTAAGACAGTATATGCTAAATCACACCACTTTCCTGATCTCCAAGATGGATCCAATCAAATACGTGTTCGAAAAACCTGCTCTCTCTGGAAGGATTGCAAGATGGCAAATGATCCTAACAGAATATGACATTCAATACACTTCGCAAAAAGCAATCAAAGGAAGTGTGGTAGCTGATCATTTAGCTCATCAAGCAGTAGATGATTATCAGGCATTGAACTTTGACTTCCCAGACGAAGACATTATGCTAGTCAATGACTACAAACAACCAGGATCCCGATGGACTATGGTTTTTGACGGAGCTTCTAATGCGCTCGGCAATGGCATCGGAGCTGTGATCATTTCCCCCACAGGAGGTCATACACCCTTCACCGCCAGATTGTGTTTCAATTGCACCAACAATATAGCCGAATACGAAGCATGCATTCTGGGTCTCAAAGCTGCAATTGATCTAAAAATCAAATTCCTTGAAGTCTACGGAGACTCGGCCTTGGTAATCTACCAAGTCAAAGGGGAATGGGACACAAAGCACCCAAATCTAATTCCATACAAAGAACATGTGTTGAGTTTGATTCCTTACTTCGAGGAGATCACTTTCGAACACATCCCACGCGAAGAAAATCAACTAGCTGATGCCTTAGCTACCATGTCATCCATGTTCAAAGTCAATTGGGACGACGAAGCTCCTATGATCACCATTTACAGGCAAGACGAACCAGCCTATTGCAATGAGATCGATACCAAACAAATGGAAGACAAATCATGGTTCCATGAAATACAAAGGTATCTCGAAACCCAGGAGTACCCTGAAGGGGCATCTATTAACGACAGAAAGTTTCTAAGGAGATTTGCCTCCAAATTCTTCCTAAGCAATGGAACTTTGTACAAGCGCAACCATGACTCGACTTTACTTCGTTGCGTAAACAAGAAGGAAGCAGAACAAATCATGGAAGACATACACAATGGTACCTTCGGTACTCATTCCAACGGACATACAATGGCTAAAAAGATCTTGAGAGCAGGTTACTACTGGTCTACCATGGAGACAGATTGCCATCATCATTCCAAAACTTGTCACAAATGCCAGATATATGCCGACAAAGTGCATGTACCTCCAGTTCCATTAAACGTTCTGACGGCTCCTTGGCCTTTCGCAATGTGGGGTATTGATATGATTGGAGAAATCAAACCTACTGCTTCCAACGGACATCGCTTTATCCTGGTCGCTATTGACTACTTCACAAAGTGGGTAGAGGCAGCTTCATATGCTTCTGTCACCAAGAATGTGGTAGCCAGGTTTATCAAGCACAATCTCATTTGTCGGTACGGCATCCCCGAAAGGATCATCACTGACAATGGCACGAATCTAAACAACAAAATGATTACTGAACTCTGCACGCAGTTCCAGATCAAACATCATAATTCTTCTCCATATCGACCAAAGATGAACGGCGCTGTCGAAGCCGCCAACAAAAACATCAAGAAAATCATACAAAAGATGACAGTAACCTACAAAGACTGGCATGAGATGTTACCTTTTGCTCTTCATGGTTATCGCACATCTGCGCGTACTTCAACAGGGGCAACTCCATTCTCGTTAGTCTACGGTATGGAAGCAGTTCTCCCAATCGAAATCCAGATTCCTTCCTTAAGGATCATGAAAGAAGCCGATCTAGACGAAGACGATTGGATTCAAACTCGATTCGACCAAATACACTTGATCGATGAGAAAAGACTTGCAGCTATCTGTCATGGCCAGCTATACCAAAAGCGCATGATCAAAGCATTCAACAAGAAAGTCAAAAGTCAAGCATACCAAACTGGTGGCTTGGTTATCAAACGCATCATCTTACCACAAGGTGATCCCAGAGGCAAATGGACCCCCACCTACGAGGGACCATTCATAATCAAGAAAATATTCTCCGGCGGTGCCATGTTGCTTACCACCATGGATGGCGAGGATTTCCCACACCCTGTGAATGCGGACATAGTCAAAAAGTACTTTGCTTAAAAAAAAAAATATATACAGCTCGCTAAGTTGAAAACCTGAAAGGGCAACTTAGGCAAAAATGAGCGTCTCGGTGGATTGAAAACCCGAAAGGGCGATCCAGGCAAAAATTAGAGACAAAACAAATACAATCCCGGTAGGCTGAAAACCTGAAAGGGCAGCCTAGGCAAAAATTAGGGAATAAAGCATACAACTATGTCCCGCTCAGCTGCCTACTCACCGACAAGGTTCAACACCTCAAAGACACCGATCAGTCCAATCACTTTCTTCCAACAAGTGAGGGATGAGATGCTCGAAGACAGATTGGCAATAGCAGAATTGAAACTTGACTGGATCGTTCTCACATAGCTATTTCTTTTCATAAATACTTTTCAAAACTTTCTGACAATTTCCTACTTCTAGGATTGTTGTCTCCCTATACTAATCCGCCTATCACGGCACCTTTTCAAAAATCAATGCAGCTTATAACTAACATTTTCATTTTTTCTGTTTTGAATACGCGAGCATCCCAATGATATTTTGAATGAACATATGCATTTGAATATGATTGATGTTTACCAGGAAAAACAGGAATAGCATTCCGGACATGTCCCAATTATTTGGACATTATCCTAAACCAGCATCAGAAGGAAGTTTCCCCAATGGAGACACATTCCTCAACAAATCCCTCAAAAAGATTTTTCTTTCGAAAGAAGTCTTATTCCCCAGCAGGGTTGTTCCAGATTACTGTCTTCAGAAGGTGTGATCTCCGCACCCAAACTTGGTCAGATAGTGCATCGGAGGATTATGCATCTTCCTCATTCCCACTCCAAAGGGCGTCACAGTCCGAACTCTCAAAACTACTGTTCATCCCCGAGCAGTAATCAAAGATCCTTCAATAGAACATCCTGGTTCTCAAAGAATTTCCCCAACCCAGGGTACTCAAGCGAGACAGAAGATCATCAACAACCACGATGCCTTCACTTCCAAATGGCTAGCAGGGATTTATTTTCCCAATCACAATGCCTTCATTTCTTGACGACTAAGCTGGGATTTATTTTCCCAATCAGGAGCTTGACACGCTCTAAGCTGCATAAACCATGCATCACATTCACACTCATATTCACATTCACAATCATGCATCATACGCATATTCATACACAACATAACTTGCATATTTCTCCTCTAGCTCGAGGATCTCATATCATACATGCATCATAGACATCGCATATTATTAACTTGATTTTTCAGGTAGACAGATGTCTTCAGCAAAGATGTTCTCACTCACATGCAGTGTTCATCCTGAATCTTATTCAGACAAGCAGTCCTTTCAGATACAATCAAACCAAAGATTCACTCTGAAGAACTCTCATTCTCAACTCATTTATCATCTAACATTGCTAGTCTAAGGCGATACCTCAGACGGTTCCAGAACGATCTAGCATTTCAGATCTAAGGCGATACCTCCGACGGTTCCAGAACGATCTAGCATTACAGATCTAAGGCGATACCTCAGACGGTTCCAGAACGATCTAACATTGCAGATCTAAGGCGATACCTCAAACGGTTCCAGAACGATCTAGCATTACAGATCTAAGGCGATACCTCAAACGGTTCCAGAACGATCTAACATTGCAGATCTAAGGCGATACCTCCGACGGTTCCAGAACGATCTAGCATTACAGATCTAAGGCGATACCTCAGACGGTTCCAGAACGATCTAACATTGCAGATCTAAGGCGATACCTCAAACGGTTCCAGAACGATCTAGCATTACAGATCTAAGGCGATACCTCAAACGGTTCCAGAACGATCTAACATTGCAGATCTAAGGCGATACCTCCGACGGTTCCAGAACGATCTAACATTGCAGATCTAAGGCGATACCTCTGACGGTTCCAGAACGATCTAATCTTGCAGATCTAAAGTGATACCTCAGACGGTTCCACAATGATCAACTTTCAAGTCCTTCATCAAGATATAATCAATGGATTCATTCTGATGAACAAACCCTCAACACATTTTCCAGATGGCATCTGAAAAGCCCATCTCAGGTAATGTTTCAATCTGCCAACAACATTTCGCAGACAACATTCAAATGCAGCTTCCAACATCTCTTCTGATCAAGGTAAGTGCAAATTTTCAGGGCATCTAATTATTCAATCATCTTCTACCTTCAGATTTCAGACAATCTCTTCAGGTTTAAGAAGATTGAATAGGGGCAACTGTTATACCCCAAAATTTGCCCACATCTTTTTTCAAGAAAACTCCAATCTGAAAATTAAGAGTTTCATATAATCATGGATTTTTATTTCAAATATCCTAGCATATGAAGTACTTAAATTTCAGAAACTTTTCTTATACAGTAGCTTGGCTTACAGAGGAATTTATTCTTACGCAAACGCCAAATACTGTTCATTACATCACAAATACTATTTATTTATTTACAGATAAATAGTACTAACACAATCATGCAGAGTTAACTCTTTTTGCAGGCGCAGAAGCAGGAAACTCACACTATACTGGTAACAATTGTTTTTGGTTTCCCACTAACTTTTGTACTATATTCCATTATTTTCAAAATCTTTTCAAATCTCTTTTTCAAAAATCAAATCTTAACTTGTGTGTTTTCTGCCAGTCAAATATTTCTATTTCTGTGCAGTAAACAATTTTCAGGTTATTATCGGTAATTTTGCCCGCATACCGTAAATATCAGTTATTTATTATGTTTCTGTTTTCTAACAAGTCATGTAAATAAATTTTCATGCTTCACACCAAACAAAAACAAAAATAACAACAAAAAAAAAAAAAAAGAAAATTAACTTTGACGGTTGATTTTTCACTTTAACTGCTGCTTCAGTACACGAACAGTCGGTTGACAGACAAACTGCAGACAGTACAATTCACAGTGATTTGTACAATCAATCAAATCAATCATTCACAATTCAAATTTCCAAGATTTTTGTGTTAGAAGTCTTCTGAATATCACATGATTAGCAGAAACTCAACACTGCACAAAAATCAGGTACGCTTAACTGCCTCCTATACAGACAGTCCCTAATCAGGGTTTTTCTTGTTTTAACAGGAGCAACAAGTTTTGAGAGCTCAAATGGATTTCATATACATCCATACATCTCAAAGTACCATCATACAAATTTTCAAACTTCAATTCACTCAGACGCACCGTCAGCAGCTCAAACAGTCAACAGACGACCCGTTTGACCAAAAAAGTCAACTGACAGTCAAAAATGAAATTTTTTGTCAAAGTCCATATTTTGTCAAAGGATTCAACATTTGATCATTGGATGATCACAATTCATCAAGGAAAGATCAAAAATCAACAAAACCCTAAGATTCAAAATTAGGGTTTTTGCCTGAAAAGTCAACTCAACTTTGACTGATCATAACTCTCTCATCCTTCATCCAAAAAATGTCAACCAAAGCTCATTTTGAAGGAAATTCAATTATCTTTCAAATGCAATTGATCCCATGGTCATAGCATTCACCATTTGAAAAATATGGCCAAAGACATTACAGGTCATTTTCAAAGTCAACAAAAAGACACTTTTTTCAAATGGACACACAAGGAGAACCAAAAATCATTTTGACATGAAACCAAAGACATTGGTTAGAGGACTCTTTGAGGTTTCCAAAAAGTGCAAGATCTCCTTCATATGACAAAAATTGAAGGATTTACACCTTGTTGAAGTTGGCTAAATTTTGGGAAAATGCATGAAATCAACATTGCTCAAAAATGTTTTTTTTCCAAAAGATGCCAAGTTTTTATGGTCCAAACATCTTTGCCATGATATTATGGGCCTCCCACGACCAATACAAAACCCACATCTATATTATCCATTTTTGACATAATTTTATCTTATTTTAAGATTAAAATTAAAGGAAAATTGCATGGATAATTGGTGGCTTGATCTCCAAGCATGACTCACCTCCAAAGTCTTCAATTTTCTGCAGAAGATTGATGCCCAAGGCAAGAGCATTGAATGTAGTCAAGGCTTGGTCAAAAATTCAAAGTTTTTTATTATTAAAGAACCAAAACTTTCAACAAAGGCAACCAAGTTTCTTGCTTCACTTCCAAGCAGCCTTTGGGCTATAAAAGGAGTAGCATACCTCCACAACAAGAGGACACGAAGAGATAGCAAGAGAATAGCCACAAACCTCTCAAAATTCTCAAAAAATCTCCATACTTTGTAATTTTCAAAATCAATTTTCCAATCAATATTAATACAAACCAAGCATTCTAATCATCTTCTCAAAGATAATAGAGTAAGATTGAACTTTAAACACAGGCCCATGAGAGTCGTATAAAGCATATAATACTCTTCATGTACATATGAATTTTATTTTCGTTTTTGTATATGCAACTGATTTCAATGCTAACCAACCATCCTATCATGCTCATAAGGTCCTATGCAAATGATCTGGGCCTTAACATGCCAACTCCCACGTGAGGATAGCCATATGCCATTAACATAAGCTTATGAGTGTTCATACTTTAACATCTTCGAACCTATAGCTATGAGCATCAAACCACGAAACTAATGACATATTTGGATTCAGGGCATCATGTTTAGTGGATCTGGGTTGTTTTCATATGTTGCTAACGTGTGTTCTTGCAGGTTTGGGAAGCTACCGAAAATAACGTTTTTGTATCGTGAAATAGAGGGGGTTAAAAACCCCCGCTATCTGTCTGAAAAAGTGCATGGGACGGAGGTTGAAGACGACCACGCGTCCGAGCGTGGTTCGTCAGTCAACTTTTCAACCTTCTCTCCTCTGTTTCCATTGGTCCATGCAGGCGAGGGTGGGGACCAGTCTGACTTTGGTCTCCCACTAATCCCATGCCTTGCTTTAATCATGTGCTTCATGTGACCTCAGATCTGAACCCTTGGATCAATTCAATCTCCAATCCAACGCCTCACACACGCAGCTACACCATGCTCCCTCAGTCAACTTCCACACTGAATAAGTATCCTTTTTTATTTTCTATTTTATTTTAATTTCTTTGATAAATTAATTAAAAATAGTTTAAAAATTCAAAAAATTCCCCAAAAAATATTTTAAACTTCTAAAATAATATATTATTTTCTGAAATAAAAATATTTTATTTTTCTTCAAAATTTCAATATTTTTCATAATTAATTAGTATGTATTTATATATTTGCTTATTAATTATTTTAATTAGTCAAAAAATCATAAAAAAATTGTTCTTTGTGTTAAATATTGTTTATATATCATAAACTAATTTTGTACATATTTAGGATAATTTTATCATTAAGTCTTAATTATTTGTGTAATTATTTATATAATTATGTTTTAATTAACTTAAAAAATCCAAAAACAATTTCAAAAATTCCAAAAAAATTAGTTTTGTTCTAAAATCAATTAACAAACATTTTGTACATATTCTAAACTTATTTTCTAAGTTTGATCATTTTTTCATCTTTTCTTTATTTTAAAATTAATTAATCATGCATTAATTATATTTAAAATAAATCATAAAAATCCAAAAAATATGCCTTTTATTTCTTGCAATTTAAAATTCCTAGATAAATGTATAGGATGTCAAATTCATGTAAATAGGCTAGTTTACATTTCCCGCACAATCGATGTAATAGCGTAGATTTACTTTCCGCACTTTACATTTCCGCATTTTAATTTCCAGCACACCTATAAACTGCGTGTATGTCAAAGATAAAACTGAATCGTTAGATCACTAACTCCAAAGATAAAATATCTGAATTCAATCACAATCACATTTGCACCTCCTAGGGTAATCCCTTTTCACTCTTTTCAAAATCAAAGTTACATTTCTACTGTTTCGAGTACAAAATCGAACCTTTTGTTTATATCCGACGAATGGATAGATTTTTAAAGGGAACAAGGATAAAGACCTCCTAACTCAGGGTAGACCTCCTAGTTTGCTTGCTCAAAATCAAAACAAACAAAATTCTCATACACTGTTGTTTTTTTAAAACGAATTTTCCAAAAGACAATATTTTGTATACATCCAAACACGGATCATTACAAAATTAACGATCTTTTCAAAACATCTTTCGAAAGATAAACAAGCATTTGTATATATCCGCACAAGGATCATTACAAATTCTATTTGCAAAGGTATTTCAAAAACACAGGTAAAGCATTCCGAATCAATTGAAAAGTAAAGCAAATGAGCTAAGCAAACTAAAGAGCCCATGGATAACCATGGATACAAAGGGTGCTAACACCTTCCCTTTGTATAACCTACCCCCTTACCCAGAATCTCTCAAAGGTCTTTTTTCTGTTTCTTTTATAAACCTTTCCTTCATTGGATAAAATAAAAGGTCGGTGGCGACTCTGTAAACTTTTTCAAAAGTGACGCGAAAGCGTCCGATCGACAAAAAAGAGTCAGTTCACGTATCCCACCCACGGAGGGGTATGGCCCGAAAGGACGGTCCACACAACGCTTCGAACCGGGCGCAATTCGGAGTTACGGTTCTCAACTTATGGCGAAAACAAGATTTCACTTTTGCTGTCAGCCGCTAAGCGGGCGTACTCTCGCTGAGCGACCATGACAGATAGCATCTCGTTAAATATGGGTAAAAATCACATTTTTAGGTTATGTTTTGGGGTAATTGTTCCCAAATCATCAAACCTTCATTCTTAGGGTAGATTAGCTTAGAAAATAACTTCGGAGGTTGCATACGGATGATCGGGGGTGGATTGAGCATCAAACGGAGCTGACAAACCGGGAGATTTTCGGTTCATTTCTCTTCTTCTTTGTGTATTTCTCTTTGGTTGGGTTTGTTTGTATAGTTACTCGAATCTTATGTATATTTACCGATTATAATGTTATGTTTAACTTGCTTTACAAATCTGTGTTGATGTTGTTCTGGATTTTTGCTCTATGCTGGGGATTTGGGTTGCTTTAGAGATAAACTTCTTAAATCCTTATCTAGGATGATAATCTGTTGGTTTTGAACTCTAGAGATAGATTTAGATCTAGCATTCACTGTGGGTATCTGTACTTAATGCTTTCGTATTTGAGCGGCGCGCGAGAGATCGCCGACGTGAGAATACGGATGTTCTCGCGACTTTGCGTTAGAGATAACCTTAGTTGTGAGATTATCTCGTTTGTGCTCTAGAGATGGACGCTTATGTGAGAGATACGTGATGACATAGATGAGTATCGTAGGTTGAGTATAACGGGTTGGTAAGTGTATGTTTGTGAAGAGTGGATATATTTACATTCCTGATAAGTTATTTCTCTTCTAAGAATGTGTTTATTCTTTTACTGTCTATATCTTTGTTTAATTTTTTCTCATTCAATCCCGAGCTCGAAACTATATAAACTATTGAATGACATCTCTCCATCTTTGAGCACGATAATTCCCGGATCAATATTTCCAAATCTTTTGTTGCTTGCCGCTATGCCTGCTTCAACAAAATGGCGCCGTTGCCAGGGATGGTTGTTGAATTGCATCACAATAGTTTCCGTGGTCTTGAGCTTTGTATATATCGTATATATTGTATAGTTTCACTTGTATATTTTCACTTGTATATGTTTACTTGTTTACATTCACAAATTTTTCCTTTTTGTATATTAATAGTTGTTTGTGTTCCATACTTGTGCATATGTGTTTGTTTGTGTATATAGTTGTATATTTTCGTTTTTATGTTCGTATAATCGTTGTATATATTTGTACCTGTAACGTTTGTTAAGTGGTTGGTTAAGACACTTTCTTTAGGCTTGTGCGGTGAGACGTCACCATGGCATGACTGAAGGAAACTACTTTCCAAACACCGAAACAATAAAGGCGTCGAGCTAACAACGTAAAACAAGCGCTTGTTGGGAGGCACCCCAACGGTTGTAAATGTTGTTTATATTTAGGATTAAGAAGTATTTAGGTGAAGTGGAGGAAAATTGGAACAACTGTTTTTGTTCTGATTTTTCTGGTTTTTCTGTCATCCGCTAAGCGAGCCTAGCTTCGCTAAGCGATGACAGTAAAATTTTGTTTTCTTGCTATGTACCAGTGGGGTTCCTATTCCACTTGGTCACTCCTTTTTCCCACTCTCACCAAGGCTAATTAATAGTATATATTAGTTTTGTTTATCTAATTCTTTTGTTGGTTGTTTGTACTCAAATTTTGTTCGGTGATTCGAAGATTTTTGAGGTGATTTTCCAAAGCTTGAGTGTTTCAACCTGCGGATGTATGGTAGGATATTATTTTTGAAGTTGTATCATTCAAGGTACTCATTTATCGCTTTCTATAGCATAACATGTTTAGGAAACTTTTCATTTGTACAATTACCATACCATTCATTCTTTTGCATTACTTGCTTGTTGATTGAATCACTTTAGTTCCCAAACCATAAATGTGAGGAAGCTTTCCATTGTTTACATATGCTGGAGGCCACAATCTTTGTTTTAACTCGATTTTAATATGCTTAATCTTTTGTTTATGTTGATTTTATGAAAGCATGAAAATGGTCAAGGCATTTTGTTTCATTTTGAGCACAACCACCATAACCAAATAGTCAATTCACCTTGTGAGTGTGTGATCATTTGTTAACCCTTTTGAGCCTTTTTGTCAATGTCCATGTTGTTTTTTCTAAATGCTTATCTTTGAGTGTTTGGTTCTCATTTTTGCATGGATGATTGATTCTTTGTTTTCTTGAACCCTCAACCATGATTTTTGGTAAGAATTTTTACCTTGCCTTAGAAAGTAGGGAGTATTCACATGATGATGTGGTTGAATTCAAGTTGGGGAGAGAAATGGTTGCTACTTATTTGGTTGTTGCTATGAGGTTGAAAAGAAAGAAAAAAAAGTGAAAAGAAAAGAAAAGAAAAAAAAAAGGAGAAAAAGTTTTGAAAAATAAAAAGAAAAGAGAAGTGAATAATTGTGCTAATAAGTATTGTGATTGGTTTGAGAAACTTGTGGTTATGGAAGAAGTTTAATCGAGGTTTTGTTGTTTGAATCTTTGGTGAACTGATCACTCCCTTAGGTTTAGGCAAGTTTTTGTTTCGATTAGCCTTAGGACATATCCCTTGTTTGTTAACCAAGCCACATTACAACCTTGTAAAGTCCTTGTGATTCTTGTTTTTGTATCTTCAATGTGATTTTTGGATGAATGCATAATTTAATCTTTTGTTTGCAAGATTGTTGGATGAGTGTTAAAAGTCCCTCACCTTTGTGTGTTCTTCATCCATTGATGAAATTTTGCTAGGTGTGATTCATGATGTGAGCATGTATTGTGTTAGAATGTTTTGTATGCTTTTTGTTCTTAGGATTCGTTTCGTTTACATGTTGTCGTTGTAGGATAGTGGTAAGTACTTACTTTGTTTATACGTTTTTGTATTGAGCCATACATTTGTTTTTGGTTTTTCTAAACTTGTTGACTCACAATTCTTTGGTTTATTACTTTCAATTCTTTGATTTATTTGACATTGTTTGAGGACAAACAAAGTTTCAAGTTGGGGAGAGTTTGATAAGTGCCAAAATGTACTTATTTTGTGTATGTAAATAGTGACACTTATCGATACTTTTGTTAATACCGTTTGAATAATTCCCCGTTTTATGTATAAATATGTATACTTTGTGAATAGTTGTAATTTCATATACTTTTATACCATTTGATAGTTTTTCCTGTGTTTTGTAGGTAGTTATGCATATTGGAGCCTTGAGGAATAAAGTGTCAAAGGCACGGCTTCGGTTTCGTAGTTTTGGTGCAAGCCCGCTAAGCCACCGTCAAGCGGACTTCCATAGGCTCAAAATAAGGATGACCAAAATCATAATTTTGGTTTCCATTCATTCATTATTGGATAGAGCATTGAATAAGCTTTCCAACGCTTCGAACCGGGCGCAATTCGGAGTTACGGTTCTCAACTTATGGCGAAAACAAGATTTCACTTTTGCTGTCAGCCGCTAAGCGGGAGTACTCTCGCTGAGCGACCATGACAGATAGCAGCTCGTTAAATATGGGTAAAAATCACATTTTTAGGTTATGTTTTGGGGTAATTGTTCCCAAATCATCAAACCTTCATTCTTAGGGTAGATTAGCTTAGAAAATAACTTCGGAGGTTGCATACGGATGATCGGGGGTGGATTGAGCATCAAACGGAGCTGACAAACCGGGAGATTTTCGGTTCATTTCTCTTCTTCTTTGTGTATTTCTCTTTGGTTGGGTTTGTTTGTATAGTTACTCGAATCTTATGTATATTTACCGATTATAATGTTATGTTTAACTTGCTTTACAAATCTGTGTTGATGTTGTTCTGGATTTTTGCTCTATGCTGGGGATTTGGGTTGCTTTAGAGATAAACTTCTTGAATCCTTATCTAGGATGATAATCTGTTGGTTTTGAACTCTAGAGATAGATTTAGATCTAGCATTCACTGTGGGTATCTGTACTTAATGCTTTCGTATTTGAGCGGCGCGCGAGAGATCGCCGACGTGAGAATACGGATGTTCTCGCGACTTTGCGTTAGAGATAACCTTAGTTGTGAGATTATCTCGTTTGTGCTCTAGAGATGGACGCTTATGTGAGAGATACGTGATGACATAGATGAGTATCGTAGGTTGAGTATAACGGGTTGGTAAGTGTATGTTTGTGAAGAGTGGATATATTTACATTCCTGATAAGTTATTTCTCTTCTAAGAATGTGTTTATTCTTTTACTGTCTATATCTTTGTTTACTTTTTGCTCATTCAATCCCGAGCTCGAAACTATATAAACTATTGAATGACATCTCTCCATCTTTGAGCACGATAATTCCCGGATCAATATTTCCAAATCTTTTGTTGCTTGCCGCTATGCCTGCTTCAACAAAATGGCGCAGTTGCCAGGGATGGTTGTTGAATTGCATCACAATAGTTTCCGTGGTCTTGAGCTTTGTATATATCGTATATATTGTATATTTTCACTTGTATATTTTCACTTGTATATGTTTACTTGTTTACATTCACAAATTTTTCCTTTTTGTATATTAATAGTTGTTTGTGTTCCATACTTGTGCATATGTGTTTGTTTGTGTATATAGTTGTATATTTTCGTTTTTATGTTCGTATAATCGTTGTATATATTTGTACCTGTAACGTTTGTTAAGTGGTTGGTTAAGACACTTTCTTTAGGCTTGTGCGGTGAGACGTCACCATGGCATGACTGAAGGAAACTACTTTCCAAACACCGAAACAATAAAGGCGTCGAGCTAACGACGTAAAACAAGCGCTTGTTGGGAGGCACCCCAACGGTTGTAAATGTTGTTTATATTTAGGATTAAGAAGTATTTAGGTGAAGTGGAGGAAAATTGGAACAACTGTTTTTGTTCTGATTTTTCTGGTTTTTCTGTCATCCGCTAAGCGAGCCTAGCTTCGCTAAGCGATGACAGTAAAATTTTGTTTTCTTGCTATGTACCAGTGGGGTTCCTATTCCACTTGGTCACTCCTTTTTCTCACTCTCACCAAGGCTAATTAATAGTATATATTAGTTTTGTTTTTCTAATTCTTTTGTTGGTTGTTTGTACTCAAATTTTGTTCGGTGATTCGAAGATTTTTGAGGTGATTTTCCAAAGCTTGAGTGTTTCAACCTGCGGATGTATGGTAGGATATTATTTTTGAAGTTGTATCATTCAAGGTACTCATTTATCGCTTTCTATAGCATAACATGTTTAGGAAACTTTTCATTTGTACAATTACCATACCATTCATTCTTTTGCATTACTTGCTTGTTGATTGAATCACTTTAGTTCCCAAACCATAAATGTGAGGAAGCTTTCCATTGTTTACATATGCTGGAGGCCACAATCTTTGTTTTAACTCGATTTTAATATGCTTAAACTTTTGTTTATGTTGATTTTATGAAAGCATGAAAATGGTCAAGGCATTTTGTTTCATTTTGAGCACAACCACCATAACCAAATAGTCAACTCACCTTGTGAGTGTGTGATCATTTGTTAACCCTTTTGAGCCTTTTTGTCAATGTCCATGTTGTTTTTGCTAAATTCTTATCTTTGAGTGTTTGGTTCTCATTTTTGCATGGATGATTGATTCTTTGTTTTCTTGAACCCTCAACCATGATTTTTGGTAAGAATTTTTACCTTACCTTAGAAAGTAGGGAGTATTCACATGATGATGTGGTTGAATTCAAGTTGGGGAGAGAAATGGTTGCTACTTATTTGGTTGTTGCTATGAGGTTGAAAAGAAAGAAAAAAAAGTGAAAAGAAAAGAAAAGAAAAAAAAAAGGAGAAAAAGTTTTGAAAAATAAAAAGAAAAGAGAAGTGAATAATTGTGCTAATAAGTATTGTGATTGGTTTGAGAAACTTGTGGTTATGGAAGAAGTTTAATCGAGGTTTTGTTGTTTGAATCTTTGGTGAATTGATCACTCCCTTAGGTTTAGGCAAGTTTTTGTTTCGATTAGCCTTAGGACATATCCCTTGTTTGTTAACCAAGCCACATTACAACCTTGTAAAGTCCTTGTGATTCTTGCTTTTGTATCTTCAATGTGATTTTTGGATGAATGCATAATTTAATCTTTTGTTTGCAAGATTGTTGGATGAGTGTTAAAAGTCCCTCACCTTTGTGTGTTCTTCATCCATTGATGAAATTTCGCTAGGTGTGATTCATGATGTGAGCATGTATTGTGTTAGATTGTTTTGTATGCTTTTTGTACTTAGGATTCGTTTCGTTTACATGTTGTCGTTGTAGGATAGTGGTAAGTACTTACTTTGTTTATACGTTTTTGTATTGAGCCATACATTTGTTTTTAGTTTTTCTAAACTTGTTGACTCACAATTCTTTGGTTTATTACTTTCAATTCTTTGATTTATTTGACATTGTTTGAGGACAAACAAAGTTTCAAGTTGGGGAGAGTTTGATAAGTGCCAAAATGTACTTATTTTGTGTATGTAAATAGTGGCACTTATCGATACTTTTGTTAATACCGTTTGAATAATTCCCCGTTTTATGTATAAATATGTATACTTTGTGAATAGTTGTAATTTCATATACTTTTATACCATTTGATAGTTTTTCCTGTGTTTTGTAGGTAGTTATGCATATTGGAGCCTTGAGGAATAAAGTGTCAAAGGCACGGCTTCGGTTTCGTAGTTTTGGTGCAAGCCCGCTAAGCCACCGTCAAGCGGACTTCCATAGGCTCAAAATAAGGATGACCAAAATCATAATTTTGGTTTCCATTCATTCATTATTGGATAGAGAATTGAATAAGCTTTCCAACGCTTCGAACCGGGCGCAATTCGGAGTTACGGTTCTCAACTTATGGCGAAAACAAGATTTCACTTTTGCTGTCAGCCGCTAAGCGGGAGTACTCTCGCTGAGCGACCATGACAGATAGCAGCTCGTTAAATATGGGTAAAAATCACATTTTTAGGTTATGTTTTGGGGTAATTGTTCCCAAATCATCAAACCTTCATTCTTAGGGTAGATTAGCTTAGAAAATAACTTCGGAGGTTGCATACGGATGATCGGGGGTGGATTGAGCATCAAACGGAGCTGACAAACCGGGAGATTTTCGGTTCATTTCTCTTCTTCTTTGTGTATTTCTCTTTGGTTGGGTTTTTTTGTATAGTTACTCGAATCTTATGTATATTTACCGATTATAATGTTATGTTTAACTTGCTTTACAAATCTGTGTTGATGTTGTTCTGGATTTTTGCTCTATGCTGGGGATTTGGGTTGCTTTAGAGATAAACTTCTTGAATCCTTATCTAGGATGATAATCTGTTGGTTTTGAACTCTAGAGATAGATTTAGAGCTAGCATTCACTGTGGGTATCTGTACTTAATGCTTTCGTATTTGAGCGGCGCGCGAGAGATCGCCGACGTGAGAATACGGATGTTCTCGCGACTTTGCGTTAGAGATAAGCTTAGTTGTGAGATTATCTCGTTTGTGCTCTAGAGATGGACGCTTATGTGAAAGATACGTGATGACATAGATGAGTATCGTAGGTTGAGTATAACGGGTTGGTAAGTGTATGTTTGTGAAGAGTGGATATATTTACATTCCTGATAAGTTATTTCTCTTCTAAGAATGTGTTTATTCTTTTACTGTCTACATCTTCGTTTACTTTTTGCTCATTCAATCCCGAGCTCGAAACTATATAAACTATTGAATGACATCTCTCCATCTCTGAGCACGATAATTCCCGGATCAATATTTCCAAATATTTTGTTGCTTGCCGCTATGCCTGCTTCAACAAAATGGCGCCGTTGCCGGGGATGGTTGTTGAATTGCATCACAATAGTTTCCGTGGTCTTGAGCTTTGTATATATCGTATATATTGTATAGTTTCACTTGTATATTTTCACTTGTATATGTTTACTTGTTTACATTCACAAATTTTTCCTTTTTGTATATTAATAGTTGTTTGTGTTCCATACTTGTGCATATGTGTTTGTTTGTGTATGTAGTTGTATATTTTCGTTTTTATGTTCGTATAATCGTTGTATATATTTGTACCTGTAACGTTTGTTAAGTGGTTGGTTAAGACACTTTCTTTAGGCTTGTGCGGTGAGACGTCACCATGGCATGACTGAAGGAAACTACTTTCCAAACACCGAAACAATAAAGGCGTCGAGCTAACGACGTAAAACAAGCGCTTGTTGGGAGGCACCCCAACGGTTGTAAATGTTGTTTATATTTAGGATTAAGAAGTATTTAGGTGAAGTGGAGGAAAATTGGAACAACTGTTTTTGTTCTGATTTTTCTGGTTTTTCTGTCATCCGCTAAGCGAGCCTAGCTTCGCTAAGCGATGACAGTAAAATTTTGTTTTCTTGCTTTGTACCAGTGGGGTTCCTATTCCACTTGGTTCACTCCTTTTTCTCACTCTCACCAAGGCTAATTAATAGTATATATTAGTTTTGTTTTTCTAATTCTTTTGTTGGTTGTTTGTACTCAAATTTTGTTCGGTGATTCGAAGATTTTTGAGGTGATTTTCCAAAGCTTGAGTGTTTCAACCTGCGGATGTATGGTAGGATATTATTTTTGAAGTTGTATCATTCAAGGTACTCATTTATCGCTTTCTATAGCATAACATGTTTAGGAAACTTTTCATTTGTACAATTACCATACCATTCATTCTTTTGCATTACTTGCTTGTTGATTGAATCACTTTAGTTCCCAAACCATAAATGTGAGGAAGCTTTCCATTGTTTACATATGCTGGAGGCCACAATCTTTGTTTTAACTCGATTTTAATATGCTTAAACTTTTGTTTATGTTGATTTTATGAAAGCATGAAAATGGTCAAGGCATTTTGTTTCATTTTGAGCACAACCACCATAACCAAATAGTCAACTCACCTTGTGAGTGTGTGATCATTTGTTAACCCTTTTGAGCCTTTTTGTCAATGTCCATGTTGTTTTTGCTAAATTCTTATCTTTGAGTGTTTGGTTCTCATTTTTGCATGGATGATTGATTCTTTGTTTTCTTGAACCCTCAACCATGATTTTTGGTAAGAATTTTTACCTTGCCTTAGAAAGTAGGGAGTATTCACATGATGATGTGGTTGAATTCAAGTTGGGGAGAGAAATGGTTGCTACTTATTTGGTTGTTGCTATGAGGTTGAAAAGAAAGAAAAAAAAGTGAAAAGAAAAGAAAAGAAAAAAAAAAGGAGAAAAAGTTTTGAAAAATAAAAAGAAAAGAGAAGTGAATAATTGTGCTAATAAGTATTGTGATTGGTTTGAGAAACTTGTGGTTATGGAAGAAGTTTAATCGAGGTTTTGTTGTTTGAATCTTTGGTGAATTGATCACTCCCTTAGGTTTAGGCAAGTTTTTGTTTCGATTAGCCTTAGGACATATCCCTTGTTTGTTAACCAAGCCACATTACAACCTTGTAAAGTCCTTGTGATTCTTGCTTTTGTATCTTCAATGTGATTTTTGGATGAATGCATAATTTAATCTTTTGTTTGCAAGATTGTTGGATGAGTGTTAAAAGTCCCTCACCTTTGTGTGTTCTTCATCCATTGATGAAATTTCGCTAGGTGTGATTCATGATGTGAGCATGTATTGTGTTAGAATGTTTTGTATGCTTTTTGTACTTAGGATTCGTTTCGTTTACATGTTGTCGTTGTAGGATAGTGGTAAGTACTTACTTTGTTTATACGTTTTTGTATTGAGCCATACATTTGTTTTTAGTTTTTCTAAACTTGTTGACTCACAATTCTTTGGTTTATTACTTTCAATTCTTTGATTTATTTGACATTGTTTGAGGACAAACAAAGTTTCAAGTTGGGGAGAGTTTGATAAGTGCCAAAATGTACTTATTTTGTGTATGTAAATAGTGGCACTTATCGATACTTTTGTTAATACCGTTTGAATAATTCCCCGTTTTATGTATAAATATGTATACTTTGTGAATAGTTGTAATTTCATATACTTTTATACCATTTGATAGTTTTTCCTGTGTTTTGTAGGTAGTTATGCATATTGGAGCCTTGAGGAATAAAGTGTCAAAGGCACGACTTCGGTTTCGTAGTTTTGGTGCAAGCCCGCTAAGCCACCGTCAAGCGGACTTCCATAGGCTCAAAATAAGGATGACCAAAATCATAATTTTGGTTTCCATTCATTCATTATTGGATAGAGCATTGAATAAGCTTTCCAACGTTTCGAACCGGGCGCAATTCGGATTACGGTTCTCAACTTATGGCGAAAACAAGATTTCACTTTTGCTGTCAGCCGCTAAGCGGGAGTACTCTCGCTGAGCGACCATGACAGATAGCAGCTCGTTAAATATGGGTAAACATCATATTTTTAGGTTATGTTTTGGGGTAATTGTTCCCAAATCATCAAACCTTCATTCTTAGGGTAGATTAGCTTAGAAAAAAACTTCGGAGGTTGCATACGGATGATCGGGGGTGGATTGAGCATCAAACGGAGCTGACAAACCGGGAGATTTTCGGTTCATTTCTCTTCTTCTTTGTGTATTTCTCTTTGGTTGGGTTTTTTTGTATAGTTACTCGAATCTTATGTATATTTACCGATTATAATGTTATGTTTAACTTGCTTTACAAATCTGTGTTGATGTTGTTCTGGATTTTTGCTCTATGCTGGGGATTTGGGTTGCTTTAGAGATAAACTTCTTGAATCCTTATCTAGGATGATAATCTGTTGGTTTTGAACTCTAGAGATAGATTTAGAGCTAGCATTCACTGTGGGTATCTGTACTTAATGCTTTCGTATTTGAGCGGCGCGCGAGAGATCGCCGACGCGAGAATACAGATGTTCTCGCAACTTTGCGTTAGAGATAACCTTAGTTGTGAGATTATCTCGTTTGTGCTCTAGAGATGGACGCTTATGTGAGAGATACGTGATGACATAGATGAGTATCGTAGGTTGAGTATAACGGGTTGGTAAGTGTATGTTTGTGAAGAGTGAATATATTTACATTCCTGATAAGTTATTTCTCTTCTAAGAATGTGTTTATTCTTTTACTGTCTATATCTTTGTTTACTTTTTGCTCATTCAATCCCGAGCTCGAAACTATATAAACTATTGAATGACATCTCTCCATCTCTGAGGACGATAATTCCCGGATCAATATTTCCAAATCTTTTGTTGCTTGCCGCTATGCCTGCTTCAACAGGTACGTAAACACCTCTATTTTTGCACAATTTTAAAAATGTTTGATGTTACTTTTGAAACACTTTTTAAAATTCAAATGGAAGATTGTCAGAACATGTCAATATTCTAATATGGAGATAAATTTGAAAAATTTCTTAAGTCTCACGTTGTTAGAAAAATAAGTGTGTTTGTATGTTAATTGAAAAAATTCCTTAGGTCCTGTTTACGAGTTTGGAGGGGAGGGGAAGACTTTCGAAAACAAAATTTTAAAAAAATATAGAAAAATATTTGACTTTTTTGAAAAACTGATTTTGTTTAGAATGATTAAAGAGTTATTATCATTTGTATATTTTTAATTTTTAGAATACTATAACAACCTAAAAGATATTTTGAATTTCTCTTTGTTTGAGAAATTATAAAGTAATTTTTTGGGTTTCTCTTTGAAAAATTATTTGAATTCCTCCTTGTTTGAAAAATTATTTTGAGTGGCCAATTGACCATTATTGATTTTTTTTTAAAGGATTATTTGAATTTTTTTCATGAGAAATTATTACGACTAATCTTTATAATAGATACTATGAGTAATATTTATATCATATTCAATTGGTCTTTGTACTATGAGATGATGTATTTCTAGATCAATTATCTAGCATACAAGTAGTAATCGTATAATATAAAATTTGACTATTTTATGTTGAAGATATTGTGATTGATTGACTGCTTTGTACAATTTTAAACAGTACCGCAAAACATCATAAAGAGTGTGACTTAATTCGTGATTTGACGTAGTAATTTATCTAGTGACAATTTTCAAAAACCATAAAACAACATATTAGTTCAAATAAACAAAATTCAAATTTTGTAATTGTGAATATCAAATATATTCTAAACACTTGAAATCATATTTGTTATTTCTGAAACTCGTGATAAAGAAAACTCTTTGGTCAAAAAAATAAAATAAACACCACCTGTGTTTTTACAAAAGTATTGATTAGTCTGTTTGGTAAAAATAGCGGTTGACTGATAAGCTAGCTGATAGCTTATAGCTTATGACTGATGGCTGATGACTGATGACTTATAGCTTATAACGGATGGTTGAGACTGATAGCTTATAAGCTCATTAAAGTGTTTGGTAAAATTAACGGTTCAATTAACTTATAAATGTAAAATGACATAAAAGATATTTAATATATAATTATTTTATTTTAAATTAAAATAAATTATAAGGGTTAAAAATGGATTTTAATTAAAATAATAAGGATAAAAAATGAAGAAAAAATAATAAGCTATAAGACATAAGCTAAAACGCTATTTGAAATAGCGTCTGGAGAATAAGCTATAAGCTAGTAAAATAAGCTATAAGCTCGTGATGAAAAGACCGTTACCAAACGGGTCTAAATTATCATATGAGCTTATAAGACATAAGACATAAGCTATAAGCTCGAAAATTTGTCTTACCAAACAGAGCCGATGTTTATATGAAGCTAATTCAAAAGTTATCTAAGAGTGATGATAACATAACCCGTAATCAAAATTTCTCAACATTTTTTCCTTCTTGTTTATTAAAATTATTAACTCTAGTAAACAATGTATACATTTTGCCCCTTTGTCTTGGCTTTACTATTTTAATCTTTAAATAAATCCCGGGTCTAAAATGAAGACAACGTTTTTGTTAAGATACAATTCATTTAAAGGTGTGTGGGATCATGTATGCACGTTGTTTATTTAAAAATAAAATTATAATTTCTTTACTACCTAGATGATATCCATTACTCAATATGAACACAATGACGTGCTCTTTTCTTGTCCAAGAAAAATCATAAAAAAATGGATGTAATGTTTGAATAAAAATTAATTATTGATATTTTGCACGTTTTATCCTGCTCACAATTTTTAAAAAAATATATCACTTTAATTTTTATCTTTTTTTTTTTTTTTACTTTTTTCATATATTAAATGATCATATTTTAAAATGAGGTGATTCATGTCCAGCCCATAATTTTACACTATAAAACATCATTACAAGCTAATCACTTATTGTGATAATGCAAATCTAAATTTAATCTATTTAAAAAGTTTATAATTTTAAACATGTTAAATATAATTTTTTTTCATAAATCTGTTAAATATGTTATATATAATTACAATTTTTTTTTCAATAAGCAATTGATTGAAGAAATCGCACTAGAGATGCAATCCTTACAACAGGAAAAATTACAAAGGCCTGAAACACGATAGAGGTAACTTATACCAATCGTAGAAACTAGACCGAGACAACAAGTTACTACACGCCGACCAACGCCACGATAAGAACATAACATTATTGTACACCGTCTCAAAACTAAAAGAGACACTATCAAAAACTATTACATCGACACCAACTTTAACACCAAATCGTATGTATTCAGTTTAACATTCTATGAAAATACACATTAGGAAACTTTTAAAAATAATACTAATATTAATAATAATAATAATAATAATAATAAATATTTTTAAAAAGAAATAATATTTAGAAATAAATCAAAATAATATAAAATATTTACAGAATAGGAACACAGTAATATTATAATTTTTTTAAAAATATTACTATACCATTTGTTGAAATAATTATACTCTCTTAAAATATTGTTTTTTATTTAAAAACTTGTTAAATTGTTGATAGAAAAAAATATATATTTTTAAAAATTTAATTCATTAAAAAATATAATAATCTTAATTTAAAATTTAAAAACTATTATTTTAAAATATTCATATATTTTATTATTAAAATATTTACTCTACACATAAATAAGATAATTGTTGAATATTAATTTTCATTTAATACAAAATAAAATGAAATAAGATCATATATATATATATATATATATATATATATATATATATATATATATATATATATATATATATATATATATATATATATTCTTGTATTATTATTATAATTAATAGTTTGTTGATTAATATTTTTTGAAAATTTGAGTGAGTGGTAAAAATATTATAACTCGTTTAAAAAAAATTATCTTTTATTAAAGAATTTCTTTTCATGATACAAATTATAATTATTTTTGTTTTAAAACATAAACTGATAGATATAAAATGAGTAAAAGAGACTTGTAAGAGGAGGACTGCCTTCACTTATAAGCACTTGTTTAGGTCATATATTATCTGATGTGAGACTTTTAACAATAGCCATCTTAGACCTAGTAGACCGAAGTCTTCTTGGGATGTAACAACCATTCTGGAAATGGGTAGTTGATTTCCTCAATTTCAAGAAGTGAAGTTAATTTATATGACTTCTTTTGTGTCGTCATGGACCAAATATACATTATCCACACGATCACGCGCTATGGATAGATATGAACGATTCATGCGACATATTAGAAGAAAGGATGTATTATTCAGAAAAGGTGAACTCAAACTAGAAAAGGGGCAACCTAGAAGGAAAAATAAGTGAAATGAATGCCACCGCCACGCCCACTGCGGCCCCTTCCAATTATACCACTACATAATATATCAAGCATGAGGACTTACATAGGCCGAAGTATTTTTATTCCCTTTCTTGCTTTTTCGCGTTTCAGGGGAGCCTTATCGAAGTTTTATGCATGCCTCAAGTTTTCCTAACAAGACTTAGTTGAGTCCTCTGACGAGAATTAGTTGAGTCCCTAAAGAGAGATTTAGTTGAGTCTTCTTGACAAGATTTAGTTAAGTCTTCTTGGTGAAACTTAGTTGAGTATTCTTGACGAGGCTTAGTTGAATCCTTCAAGCGAGACTTATTTGAGTCTTCCTAACTGTGGACCTCCGTTTTTTATCCCGGGCCATACCTCTGATCTGTAGAGATACGTGAACTGACTCTTTTTTATCGCTTAATGCTTTCGCATTTTGAAAATTCACAGAGTCGCCACCGACCTTTTATTTTATCCAATTAAGGAAAGGTTTATAAAAGAAACAGAAAAAAGACCTTTAAGAAATTCTGGGTAAGGGGGTAGGTTATACAAAGGGAAGGTGTTAGCACCCTTTGTATCCATGGTTATCCATGGGCTCTTAAGTTTGCTTAGCTCAATTGTTTTTCGGTTACTTTTCAATTGCTTTAGAATGCTCATATATGGTTTCAAATACCTTTGTAAATTGAATTTTGTAATGATCCTTGTATGGATGTATACAAAATGTTTGTTTATCTTTCGAAAGATGCTTTTAAAAGAACGTTAACTTTGTAATGATCCGTGTTTGGATGTATACAAAGTATTGTCTTTTTGGAAAGTTTTGTTTTGAAAAACAACAGTGTATGAGAATTTTGTTTGTTTTGATTTGAGCAAGCAAACTAGGAGGTCTACCCTGAGTTGTAAGGTCTTTATCCTTATTTCCTTTAAAAATCTATCCTTTCACCGGATACAAACAAAAGGTTCGATTTTGTACTCAAAACAGTAGAATTTTGACTTTGATTTTGAAAAGAATGAGAAGGGATTACCTTAAGAGGTGCAAGTGTGATTGTGATTGGATTCAGATATTTTATCTTTGAGGTTAGTGATCTAACGGTTCAATTTTATCTTTGACATACACGCAGTTTATATTTGCTGGAAATTAAAATGCGGAAATGTAAAGTGCGGAAAGTAAATCTACGCTATTACATCGATTGTGCAGGAAATGTAAACTAGCCTATTTACATGAATTTGACATCCTATACATTTATCTAGGAATTTAAATTGCAAGAAAAATAAAAGGCATGTTTTTGGATTTTTTATGATTGGTTTTAATTATAATTAATGCATGATTAATTAAATTAAAATGAAGAAAAAAGATGAAAATAGATTTAAACCTAGAAATTAAGTTTAAAATATGTACAAAATATTTGTCAATTAATTTTAAAACAAAAACTAATTTTTTTGGAATTTTTGGAATTTGATTTGAAATTGATTTAAGTTAATTAAAACATAATTATGCAAATAATTACACAAATAATTAAAACTTAAAAAGAAAATTATTCAAAATATGTACAAAATTAGTTTATAATATATAAACAATATTTAACATTAAGAACAATTTTTTTTATGATTTTTTGATTGGTTAGAATAATTAAGAAGCAAATATATAAATATATACTAATTAATTATGCAAAATATTGAAATTTTGAAAGAAAATAAAATATTTTTATTTCAGAAAATAATATATTATTTTAGTAGTCTAAAAATATTTTTTGTGTATTTTTTGGGTTTTTAAAACTATTTTAAATTAATTTTGTAAAGAAATAAAAATAGAAAATAGAAAATATAAAGATAATGATTAAGTGTGGTTGGATTGAGAGGGAGCATGGTGTGGCTGCATGTTTTTATGTGTTGGATGAGTTGCCAGATTAATCTAGTGGTTCAGATTGCAAGACTCATGGTGCACGTGGATAGAGAGATAACATGTGATCATTCAACTTTTCAAAGTTCAACGTGGGCCCTATCTTTGTTGACCAACGAATGAGAGGCGTGGGATGTGCCACGCGTGCTGGTCAAGATTTCCACCTTACTATTCATTATCTTCTTCCTTGGTACCTGCGGATTTTGCTGCAGATTTACCTGCGGATTTTCCTTTCAAGTCTTTTACCTTTTGAATGACCTACAAAACAAAAATAAAAAAGAACAAGGGCCACCCAGATCACCTAAATGGACCCTTCTGAACATGATAGCGTCGTTAGTTTTTTCATTTGAAGCCTCTATCATGGAAAACGAAAGCTTCACATGTTTGAAGCTCAAAAATGGTGGAGCTTCAAATCCACGTTAAAGCTTGCATGTGATCACTCAAACCTACTCTATATCATGCCATGAGTCCATGCACATAGTTAAATTTCATTTTAGTTAAGCATGCATACGAAAATGAAAGTTATGAGTGTATGTTCATGTAACACTTTATACACATGTTACGACTCTCATGGGACCAAACAAAGAGCTTATTCTTACTCTATATTGCTTTAGGAGATGATTGGAAGTGATTGTTTGTATTGATATTGATTGGAAATATGAAAATTGAAAATTACAAAGTTATGGAATTTTGAGAGAATTTTGGTGAGTTTTCTTGACTATGCCTTGGCTATTTTCGTGTGTGTTTGGCCCTCCTTTGTTGCTGAAATATGCTTGCCTATTTATAAGCCATGAGGTGCTTAAAATTGAAGCTAAAAGCATTGATTGCTTTTGTTGAAATTTTGACCTTTTTAGCTTAAGAATCAAGCAACTCTTGCTTAATTTTTCCACACCTCTTGCCATAGACCTTCCTTGTATCTCATGCTGCAGAATTGGAGTGATTATTTGATGAGTCATGCTTGGAAAATAAGCTACATATTATCCTTCCTTTTTTTCCTTTTTTAATTTAATCTTAAATGATAAAATTAAATCAAAAAATGGATAAAAATGTTGTGGGCTTTGTCTTGGTCGTGGGAGGCCCATAATATCATGAAAATGATGTTTGAACCATGAAAACTTGGCCCCATTTGGAAAAAAATGCATTTTTGAGCAATGTTGGTTTTATGCATTTTCCAAATTTTAGCCAACTTCAACAAGGTGTAAATCCCTCAATTTTTGTCATATGAAGGAGATCTTGCACTTTTTGGAAACCTCAAAGAGTCCTCTAACCAATTCCTTTGGTCTCATGTCAAAATGATTTTTGATGCTCTTTGTGTGTCCTTTTGAAAAAAGTGTCTTTTTGTTGACTTTGAAAATGACCTGTAATGTCTTTGATCATATTTTTCAAATGGTGAATCCAATGACCATGGGATCAATGGCATTTGAAAGATAATTGAATTTCCTTCAAAATGAGCTTTGGTTTGAATTTTTTGGATGAAGGATGAGAGAGTTATGATCAGTCAAAGTTGAGTTGACTTTTCAGGCAAAAACCCTAATTTTGAATCTTAGGGTTTTGTTGATTTTTGATCTTTCCTTGATGAATTATGATCATCCAATGATAAAATGATGAATCCTTTGACAAAATATGGACTTTGACAAAAAATTTCATTTTTGACTGTCTGTTGACTTTTTTGGTCAAACGGGTCGTCTGTTGACTGTTTGAGCTGCTGACGGTGCGTCTGAGTGAATTGAAGTTTGAAAATTTGTATGATGGTACTTTGAGATATATGGATGTGTATGAAATCCATTTGAGCTCTCAAAAACTTGTTTCTCCTGTAAAAACAAGAAAACCCTAGTCAGGGACTGTTTATGTAGGAGACAGTTAAGCGTACCTGATTTTTGTGCAGTGTTGAGTCTCTGCTAATCGCGTGATATTCAGAAGACTTCTAGAACAAAAATCTTGGAATTTTGAATTGTGAAAGATTGATTTGATTGATGGTACAAAACACTGAGAATTGTACTGCCAGCAGTTTGGCTGTCGACTGACTGTTCAGGTATTGACCTAGCAGTTAGAGTGAAAAATCAACAGTCAAAGTTAATTTTCTTTTTTGTTGTTTTTGTTTTATGTGAAAAATGAAAGTTATTTACATGACTTGTTAAAAACACAGACATAATAAATAACTAATATTTACTGTATGCGGGCAAAATTACCGATAATAACCCTGAAAATCATTTAATGCACAGAAAAATGAATATTTGACTGGCAGAAAACACATAAAATATTATCTGAGTAATTAAGCAATATTATGACAAATAGTACAACATTTAATACTGACAGTTAAAATATTACATACTATATTGAACAGTACGACGAATAAACGGTACATTTAAGAAATAAGAAATACGGCAAATTTTAAGAATGACGATTGATAACCCATGCTACAAATAGTAACATGTAGATGATTGGGAGCATAAGCATCCCAGGTCCACAGTGTTCCGGGCTATGTAGACAGAAGAAAGACATGATCACCGTAGCAATGGTGATGACCATAAGAAAACACGTTTCCCACCGCTTTGCCATTTTGTCGGGAAAGAAGAAAGGATGGATTATGAAGTGGAAATTTGAGAGATGAATTAGAATTTGATGTGAGATTTTATGGAAGAAAATGGGAGGTATTTATAGAATGGAAAGGAGGATAGAGACGTTGGGGAATGATGTGATTCCGTACAAAAGGAAAATTTGAGTGGAAGTAAGATTTGAAAGAAAGTGGAGATAGTCTCGGGAAAAAGAGAGATTTGATTTTTGAAAAAGAGATTTGAAAAGATTTTTGAAAATAATGGAATATAGTACAAAAATTAGTGGGAAACAAAAGATAATAATAATCTACTTGTTACCAGTACAGTCTGAGTTTCCTGATTCTGCGCCTGCAAAAAGATTTAACTCTGTACCAATTGTGTCAGTACTATTTATCTGTAAATAAATAAATAGCATGTGTGAAGTAATAAACAGTATTTGGCGTTTGCGTAAGAATAAATTCAACTGCAAGCCAAATTACTGTATAAGAAAAATTCTAAAAACTAAGTATTTCATATGTCAGGATATTTGTTGAAATAAAAATCCATGATTATATGAGACTCTTAATTTTCAGATTGGAGTTTTCTTGAAAAAAGATGCGGGCAAATTTTGGGGTATAACACTAACGATACTTAGTTGATTTGCTCAGGCGAAACTTAGATGAGTCCCTCGGACGAGACTTATTTGAGTTCCTCCTTAAGGTTAGACAAATATTTCTCCCCGGTTTAGATACCTTATAGAATGACGATGATCTTTTTGTGGAAGTCCATAAATTTACTTACCTCGTTAGGCAGAAAAGACCTTCCAGTGGAAGGCTAGCAATTTAATTACCTCATAGAGCAGCAAGGATCTTCCTGTGGAAGTTCAACAATTTAATCACCCCGTAGGGTGGCAAGGATCTTCTTATAGAAGTCCAACAATTTAATTAACATATAGGGGCGGAAATGATCATTCCGTGAAAATACAACAATTTAATTACCTTCGTAGGGAGGAAATGATCTTCTTGTGGAAATTCTGTAGCTTACTTCGCCAACCAAACCATAATAACCCATTGCGAAAATCATTATCTTTTTTAAATAGGTGACTCGTCTTCCTACCAATAAACTATAATAATATCTCTGACCTTCTAGGTGTAGGGGAGGCTAATTCCTGGAAAATTGAATATGCACATAATTCTTTGCCAATAAAAGTGGCAAACCCTTTTTGTCATAATCTTAGATATGAGACCTCTGTCCATTTCGTGAAGTAATATACTCTCATGATCGCGAACTTTAGCTAGTCTGGAGATATAAAAAAGAGGTCTTAATGTCTATATATCGTTGATAAAATGGCCAGAGTGTTTTCACAGAATAGAGACGTTCAACTATTGCATGGTTTATATTGGCAAGCCTTTGGTATTTTTCACATTTCTTGACAAAATCCAAGATATCCCTTATTAGTGAAGGCCACTATTAACCAGCTCTTCACAGCTTATATGCTAAGGCTCGTCCTTCAAGGGGTTGCTGCATGCCTCTTGATGAACTTTAAATAGGACCAGGGTGATTTTTTGTTCACCCAGACACATGTGAGATGTTCTTCCCATTTTATAGAGCTTCCCTAACATCAGAATGTACTTTGTTGCACGTTTTCCAATTTTCTTTGCCTCTAATTTGTCTTGTGGCAATTCACATGACTGCAGATAATAAACTATAAGCAACATCTAACTGCCATTCTAGGCGATATCAATAGTGTTAGCTTCCACTGCCTTGATGCCAGGGATGGCGAGTGTTTCTTTTATTGTGATGCGGTTGAACTCTATCTATTTTAAACTAGCAAGATTGGACAACAGTCCTGGCCTATAATTGTGCTCCCTAGACATATGCATTATTTTGAAAGTTTTGAAACGCTCAGACACGTCACTTATCTTCTTTAAATATTTGATGATCTGGGGTTCCTTCACCTGATACTTTTCGGAGAACTGCTTTGTCACAAGCTGAGGACATGTTGGCGATGAGGGCTTCATACTTGACCTTATTATTGCTAGCCTTGAATTCAAAATTTGGTGATTTCTCATTAAAAAAGTTATCTAGTCCTTCTAGCATTATCCCAGTGCAACTCCCATTCACATTAGAGGCACCATCAGCATGCAGAACTCTACTAGAAAATTTGCCAAAACCTATGATTTACTGCCTAAGATGTCATGCTAGATATGGTTTCTTGAGGACTTAGCATATGTGTTAGTTCGTTTTTACCATTATCCAATGTCCTAGAAAATAAGTCCTGAGCTTTTTTGCACTCACCATTACTGGAAACACGAACCTTTCTATCTTCTAATACCGAGCCTCAGCGCCGCTAAACAATTTGATCACGAAATATACAGATCATTCCAATCTATTTATTTCTCGGATGAGTACTGAGCTCAACGCTTGATCAGTAATAGATAAGTAGAGATATAAAGGTGAACCTACTTTCGGCCGTGTCAAGACAGACGGCGATGCTAAAAATATTTTCAAATTTGAGAATGCCTCCTCAGATTCTCCTGTTCATTCAAATCTCTCCTTTCTTTAACATGGTGAAAAAGTGGGAAACAGTGTCACATGCACATGAAAGAAAATGAGAAGGGAAGTTAAAGACCCAATACGTTGTTGAACCTACTCAACATTGGAGGGACTCCCCATGTATATGATGGCTTGACCTTTGTCTGGGTCCGCCTCTATTTCCTTCTTGGTGAGCATAAAACCCGATAATTTGTCTGCTTGTATATCAAATGAGCACTTGGCTGGATTAAAACACATGTTATAATTTCTCACTGGCCCCAAGATATCTTCCAAGTCTGCTGCATGACTCTCCCCTTCTAATGTCTTTACTATCGTGTCATCAATGTAAACCTCCAAGTTTTTCCCTATCTATTTTGAGAACATCATATCCATGAGTATCTGATAGGGGACACATGTGTTATTAATCCCAAAGTTTATGCCGTTGTAGTAGTACTTTCCATGGTTGAACGCGAACCATGTCTTGTATACATCTATGAGGTGAAATCAGGCGATCTATATTGTGAATAGGGTATGGATCCTCGGAGAAGGAATCATTGAGATAAGTGAAACCAAGCACATGTGCTCTTTGTTTGATGTCTTTCTTAGCAAGACCACTTTAGCCAACCACGAAGGGTATTTGAACTCCATTATAAAACTGACACATATTATTTTATGCACTTCTCTTCAATGGTTGCTTTCTTCTCCTCGACCACCTTGTGTTTCCTTTGAGATATGCTAGCATGATCGTTGGATCTATGGCGAGGCGATGACACACCACCATAGCATTTATAGCTGAGTAGGGAGACCAAATCCTCTTCTTCAGACTCAGATAGGGATGTTCCTATCTTGGTGATTTGGTGGTGCAAACGACCGATCTATATCTCTTTCAAATCTTCTATTGGGATAAGCCTATCACTCCTTGCCCCAACGTTGGGTCCCTACTTAATGTATTAGAGATGTCTACCTCTAGACAAGGGATGGCGTCAAAAGTGTTATGATTCCTCATCATTTTTAGGCTACTTTGGTAACACTCTTGAGTGATCACATGGCCCCTTTAACTGTAGCAACACGCCCATCAAGTATTGGGTATTTGAGGCTTAAATGAAGGCTGGATAAAACTGCCCCTAGCAAGTTGTGAGTGGAACTTCCCAAAAATGGATTTGTAAGGGGACATGGTGTTTACCACAAGATACTTCACTTTGATGGTTCTGGAGGTCTTCCCTGGCCCAAACTTCGTTTCAAGTGTTACGTGATTCTCAACCTACAGCTGCTCGTATGAAAGTCCAGCCAGTAGCCATTGGAAGGCTTTGATGTTATTGGGATCAAGTCGGAGCCTCTAGAAGGCGCTCTAAAACAAGAGTTATGTCAAGCTTCCAAGATCGATCAAAACTCTCTTCACATCCCAATTGGCGTAATGAATTGTGATGACCATGAGATCATTGTTATGAGGGAGAACACCACCTGCATATTCTCTCGAATAGGTGATTATAGGCTCTTGGTCTCTCCCCGAGGTTATGGTAGCCTTGACAGACACAACGCTTGCCGCAAACACCTACCAGACATACCTTCTCCAACAGGAGGTAGATTCTCTCCCAGCAAAACCTCCAGTAATGATATTGACGACCTTCTTAAAACTTGCTCAAACGTCCCCGTGAGAAGATGGTGAAAGCAACAATGGGTAACGATGAGTGTGACCCAAGTCAATTATACCAGGTCTCCACGGTGGACACCAATTGTACTTGCTAACAATACAAATGTGTGATTACTCTTAGTGGTTAAGGATTGTTAGAGGCTTTAAGGCTTATTGTGAGGTTGAGATCTAGTTCGCGTAGGGTTGAGAAGCTATGCATGCGTGTATTTTTTATTGGAGTTAGGTTGTTTTCTCTATTGCGATATATAGTTATTTATAGCAACCTTGAGCCCAAACCCGAGATTTTTTGGAATGTAGCAACCTCTTTAGAATGGGTAGTTGATTTCCTAAAATTTGGGGAGCGCAATTAATTCCTGCGACTTCTTCTGTGCTGTTGTGGACCAAATATACATTATCCACTCGATCACGCGCTATGGACGAAGATATGAAGGATCGAGGTGACATATTTAAAAAGAAAAAGGTGTCATGATATCGAAACACATGCCTCCGCCATGCTCACTGCAAGCCCTTCCAATTATATCACTAAAAAAACAAAACAAAAACAAAAAAAGAAAAAAAGAAAAGAAAGAGGAAGAAGAAGAAAGATAAACGAAAGTTTAAAAAAACATCATTTTAAAAAACAAAATGTATTTAACACTAAAAAAGAACATTGCTTTTAGAGGATAGATAAGATATTCTCAATTTATGATTTTCCTGAATCTAACGACCTAACTTTTCTTATTATTATTTAGACTTTTTGCTTTCTTTAAAACGTCCTTCAGAAGGAATCCTTCTTATGCCTAATCCAAAATAAAATGTAATTTTTTTTTCTTGTTTTTATAAACCTTGATGAAAACAACAAAATTTAATTTCTGTTAAAATTATTATTTAAATAAGATGACCTTATCCCTTTTTCATAAACTCCATTTTGTACTTTATTTGTTTATTTGTCTTTCGATTAAATTAAAATTTAATAATCTACACTGTAGCAACCATATTCACATTAATGTTTTTTTATTATTATTTATAATTAGAGCCGTCTCAAACTTTTGAGAGATCCTGTGTATGAAGTTGAAATTATCTTCAGTTGAATCGTGAATTTTTTCAAAGGAGACTATTTAAGCGTAAATTTGCAGTGAAATATATAATTGGAGGCCCTTTATGTCATAGTTTAAACATGAAAGAGTATGAGGCATTGTACGGTAGATCACCTTGCACATCCTTAAAAACGGTCCTATTCTTAATTATCTTCATTAATAAATCCCTTTCCAATCCTTAATGCCTCTTCTTCTGGGAAAATTCTTCTCCTTATTTTTTTTCTTATTTTTTCCATTTATTACATTAATCTAATTTTGTCGTAATATTTTATCGAGAACTATGTTCTTATTATTTTAAAATAATTTTTCAAAATTTTCAAATTCTTTCTCAACTTTTTAATTGTTTGATTCATATATATATATATATATATATATATATATATATATATATATATATATATATATATATATATATATATATATATATATATATATATATATATATATATATATATATATATATATATATATGAGTTATTCTTCTTATATACAAACCAAAATATATAACTCAAACAAATATTTTCATTAAAAAAAAGTTGGTGAATGTTTGATCAATTCAATAAAGAAGACTTGAAATATACATAAATTACAATAAATGTTATAGACCAATTGCCATTCAAAACTATCTTTTGACAAGTTGATTATAAGATTGCATAAATTCCTTTCACTTCTCAATCTAGGTTCCATGATTTGACTGAACCACTTCATTCCCTCCCAACTTGAAAAAAAAATTCTCTAACAACATTTTCATACCCATAGGCTTTCTTAACTACCCAATATTGCCCAAGTGGTGGAATTAGATTTAAAGTACTTATTTAAATTAATATTTTAACATTGGAATAAATGAGTTTGTCAAAATAACCCAAAATCACTATGTTCACAAGTCACCGCAAAAAAACTCTGTGGTCGTTAAGACATGTTATTGATAAAGCTATGGGTTTCTACATCTCTCCTTGATAGCTAAGATAACTAAGAGAATGTTAACATCAAATCAAATCTATTGAGCAAAAATAACTCGTAAAAGCTAAATTATGTTTTGTCTTTTTCTATGACTAACCACTTTAGCTAAGCGGTGGATTTGATTTTGCAATGAAAAAGATATATTTTAAATGAATTAATTTTGTAGAATTAAAAGTGAGTTAACATAAAGTAAAGTGTTTTATTTATAAATATAATATTGGAAGAGAGAATTAAACATAAATTTTAATGTAGAAATCAAGTTTAATTTTAAGACATAAATCATAGTTAAAGTAAAATCAACTTTAAAAAGTAAGGTCAGTTTCATTCGAAAACAACTAAATATATCAAAATTAATTTAAACATTTAAAATTCATTATAAATGCTCTGATAATAAAATCAAATATACACTAATATCTTAATATCTTGGTGTATTCTCTAAAATAATTTATATATTCATTTTATAATTAAAATTTCACATTCATGCATTTATTACATTAATTTTTGTTGAATCATAATCAAATTAAGAATATTTAAAATATTTTTTAAATATTAAAAAAATTAATTTTCAACTTTAAAATATGTATTATTTAATCACAATTCAATAATCACAATAATTCATAAATAAAAAAATTGCTAAATCAAAAATTAATTGTTGGAGGAATTATCTTTCATCTAAAAATGAATTACAAAAATAAACATACACCAAATTTTTTTCTCTTTCATTTTTTTCATACAATTGTATGAAAGATGGAACAAAAATAATAGAAAAAATAACCAAACAAAAAAACTATGAATGAAACTTACCTAGTGTCATAATAATTTTTTTTTTTTTTATTACAAAAAAAAAATAATATTTTTTTTTAATATTTAGTATATTATTGACAACTATTTATTATTTTGTGTGTGTGAGATGGATCAAGAGGCTCAACTTTGTGACTATTATCAAATTGATCAACCATAAGGTGGTGGTGGAAGACCACTAGTATCTGACCAAGTTGTCGGCGGAAACACCGATCCTCCGCCTCGGCCTCCACCAGGCGGACGGTTTTCCGGCGGCCGGAAAAATTCCATTTGTTGACTAGAAAACAGAGGAAATGAAGCAGAGGAATTGGAAAGTTGAGTAGATGGTGAAAATGAAGCTGATGAAGATTGAAGTGCTGCCAATTGTGAATTGTAATACCATTGTTGAACCAAATTCGAAGCTTGTAATTGTTGTTGCTGTTGTTGTAACTGTTGCATTTGTTCTAGTTGAAAATCACCGGAACTTTGAAGAATTTGTGAGTATTCTAAATAGTCTCTGAGTATATCAGATGAGCCTTGAAATGCCGGCTGCGGCTGTATTCGAGAGGGAATAGCCGCGGCCGGGAAAGATTGAAGATGTGATAGTGATTGTGGTTGTGGTTGTGGCTGCGGCGGTATAATTGATCTAACATTTTCGGGGAAGTTGAGTTTCGCTCGGCTTCCTCGGAATCGCAATGCGGCTTCGTCGTAAGCTCTTGCTGCTGCCTCTGCTGTGTCGAATGTTCCTAGCCAGACTCTTGCTGCTTTGTGTGGATCTCTTATTTCTGCTGCCCATTTTCCCCATGGTCTCTGGCGAACTCCTCGGTATCTTCTTCTTGTCTCGCCGCTTTCTTCGAATGACGGTGGTGGCGGTGTTGATGTGGTGGCGGCAGCAATGGTTGTTGTGGCTGGAGCTTCTTCAGTTACTGGTTAAATAGGAAAAATGATAGTTCGATTAATTTAAGGATGTTGGATTGGTTGAAAATAAAAAAATAAAAACTATCAAAAGTTTGGATAAACCTTCATGTATTCATGACTTAAGTGATCGTTTGATCAAGATCGGACAGTTTAGATTTAAATTTGATATTTTAAATTATAAAATAAAATTAAAATTTGTATTTTACTTAACAATTAGATCTTGATCGATCAATCACTAAAACTCCGAATATGTTATTGCGTGGTTCTAATGAATGCAGAGAATACAATTTCTAAAAAATGAAATATATTTTATGCATGCAATATAAGATAGTGAATGCTTAATATAGATTCCTTGTGCATGGTTTTGTTATGAGAAAGTTGGTATGTTATTAACAAAAATAATAAGTTGACTATAAGTTTAACATAATGCTAATAATGGTTTACACCATTTTTGGCTATGCATAAAACATTGAGAACAAAACAATGAAACAGTAATGTTTTATGGTTTAACAAAGAAATAAATGAAAATATTATCTAAATTCTCTTCCGTTGCAGTATGGTGTTACAATGTTATAGGTCAATTGTGCTACCATACTGCAACAGTAGAGAATTGAATATAGAAAAGTAAAAGAGCTGTACCTGATGATGAAGATGATTCTCTTTGTCCTTGAGAAGGTACCATAACAGTTCTAAAGAGTTTAGGAACATTTTGTGTTACAAACTGATTAGAATCACTACTTTCTTCATCACGCTCTCTTTTCTGACCAATCCATGATCCAGACGGCACGAATAACCCCGAGCCTGATCCCGAACCCGAAGAATAAAATGAAGATAAAGATGATGATGCATTTCCAGAATTTGATATCAAAGGAAAACTACTTCTTTGAATCCATTCACTATTAGTATTACTCATTTGATTAGACCCTGATGATGCAACATGTGTAAGAGCTGAAACCATTTCATTTCTTTCTCTATCAACATTATATCTTGAAACCATTGAATTTCCACCTTCATTACCACTGTCGTCGTGATCTTCACCGTCGCGTTTCACCGTGAATCCGGTGAACTCACCTGAGTCTCTCTGATGCGCCACCGTTAACAAGGACATGTAAACAACGTTGTTGTTATTTGAATGATGTTGAAAATAAAACTATAGGACACGTTATTTAAATACTCTTTTGAGATGCTATTGAGAATGTAACAAATAAATTATATAGTAACTTAGAAATCTAACATGTGGTGCTAAAATTTTATTAGCCACTATTTAAATAGTCCAGTGGTATTATTATACTTTATTTTGGTTCCACCATGTACAGAGAGATACACGAACACCATTTTGCTACTTTTATTTTTTAATCGAATAAAATATTTAATATAATAATAAAATAATTATAGAAACTTAGATATGGAGTTATGGTGTGCCGCGTCTTAGAATTTAGATGTGTTCACATATAAGAACATGTGTTATTTGGTTTTGGATTTGACTGAAAGGTGGAAGAGAGAGGCAAAATAGAATTAAGTAACACCTAGTTGAAGTCTTTGGGCCATTCGTGTACTTTGTCGGTGTTCTGGTTGGAGATTGAGATAGATAGAGAGAAAAAGAAAAAGTGATTATGTTTGAATTGATGTCTATATTCAATTCATAAGCAGTCAAAAACAATTTGTTTATATATATAGATACTGTCTGTGTGTGTGTATGCTTATGTAATGTTCTCATCTTAATCTGTGTTTGGTTTTATATACCGACAGGTCATTTTTATGTGGGTTATTATTATATATCTTTGTGCTTAAGTAATTACTTGTTAGACCGTAAAACTTATTTATTTTTGGGGCCGGGTTTTGTAAGAAAAGGATTAGAAATGAGTTGCAACTTACACAAGTTGGGTAAATTAATAAGCCTTAAAATTAATAGTGTTATCTGATAAAGTTGTTTTAAAACACTAATATAAGCCTTAAAATTTTATTACATTTGATATAAATTTTATAAATATTATATTGGATTAAACTAACTTAAATCAAATTATTCAAAAATATTTTAAATCTATTAATTTAATTTATTATTTATATAATTAAAAGATTTAGTTATAAGTAATATTAATATTATTAATTTTTTAATTTATTATTAAAAAATAAAATATGATAATATATTTTTTTATAAAAAATATCAATAATTATGTGTTATGTCTTATCATAAAAAATGTAATAATAAATAATTTGGTTATATAGTAAAATTTTAAATATTTAATTATAAAAATAAATTTTATATTAAAATTTAATGATTAAAAATATATTATATATAAATATAAAAAACGCATATCCACTTTATAGCAAATTTTTCTTTCCGGTGCATTGCTAATGTAATATATATATATATATATATATATATATATATATATATATATATATATATATATATATATATATATATATATATATATATATATATATATATATATATATATATATATATAATTATTATTATTTTTCAACATAATGAATATATAATTATATTACTATTTAATTTACAAAATTCGTCATCCAAAATTTTGAAATTTTTTTTTTAAATTTTGAAAATAGTTTTTCTTAGATTATTGGTTGTTGCCCGGCTCAATATCGACCCAACATGCACCCTACAAAGTGTATGTCTTGTCTTGTCCTATTATTTTGTGGAATGATGTAAATAGGACTTTTGCTACTTCCGAACACAATGGATCATCGCTGCTGCATGTTTAAAATCTTTTTAAGCGTGATAATATGTATTTTTATAATAAAATTAATTTTATTTAATGAATAACTAATTCAATTTAGATTAATTCATATAGTTAAGTTAATAATATTTTTGTTGTAAATTAAATTAATTATTTGTGTAATATTAAATTAACGATATATTATTTATAAATTAAATCAACTCTATATTCAATTAAACTAGATGAGTGAGTAGTATATCTCAATTGGTATGTGTTGTTGTATTAAATATGTTTAGACGATTAATTTAGAATTAAATTTTTGATGGAAATATTTATTTATATTTATATATTAATGTAAATAAATTATTGATATTTATAAAAATAATTTTTAAAAAATATTCAATTAAATTAATTATGTTTTATAAGTGATTAATTAAGTGTTGTGGGTGTGAAAAATGCATTGTTGCCCATAGAACGTATACCTAGTTTATAAAAAAAGTAATAATCTATCTATAATTGAGGCTTGAGGATCTACATGGTGGGTCAATGGAATTGGGTTATTGGTGAAATTAAGAATGACATTTGCACGTTTGCCTAACAACTTTAGTCTTTTTGTTAATTTATAAGGCACATTTGAATATTTAGCCTATATATGACTTTACAAGATAGATTACACGAGGATGGATTGAAACTTTTAATTTGAAAAATAGGAGGAGTCCGTTATCATAATATTTAGGGTTAACGTAGTCTTTATATTTTTTTCTCATCTTAGTTTGTCTTCTTAGTCAATGATAGCACACAATTAAATTTAGGATCAATTAATAAGGGTAGATCGAATTAAAAAATTTCAATATGAAATAAATCGAGTCTTTCTTTAGTTTATATAGATCACACATGTTATGGAAGTGTTAAATCAATCAAATTTGAGTGAACTTTGTTTGAATGTTCAATCACAAAATTGATAAACAATTGAGGGTTTGAGTGTGTGAAGAAAGAGGGACTGAGAGAGGAGAGAGAGTTAGAGAGAGATAATTGAGGGTCAATTTTTTCTATTTCATTCTCTTTTTTTTTTCTTTTACAAACATACCTCTAAGGTATATATTTAAGTGATTGTGATACAAAAATATCAAGTCAAATAGTATAAAAAGCAAAAAGTCGGGCATTTACTCTTCATGAGCTATTTTCCTTTCGACTTCATGTTCTTCTCATTGAAGCGAGCTTGCAAAGAGATCTCTCATTTTTCCTTGTCGTTATTTCTCTCATCCATCCTTTTCTCATGAGCCTCAAGAGATCTTTGAAGTTCCTCTTTGTCCAATGTCGCAAGATCCTTCGATTCCTTAATCGCCACCACAATGTTGATAAATTTTACCGTCAAAGAACGCAAGATCTTCGACACAAAATTCAGCTCAATAACAATTTCTCCACACACCTTGATTTGGTTCACCAATCGAGTAATCCACGTCACGTAATCGTTGATTTTATCATTTTCCTCCATTTGAAGTTGACTTTTGTGAGTTTGTAACCTCACCACATCACTTTATCAGCTCCAGTATATGCCTTTTTCAGAATTTCCCATGCTTGCTTCGACGATTTGCAATCAACAAACTTTTCGAAGTTATTATTATTCACACATTGATGGATAAAGAACATTGCCTTAAAGTCTTTCTTCTTCTCTTCCTTATGTGTTGCTCGTTGTGCATCTGTTGCACCTTTGATAAGGGGATTCACCCCGTTCTTGATCACTTCAAGAACATCTTGGTAGCCAAACAACACCTTCATTTTTCTGCACCATTTGTCGTAGTTCTTCGCATCATTGAAGATATAATTCATATTAAGCACTAGGTGTTTGGGGGATAGAATCAGACCCTTAATTCCAAATGTTAGAACATTCAATCACAAGATTGGTAAATTATAGAGGGTTTAAGTGTGTGGAGAAAGAGAGAGTGAGAGGGAGGAGAGAGTTAGAGAGAGATGATTGTTCGTGAAAATTTTCTATTTCATTCATTATTTTTCTACAAACATACCTCTAAGGTATATATACAAGTGATTGGGATGCAAATACATTAAACCAAATAATAGAAAAAGCAAAATTTCGAGTATATAACTAATTGGTTACACAAAACTCGTAACCAGATACAACTGACAAAAAAAACACTATCATGTGTAACCGGTTACTGCGAATGCATAATCGGTTACAAAAACTCCAAAGGAATTCACCCCGTTCTTGATCACTTCAAGAACATCTTGGTAGCCAAACAACACCTTCAATTGCCTGCACCATTTGTCGTAGTTCTTCGCATCAAGGATTGATAGGTTTGTAGGGATTCTTTCACTGAAGATAGAATTCATATTGCGCACTAGGTGTTTGGTGGATAGAATCAGGCTCTTGATGCCAAATGTTAGAATATTCAATCACAAAATTGGTAAATTATGGAGGGTTTGAGTGTGTGGAGAAAGAGAGGGTGAGAGGGAGGAGAGAGTTAGAGAGAGATGATTGTTGGTGAAAATTTTCTATTTCATTCATTATTTTTCTACAAACATACTTCTAAGGTATACATACAAGTGATTAGAATGCAAATACATCAAGCAAAATAATAGAAAAAGCAAAATTTTGAGTATATAATCAATTGGTTACACAAAACTCGTAACCGGTTACAACTAACAAAAAAAAACTACCAGGTGTAACCGGTTACTGTGAATGCGTAACCGGTTACAGTAACTTTAAAACACTTTTTCTTCAATTCAGAAATGATTGTCTCCCAGTTGTAACCGGTTACACCCCTGTGGTAACCGGTTACAACACTTGAATTACTAGTTTTCACTCAATTGACTTGATAACTTAACATTTTATAAGCGAGAACATCTCATTATTTTAGATCTACATCCTAGTAATTTTTCCATGACTAACCCTGATGGGAAACTAGTGGCAAATGATATGTTTAACCAAAAAAATTGTCAATATCAGTAGGAACATATGCAGGAAGTTTTGCCATACGGAAACACACTATGGAGAAGGACATTTTCTACCCTTGAGGAAAATCCATTTTAACTAGTATATGGAGCATATAGAGTATAGACCAATTATTTTTTACTCGACTCAATATCAATGGAACTATTACTCATCAGAATAAACTAACTAAAATATTACACACCTATTAGAACTTGGTGTATTATATTGAACTTTGTCCGGTTCAACTTTAGCGAGACTAACTGGTGGCAATGATATTTAGTATACATGGACAATTGATCCACTATACCAGTATAATGCAACAACGATACTATGTGTTGGAGGAGAATATGGACTCGAATGGTCTAGAAGGGGGTTGAATAGACTGTTCCCAAAAACATCAATTTAAAATTTTACTTTTCAAAATTAGAGCTCAATAAAAATTGCCCAGTGTAGCGGAATTTTCGTATAAAATATATGTCATTGGATTGACTGTAGTATACACTTAAATCTGAAACAAATGAGAAAAATATGAATAGACTAAATCAACCAACATCATAGTTGACCTAACATGAGATGTGTAAATAATTTTTTTTTTAATTGAATAAGAAATCTATTATTATAATTTTCAGACTTTTAATAGAAAAAAAAAGAATGTTTAGGATCTTTATATGGCATAGGTTATACATAAAATCTCTAAGAATATGGTAAATCCTAACATGCAATTTTTAAGTAAACATTAAACGTAAACATACAATTCTAAAAAAAATTATAAGAGAGGGAGAGAGAGACAATCTATGTGTGAGAGAGAAGGTATGCCAAATTTATAGTGTTTCAACGCGTTTGTCCTTGAGTTGTGTCTACTCCATTCTCCAATGGTTTTCCATTAAAAATTTGTTGTCTTTGAATAAGATTTTTGACAATTTTTCACATAATATTTTAATACAAGCACAAAAATTCAAGATAATGCTAAAAATAAACGATGTTCGATATGAATATTGCCTTTGACTATATACTACGTTTGAAACTGGTCTCTACAATATCTTTACTCGATCTTAACTTCCACCTTTCATATTGATAAGTGCAAAAATATCGTTATTTTGTGTATATAATTTGTTGCACTTATTGATACTTTTTGTTAATACTGTTTGAATAATTCCCCGTTTTGTTTGTAAATCCGTATACTTTATGAATAATTTTATTTTCATATAATTTTATATTGTTTGATAGTTTTTGTGTCTTTTTGTAGGTATTGATGCGTATTTGGAGCACGAGCATTAAAGTGTCAAAGACACGTCTTCAAACGCGCGATTTTGAGCAGCTCATCAACAAATAAGGCTCAAAACAAATATGAGAAAAATCATCAATTTTTTTGATATTTATTCATTATTAGATAGGAAATTTAATAAGCTTTCCAACGCTTTAAACCGGGCGCAAATCGGAGTTACGATTCTCAAGTTATGCCCAAATTAAGATTTCAAGTTCAAGTATAGCACGCTAAGCGCGGTCTGGGCGGTTTGGAAAATCATTAAATAGGAAAGAATCAGATTTGTTAGGGTTATGCTTTGGGTTATTTGTTCCCAAAGTCATCACCTTCATTTTTCTTAGGTTAGAGCTTAGAAAACAACATTTGGAGGTTGTAATCGGATGATCCGGAGTCGAAGCTTCTTTGCTCGTAATTGACACTGCAAAAGATTAGGTTTTCTTCTCCATTATTCTCTTTGTAAGCTTCAGTTTTTGGGGTTTGTTTGTATGTATAATTGTTTGTATGTATATTGATTACTCATGGTGTTGTACAAAACATTTTTTACAAATCAATGTTGATGTTTATCTTTGTTTTTGCTTTGTGCTTGGATTTGAGTTGCTTTAGAGATAAACCCCTCAAATATTGTTCTTGGATGAATATTTTCTAGGTTCTAGACTCTAGAAATAGATTTAGGCTTAGTAATCATTGTGGGTATCGAAGCTTAATGCCTCCGTGTTGTTCGTGTTGTGCTGAGAGATCATCGACGCGAGCAAAACAGTTGATTTCTCACTTTACGTTAGACATAACCTTTGTGTGAGTGGTACATGATGATATTGACGAGTGATTTAGGTTGAGTACAATTGAGTGACGAGTTTAAGTGTTTAACAGGTATGTGAAATGCAATCCTGAGAGTTCTCTCCTTTCCAAAGAATGAAATTCTTTTTATGTTCATAAGTTAAATTCCCGCATTTACTTTAAACCCATTTTATCCCAAACTCATTAACGCAAGAATCCGTCGAACGACAATTCAGTACCACTAATCCCTGTGGAGACGATAATTTCCCGGATAAATATTTCCAAAACTTTTGTTGCTTGCTGCTTTACCGCTCCAACACATATCCAAGGAGTCTGCTCCAAGCGTTTGTTCGGAAATAACTTCTCCTAAGTCTTACATGTTCCTTGTCCGAGCCTTGATTTGTCTGAAGGTTATAAAAACTCCAGTTCTATCCGTAGCACCTTCCACACTTCTCTATCAAAGAAATTTTGGAGAAAAGAATCTATTTCTTTTTTATAGCCGAATTTCCAACCCCATCCATAACCACACAAAGATCCCAACTTGAAATCTTCAAATCTTCACAAAACATTAATCGCAAAATGAACCTTTTCACGCAAAGCTCACACCATAGGTTGAGAAGTTAATCCAAATAACAATGGTAGAAGTTAGAGATTGAAGATGAAGAGAAATCTAGATTGCAAAGTCAAAACAAGACTCAAGATGCTTTTCAAAAGTTTGAGAGAAAAGTGTGTGTTTTGTGTTCTAAATCATAGAATGTTATGAGAGGGATTTGGAAAAATAATTTATATATGTGCTAGAGATAAGGCACAAAAATGAGAAAAAATATCTATTTAATTAGAGCTAAGAGCAAATGGTATGAGTCCATTCAAGAGAGTGAATAATTTAAATAAAGAATTAAAAACCAAGAAAAACTACTTCTAAAATTCGAATCATGCTTTTCATGATTCGAGTTATGTGATTCGAGTCAGACTAATCCATGATTCAAATCAAAATTATATAATCCAAATACAAAATATGCATCTAAAATTTGATTCGAGACAAGCATTTTTATGATTCGAATAAAAACCTCCATGATTGGGGTCATACTTTTCTATGATTTGAATCAAATTCACGGAAGCAAAATCCTATTTTTTTAGAATCCATATTTAATTCGAGTTACCCTTTTTCATGATTCGAATCAAGAGGACATAATCTATTTCTGTTTTTTCACATTTAATTGTATTCGAGTTAGTGAATTCCATGATTCGAATCACACTTTACAGAATTCAAACTTTAACAAAAATGAAGTGCTATTTTGAATCTTGGCACAGTTTGAATCATGATTTCATGTGTTTCTTGATCCAAATCACGGACTAATTGACTAGAAACATATTGTTTTGACTTTAAGCAAATGGTTCAATTTATGCATGCATGAAAATGACTTAACACCTAACCCTATAATGCGTAATTACGTGAAGAGATTCAATTAGGACAAATAAACCAAAATAAGCAATAAAACATAAATTAGGGAAAACCCTTAGATGCATAGCAATTTCACTATGAACTTAGGTAAGAAATATTTTTCATATGTACTGAGAAATTATAAGCTCTCCACCGCAACCTCAATATTAACAAGGTTTCCAAAACCCCTTAAATTTGTGTTGCACCATTCAGGTGCAATGAGACTAAACTCGTGGAAAATATTTGTTGGGTTACAACTTCGTAGTTGATATTATCAAGAGATATTTTGGGATGTTGTTGAAACTCATGAGTATGCCTATGTAAAAGAAGCCTAATCATAATTGAATAGGCAATTTAGTGAATTTTCCCAGAGCTTATAAAACTTCCAAATTTTCCATACTTTTCAAAAAAGATGGAAAATCAACTATGGAGCATATATTCACGATACAAAATGGTGAAAGGAGCCCAATAAATTTTATAAGTTGTAGTTTTTCCCTTTATATTTGATAGGAACACATTTGGCACAATATTCCTATCTTCCATCAAACTCCATACAAAAGTGTTTGCTTAACAAGTTCTATTGGCCTTAACCTAAATTTACATACAAGTAGATGAATCAACAATGTAATTCATCTAAAGGTTGATGAAGAAAGAAAGGAAGTTTTCCATCTAATTTCTCAATATTCAATATATTTCAATGAACATCAATTGTATGCATTCTCAACTAGAAGAGAAAGTGGTGGGACATGCTTTTTACAACTTGAATGAATTGGATTCTATGATAGTACACATTGAATAATCATTCAAGAGAAAGAGAAGAAACCTAACATACATTTTCACAAAGGCTCTTTGAGGACGGAGAAATAACATACGTATGTGACAAACTTGAAACCTACAATCTATATGCTTTAACTTAGGGGGGTTTTGAGACATGATTGATTTATATATAATTAATATTTGATTATATTATGATTGATCATGTATTTATTTCTTCCCATTAATCAAGATGTTCTTGTTTTACATTAGTCAATATAAACAATACTAAGTTAGGAGTCATTCTCTTAATTCATTCCAAGAGAGTTTGGATATTCAAATTCTTATTAGATCCTAAGGTTTATAATAATGAAGTCGAATATGAGATCATGATTATGGGACTTAAGATATTGTAAATCATTGTTATGGACTATAATTATATAGGAGTCAAGAGTGATTCTCAGTTGGTAATCAAAGAGATTACAGAAGAATACAAATATTTATATTGAAACCTCAAATAAAGATGTGAAATGTCTATGTTGAAAAATAATTATAAATGTAAGTAGTGTGAAGAATTCCCACATTGATTAGGAATGAGAAAACTTCAGCATTTATAAGTGAGAGAATTTACACATCTATCACTTTAAAGTTTTCGGCAAGTATGTGGTGTGTCTGTCACAAATGTTTATTGCTCAAAAGAAAAGTTCCAAAAAATTAAAAATGCTTCTCGTTTGACCGCCCGAATTACGCCAACACAGGTACAAGTGTATGTGGCCCGAATTGTGCCATAATGAATTGTTCCATCAAGCTTCTAGTTATTAGGAAATCCCGCCAAAACTTATGCATGAGGAATATCAAATGGAAAGTCGTGTAAAAGTGGTTGAAGTCTTAGATCAAAGAGCTTGTTGAGTACTTGAAGAAAAAAAATGTATACCTAATTATACTTCAATTTCAAACCGTAAGCACTTATTAATGAGTTAATACTGGAAATTTGTATAAGAGTGGTGTTCTCCAAAAATGTATGAAAAAAAGTCTTTAACAGTAATGAGTGAAGTTCACGAAGACTTTGTGGTTCTCATTGAGCTGTTCCAGTGGTCAAATGGTTGATCTCAATAGGATACTATTGCACCCCATTATGGGTGTTCAAATTAATTAATCGCTTATATAAATTATCGATATTCATATCTAAATTCAATTATGACAAATTAGTTAATTTTAATATGATTTTTAACTAAATTTATATTTTGGACATTTTAAAAATATAATTTTAATCAAATCTATATTTTGGACATCCATCTCCAAAATAAAAAATAAATAATTTTTTTCTTAAAATCCAATCTTTTCAGAAATACGAATAAACCATTTTTTTTTTAAAAATACAAAAAATCAATTTTCTTAAAAAACGATAAATTAGTTTTTTTTGAAAAATACAAAAAAAATGATTTTATTTCTAAAAACATTAAAACACGAAAAAATCAAGTTTTTTCGAAAAAATTATAAAAAAAACGATTTTTTTAGGAAATACGAAAAAAATTGAAGTTTTTTTCAAAAAAGCAAAAAACCGAACAAAAAATAAAAAATTTCGAAATGGTAAATATAAATGTTTTTTTTGGAAATATGAAAATTCAATTTTTTCGAAAATACGGAAAATTGATTTTTATCAAAAAAATCAAGTTTTTTTGGAAATATGAAAAAAAAAAATAAAAATACGAAAAAGTCAATTTTTTTTTAGAAATACAAAAAAAAAAATCGGTTTTATTTCTAAATTCTTAAAAAATGAATTCTTTGGAAATACGGAAAAGTTGAGTTTTTAAATAAATACGAAGATCGTATTTTATCGGAATAAACAAAATCAATTTTTTTTTTTGAAAATTGAGTGTGTTTTAAAAAAATGGAAAATCAATATTTTACTTCAAAAATACTAAAAAAAGATTTGTTTCCAGATATATGAAAAATACCATAAAAATGATATTTAAATATAAAAAATTTATTTTGATATTCAAAATCAATTATAATTTTTATAATCGGTTATAAAATATAGTTATGAATAAACCGATTTTATAACAAATATAACTATTTATATGGACTAATTAATAAATCCGATTATAATAAATAATTACTAATTAAATATGGATTGATAATGCATTCATAAGCATCTCTAGCCCCCGTAATGGTTCGATGTTCCTAATATGCTAAAAAAAATGTAAAAAGATATTAGTTTTATGGTCCAATACAAAGAGCGCAAACCTATATACCACATCCAATAATCAGTTTTTGACTTTCATCTTCAGAAGCCTAAAAAGTACTTCTCTAATTTAAAGATAACACTATTATTTATGTAGCATCATTTGTTAACCCAAGCTAAAAGATAATGTAGTGTAGAGGGATATTTATCTATAAATAAAATTAAAGTTGTATATAGATATTATATTTACAAACTTTATTTAACACGTTCAATCAATCAAACAAGCTTTTTTGTTTTGTTTTAATTTATCCAGCTATCTTTTTTCTTTTCATTTTAATTTATAAATTTCTTTGTTTTTTTTTTTTTTTGGAAGAAATAGAATCTGTATTATATCTAAAAAGTCACGGAAGTACACGGCGATCGCTCGGATCCAGCCAACAAAGAACCAAAAGAAACACAAAGCCTAATTTAACATTAATCTAACAATATAAGGCTTAAGAATTGAGGTGTAACATCCTCTAAAAACAATCTTAGAGATAATGTCATTAATAACACTATCTCTATCAGTCGGCTTCCCAAAACAGACACTATTGCGAAACATCCAAGCTCCGTAGATGGTTTCCGCAACTGCTAACTTAAGCAATCCTGCTTTCCAGCCCTTACCTTTACTCTTCTTGATAATCCAGGTAATCTCACTATCCCAATTCGTAGGTGTGTGTTGAACTTGAATCCACTGGAGTACACTAGTCCAGATCAATTTGATGTCTTCACAATCAAAGAACAAGTGCTGTATCGTCTCATCGTTCTTACAAAACACACAGTCACTGTTATTAAGAAGACCCAGCCTAACTAACCGACTTTTTGTGGCCAAGCGTTTATGGCAAGCAAGCCAAAGCAAGAAACGCGCTCTAGGCCGAGCATGGTTATTTTGCAGGATTTTATAACAGTCCCAAACCACACCAGGTTTCAGGATGTTGTAAGCAGCTTTCATATTAAATTTACCCCGGTCTAACATGGAGTTCCAAACAGTTGTATTCTGCAGCACGAAGCCCCGCTGTTCAAGAACCTTCCTCATAATCCAAGTACCATTACTCTTAATCGTAACAGTCATAATATCAGTGCGCTTTATATAATAGGCGTGGATCCAACGCACCCACAGCGTGTCACTTTTATTACAGAGATTCCAGAGCAATTTTGCATGGCACATTGGTTCCAAATATCCAAATCTATGACTCCAAGACCACCCTGCTTGGCAGGCTTGCAAACATCTGCCCACGCAATCGGGCTTTTCCTGCAGATTGTGTCAGTACCAGACCATAGAAAGGAACGACATATCGCATCAATTTTCCTGATCACAGCTTTTGGAATGGGGAAGCACATAAGCCAGTAGTTTGCCATGGCAAAGGTGACACTATTTATCAGTTGCAACCTACCCGCAAAACTGAGAAACCGAGCTGTCCAATGTCGTATCCTACAAACAATTTTATCCACCAGCCCCAGGTAATGACAAATAGCTAACTTCTTACAAGTTAACGGAACCCCTATATATTTAAAAGGAAGTCTACCTTCTTTAAAACCAGACAGAAGAAAAATACGATTTTTTGAGTGCCCATCAACATTTCCAAAATAGATATTACTCTTATCAGAATTTACTATCATACCTGTCGAAGAAGAAAACCCTTTAAAGGCTTTGAGCATTAGCTCAACAGAGTCAAAGTCACCTCTTGCATATAAGAGGATATCATCCACAAACATAAGGTTAGTCAACTTCAGTCTTTCACATTTGGAATGATGTTTGAAACCGGGATCACATTGCATTTGATGAAGGCATCTGTGGAGATACTCATAATGAAGGTAAATAGGTAAGGAGACATCGGGTCACCTTGCCTAATACCACGTCTAGCTAACAGCACCGGAGACAAGGAACCATTAACCTGAAATTTATAGGAAACAGTTGAGACACCAGCCATAATCCACTTGATAAATTGGGGTGGAATACCAAGCTCTTGCATAATGTTTTGTAAAGCAGTCCAACTGATCATATCGTAAGCCTTTTTCATGTCAATCTGGATCATACACCTAGGAGGCCCTCCATTCCGACTATAGCCCTTTATAAGCTCATATGCTAGTAATACGTGATTCTGAATTTGTTGCCCTGGAATGAAAGCAGCCTGGGTAGGATTCACAATGCTGCTTATAACCTGACCTAGTCTCTTTGTCATGATCCTAGAAATAATTTTGTAGAAGGTGGAACAAATAGAAATAGGTCTGAACTCTTTTATACTCTTAGCTGAATTATTCTTGGGAATAAGAGATACAACAGTGCAATTAAAGGCTTTAAGGAGTCTACCTTGGTCAAAAAATTCATGAACAGCTGCTACTACATCATACTTAATGATATCCCAACTATGCTTAAAAAACTTGGAGCTAAAACCATCCAGATCTGGGGCTGAAAGGTTATCAATCCCTTTAAGGCTAGAGAAAATCTCTTCCTCACTGATGGGCTGTATAAGACTCTGCCTCTGATTTCTATTGAGTTATGGACCATTCCTCATAGCTCTGATATCAATACCATAGAGCAACTCATCATTCTTCCCCATGAGCTGACCATAGAAATCAAGGACCTCTTTTTCAATGTCCTCTTGGCTGGTAGCAATAGAACCATCTTCTTTCTCAAGCCTATTCATAGCATTATGACTCTGTCTAGCCTTAACAAAAGCATGGAAGAAAGTAGAGTTTTCATCCCCATTAGTGATCCAACTTATTTTTGATCTCTGCTGCAGGATATCCAATTCAATCTTATTCCATCGAAGCAAGTCATCTGTGCACTTTTTCACTTCAGCAATCTTATGACTACATATTCTATCATCAGATAGAGCAATTTGGGCCTGAACCAGCAATTTCCTGGCTTGAAGGATGTTCTGTTTGGCAAGAAGGAGAGGCTTATGCATCTTAGAGAGAACAAGTTGAAGTCTCTTCAGCTTTCTCCAAAGCACATACATAGGGCTACCATTAATCTGCTCATTCCAACTCTTCTGGACCATATCAGAGTAGCCATCCACCTCAGTGAGGCAATTAATAAACCTGAACCTTTTGTATTTCTTGCTATGGCTAGGCTGATTGGCAAGATACAATAAAGCATGATCAGAAACTAAAGGAGGCAAATGTTGCAAGGAAAAGGACATATACTTATCAAACCAATCAAGATTTGCAATAAGTTTATCTATCCTAGAGTAGATAGGATCATCCAAGTGTTTATTAGACCAAGTAAAATAGTCACCATTATTATCCATCTCAGACAGCAGATTGTTATCCATAAAATCTTGAAGATCATGGTATTCAGCTTCAGCAACTAAACTCCCACCAATCCTATCTTGTACCTTGAGTACATTATTAAAGTCTTCAATGAGACACCAAGGGCCAACCTACTGCAGCTTATAGAGATCTTGCCACAATTGTTTCCTTTGGTCCAGTCTATTGAGAGCATAAATGGCTGTAAGATAGAATTGAAAAACACCCTGAGCATTATAGACTTCACAGTGTAGCATTTGGCTACTACCACATATGACTTTGATATCAACATTATTAGGGTTCCACTACACCCATATCCTACCATTATTATGGAAACTATAGTTGTCCACAAACTTACCACCAATATTGAGTTTATTCCTAACAGAAATTGCTTGACCAACCTTAACCCTTGTTTCAATCAACACATTAATATCAGCATTAAGCTCAAGGAGACGGGTGAAGGATAGAAAAACACTTAGAAAGGGGGGGTTTGAATAAGTTTATTCTAAAAACTTGAACGATAAAAACAATATGCACAGTTATTTTTATCCTGGTTCGTTGTTAACTAAACTACTCCAGTCCACCCCCACGGAGTGATTTACCTCACCTGAGGATTTAATCCACTAATCGCAACAGATTACAATGGTTTTCCACTTAGTCCGCGACTAAGTCTTCCAGAGTATCCTGATCACAACCTGATCACTCCAGGAACAAATGCTTAGACACAAGCTAAGACTTTCTTAGAGTATCCTGACCACCACGTGATTACTCTAATTACAACTGCTTAGACACAAGCTAAGACTTCCTAGAGTATCCTGATCAACACTTGATCACTCTAGTTACTTACAAATTAATGTAATCAAATAAGAGTTTTACAATGCTTCTTAAAAGCTATAATCACAACAGTGATATTTCTCTTAACGTTTAAGCTTAATCTCACTAATATATTACAACAGCAATGTAGTGAGCTTTGATGAAGATGAAGTTTCTGAGCTTTGAATTGAACAGCGTTTCAGCAAGTCTTTTTGAATAATTTCGTTCAGAATTGGTAACCTTGCTTCTCATCAGAACTTCATATATATAGGCGTTTGAGAAGATGACCGTTGAGCGCATTTAATGCTTTGCGTATTCCGTACAGCTTTGCATTTAATGTTTCACGCTTTTGTCAACTACCTCGAGCCTTGTTCACGCTGTGTCTACTGACGTTGCCTTTAATAGCTTCCAACGTTCCTTTTGTCAGTCAGCGTAGCCTGCCACCTGTACTTTTTTCTGATCTGATGTTTGAATATAATATTTGAATATCATCAGAGTCAAACAGCTTGGTGCATAGCATCTTCTTGTCTTCTGACCTTGAAGTGCTTCTGAGCGTGATACCATGAGAACTTCAGTGCTTTTGCTTCTGACCTCAAGTTCTTCTGATGCTTTCATAGACCCATGTTCTGATTCTGCCTTGACCATCTTCTGATGTCTTGCCAGACCATGTTCTGATGTTGCATGCTGAACCTTCTGAGACAAAGCTTCTTAGCGCTGATTTGTGCATACTCTTTATATATTTCCTGAAATGGAAATTGCAATGTATTAGAGTACCACATTATCTCACACAAAATTCATATCCTTGTTATCATCAAAACTAAGAATATTGATCAGAACAAATCTTGTTCTAACAACGGGAGCTAATCTCCCTTAGCTTAACCAATTTATTGCACCTCCTAACATTCCATGAAACAATCATTAACCATTTTCTTGAAGCTCGTACAGATCATTCAAAATCTCAAGAGCATCCAAACCATTATCACAAAGCACATTAGTAGTAGGAAGTTCAGTCATAGGTCTCTTACCTCTATCCTTCTTACCCTTGCTCACTTCAGTCCACACCTCTAGATTTTCATCATTCACCCCTATAGTGGCAGCAGGTGATACTACCTTATCTTTAGCAGGCTCCATTACTTGAACAGGACCAGGGACTTTACTTTCCTCTTGGGGTTTTGGCTTGGGTTCCACTGTAAGACTCTTGGCTTAGCTTTATCAAAAATGTGCCTAACTTTTTGGCATTTCCCACAATAAAGGGGCCTCCATTCATAATCTATGGCTTGCAGCATCTTTTTGCCATCCTTTTCTCTAATGGTTATACTCTTTGGCAAATCTTTTGTAATATCCATCTCAACTAGAATTCTAGCATAAGACACTCGGGGACGATTTGCAGTACACTCATTTGTAACAATCGGGTTACCCAAGGCACTACCAATCTTATTCAGGCTTACCTCACCCCAAAGATACAGGGGAAGTTGGGGTAATTTAACCCAAATAGGCAAAGTTCGAAGAAGATCATCTTTGAGGCTAAAATCAGGACGCCATTCACGGAGCAAGAGAAGCATACTTCGAATTGTGTAGGGACCTTTCATAAGCACATCATCCCTTTCCCTGAACGATTTGAATCGAAGAATAAAGTAACCCTCTTCATGGTAATATATTTGAGGGAGCTGCACGAAATTCCAGTTCTTGGTCATAAAGGTTTTTACAGTATTCATACTTAGTTCACCACCCAGAGCGTAGAGAACAAGAGAGGGAGGGCTGCCAAAACTTCAATTCTGAGAGAATATCCTCAACTTCAATCTCCACCTCTATCTCACCATTGATGACTTTGGGAGCAATAAACTTCATAGGCCTACCTTTTGCAGGATTCCTGTTATCATTCAATACATCGACCCATAATTTCCTCACTTCTATAGGCTTTGGATTTAGGTTTACGTCAGATCTAGGGGTTTCTTCAGCTATCTCGTTAACAATCTTATTATTACTCAAAGACTCTTCAACAATCTTACTACTACTCTCTTTTTGGACCAAATTAGCTTTCTGCTCAGAGTTCTCCACTGTAACCACCGTCGGACTACTAGACGAGGAACCTGATTTCAGCGGCGGCGGCACCGGTTTCTTCGGACGCCCCCGACCCATACTTTTTTCAACAAAATATAAATTTCTTTGTTTAGTTTATAGAAAAAATTATTCTTACTTTAATACTCTCTAATAAAGTTAAACCTAGAAGAAAGATCGGTTTGATAATAGTTTTTTCATCATAAAATTGTACCTTATTTTATTAGTTTATAATTTATTTTTTTAAACGTTATTGTAAATAGCATTAGTTTATAACTTATATTTTTGTTCTTATTATTTTAACTAAAATTTACTCTTACTTTTTAAAATTTATTAAATTTAAAATTAAACAACAATATATTAAATATTTTTTATGTCATTTTAATTTCTCCACTAATTTTACCAAATAGTTCAATTAACTTATCTGCTATAAGTTATCAGTAATCAACTATAAATCATAAGTTATCAGTCATCAGACATCACTCACAATTAACTCATCAATCAAATGTTATTTTTGTCAAACAGAGCCATAAAAATCATAGTTAAGAATTATTAGTCGACTAATCAATTAACTTTTAAATTTGATAAAACATTCTTTTTTTCTATTATAATGATAACAATATTTTATAAAAATTAATAAAAATGTTTTTTTACTCATTGATCTATTTGTTGAATATTTATATTATAAAATCGTAAGAAACTAATTAGAGTAAAATTATGAATTTAGTTAAATATTATTTACAATTAAAATATAAAAAAAATTGACACACTAATTTGATATACTAAGGTGAACATTCTGATACCTTTAAATTTAGTTAAGTATCAATACACTTGGCCAAATAAATACTATTATTCAATAACACGCCATTTTGTTTATAACTATTTCATTTTAAAATAAATTTAAATTTTAAACTAATTTGTACTAAGTCAATTTCTTATCGAGTATATGAGAATTTACGTAAATTTAAACTTACAACCTGACTCTAATAAACTCTATAATCTAACATATCTAATTTTTTTATCAAAATAAAATAAAATAAAAATCATCTAATACAAATTTGTTTAAGAAATTATATACTCCATCTGATCTCATTTATAAAAAAAAATTCTCTTTTTAAATATATTAAATAAATAATGTATCTGAACAACATACTATCTAGATACATTATTTATTCAATGTATCTAAAAAAAAGAATATTTTCTTATAAATGAAACAAGAAGAGGTAGTACTATACTTTCTTAATGGTTAAGAAAATGCATGTCATATTGTATGGTCAAAACACGGCTCTAAGTATAGTCAATCCACAAGATCATGTTTGGTGTCATCATAAACAACAAGAATCAAATAGGACCCATAATTAATTGATTTTGAATTTTCTAAATTAGGTTGAATATTTATTGTATTATTTTTGTGTGTATGTGTGTTGGGTAAATATTCATGTAACATATTTCAAAGGCGGTTATCAATCAGGCATAGTCAACTGGTTTACTAAGTCACCACATGACAAATATTGACATTCATACCCATAACGTTTTGAATGATGTAATATAAAAATAAAAAATAATTTAAATGTAGTTAATTTAACTTATTAAAATGAATAATTAATTGAAATTTTAGGATTTATTTTTTTCAATTTTACGATCAAATTATTTGTTACTATATTTAAAACGTGTTATTTCATTTTTTTCTAAAAATTTGAGACTCTAATTTTTTTTTAAATTTTCACCATTAATATTTGATCTACCGAACGGTTTATTCTAGTTCGAAATCAATTCTAACATTAAATTATTATAGTTCATTTTTTATCATAGTTGATGAAGACTGACATTAAATGATTTTAGTTTCTCTTTAATCACAAATTGACGAAGACTGACATTAAATGATTTATTGAATTGTAATAATTTTTAAATTAGCATTCAACCAACTAACAATTTAAAATTGAAAAATTAAAATTGTAATAAAACATTTTCTTTGATACAAGACTTTCTTTTATGACAATGACATTTTATTACATTTTGCAATTTGGTAAAGCATACTACAATTGATTGTCTATAATTGAATATAATTGTTAATTACATGTGGATCATACGCATAAACTCGTTGTTGATATATTACAACAGCGATAATGACGGCAGAACTTATCATCTCAATTGAATCACTGTTTTTGGGATGTGACTTTGAGATTTTGAGATTTTGTCTTCTCACCCTTAAAATTCTTAAAAATAAGTCTAACACTTTTCAATTTTTTATGATATCAAAAATATCATTGTCTAAAAAATATTGTGCCAAAAAATCGTGTAGTGTAATTAAAAAAATGCTGTATTCAGACAAAAAGTTATTCAATTTATAATTCTTATTAATTTTTTTCAAAAAAATTAAATTCGTGTTAAAATGTATCGGTCATTTTCAAAAGTATCAAAGACTATACGGTTTTTTTTTTCCATAATCATAAAAATTGATAGCCTTAATTCATTGGTTTTTTCAAAAATTTTTTTTTCAAGACTACAGATTTTTTAAAAACCTCTAGTGATTACTAGATTTTTTCTATAACATTGAAAATTCAATAAAGTTAAATTTTCAACCGTTGTGATTTTGTCATCACTTTTGTAGGATTATGATTGCACCGACAATTTTGTGTGGTTCATATTGATGATTTCAAATTTGTATAACTATGAACGATATATTGTTAAAAAACATATCAAAATGTCTGAATGATATTTCGCGTTTGTGTACTTCAACAGCGTGAAATCTCTAGTTAATTTTAGATTTGCAGAGGACATCCCTTTTGTTTTTCTAAAATCCAAACTAGATAATGTTGTCCAACATACCGACAACAAAATGATGGTTAAGATTGAGCAACGTTCGCCATCAATCGATAATGAAAGGAACATTATGTTCAGTAAGTTTTAGTCGATGACAAATGAAGATATAAATTCACGTGGACCACGGTTCACCAATATGAAACAAAGGGTCTAATTGAGGTAGATGCGATAATTGCTAGATCTGTCGACGGTATTATAAAAATGTTGAATCATCTAGCAGTGTTTAACTTATGTTCATGTTATTTCATGTTAAGTTATGTTAAGAAATTTTCATGTTAAGTTATGTTCATCCTGCAGTAATGTAATGCTAATTTTCATCTAATGCACTGTTAAGATAAAATATCACCAATATACAAATAATTCAGTACAAACCCAAAAATGATGTCAACGACAATACATAATGAACAAACATAAAATCTCCACAACTCCACCACATGCAATTTGTACTATCTATGATGCTAAAGTATACATCTCACCATGTAGGCTTCCCAAACTCATGAGATTGTCTAAAAGAACTGTGATCCTCCGCAGCTGCTACTAATGAGCCATACCAGGTGAAGGCGACGACACATTATATGAATGTCCTACATCATGAGAAGGTCCAGCATCATCAACAAGTTGTGCAGGTAATATGATGCGAGGGTGTGATACTGTAATATACCACTCTAAGTAACCATCCTCATACTTCTTAGGAAATTGCACCCGCATTGGATTATCACTAATAGCAATGACACTACTGACAATGCTAGACATAAATTATTTATTAATTCCCTCATATGGCACATCAGGGATCGCTCAGGAAAACATCTAGCCACTAAACTCTCCCATTACAAATAGCCCAAAAATAGAGCAATGTCATCAAAGTCTCGATGCATTCTATGCACTACATATGGTGTCCATATGACATTATCTACGATCATATGGATCCTCCGCTTGTATTCATGAAAACCTCCTGGATGTGAATGTCTAGCCCTCCGTCTAGTGATCAATGGAGAGCCAATGATAGGAACACAAACATGTCTATCAAAAATGGAGGGGAAATGCTCGTATATCCAACATTGTAGAAGAATAAGAAATTACATATATAAAATTTCTTTGATCAATAAGAAATAAATAAATAAGGCTTAATTGCAATTTTGCTCCCCCTATTATATATTTTTTTTTTGGATTTTGGTCCCTCCATTTTAAAATCGGGAATTTTAGTCCCTTTATTTTAGTTTTTTGAGGATTTTAGTCCCCTTGTAAATCCGAAGGCAATTTTAAATGACATGTCACTCACACTGATGACATGTATGTGCCAATTCAACATTGAATTGTTAAAAAAGCTATTTTTATTTAATATGTGAGTTTCATGTCATCAAAAATTGCCTTCAGATTTGCATGGGGACTAAAATCCTTAAAAACTAAAATAAAAGGACTAAAATTTTGAATTTTAAAATAGAGGGACCAAAACCCAAAAAAAAAGGTAACAGAGGGACCAAAATTATAATTAAGTCAATAAATAAAACATATTAAATGTTCATATATAAAATAGACTCATATAATCGGCAAGCTACTTCGTCTAAAAAATAGTCCCCTCTCCAACGGTAGTATATAGTACTGTCAAATCAACACATCCCATGCCTAGTCAACATGCTCTAGCTCAGTAAACAGGGAGATGTATTTGGCATAGATATATACATGAGACTTACCCGCTAGAATAGTACATCCTACCAATTGCAACATGTACACTTTAGCGGATGCCTCATACATAAAATGCTTCATTAGTGTCTAATATGTATCTTGGATCCAAGAGAGACGAAGTGAGGCCCATGTTAAACCTAAACTCCTCCATGACCATGACCTTTGGTAACCACCAAGTACTATTCAATTGTAATACATGCAAGCTCCTGGTTAATGAAATGAGCGATAAAAAAGTTACTTGGAAGAGGCATGAGACATCATTCATTGTAATCGACATATCACCAAATGGAATATGAAAGGAGGATGTCTCTTAATTCCATCGCTCAACAAACTCAAACATGAATGGAGCATCGAGCAAGGTCAATAAACACTCAACAAAAGGAAGCAGGCCGACAGTAACAACAATCTCTCTAATCTCATCAGGCATCTAGACATTGGAGAATTTCTTCAACTTCCCCCCATGGGTTATAATAATTAAAGTATAAACCATCAATTATTTTCTATTTAACAATAATAAATACAAAAAAAATTAAAACAAAATATGTATATGTATCATTGCCATAGTCTAAATGCCAAATGATCGACATATGCAGTGAGAAAGGTACCGTCATTAGGCACTTCAAGGAATCCCTTATGTGTACAAATGACTCATTATCAGCCTGATTTGTCACCTCCATCTCAACCCAAGTCTCCACCTCCTCGCGGGTTTGAGCTGTCACCTTAGTGCCAGCTTGAGTCTCCACCTCAGTATCAACCCCACTACCTCAAAGTCAGTTTAATCCTTCAACTCAATGTCAGTTTGAACCTCAGCCTGAGTCTTTATATCCTCTTGAGTAACGAGCTCTACATCAAGACCTTTTCCCCTTCCAACTCTACCTCTTTTACGCTGGAGAGTACGGGGTGCGTGTGATTGTTCATCCACCCCCTCATGTGTGAACCATTGGGGACTACTATACCCGTTTAATATGTCAATCCTCTCTATCATCTTCCCCTGCACGACAACTATATGCAGTTTCTCTCTCAGCTCTATTAGTTTGTCTAGAAGCAATTGTATCGCCGCGTCCTCTCATCCTCACTATATAAAAAAACAAAGAAATATGAACTACTGGATTTTTTAAAAATCCGAAGAAAAAAAATAGCTTTATTAGAGTTTTTGCAAAATCTAGTTACCAACAACCTCTTTATCGAATTTTTTGGAAAAAAATAGTACACATATATGCATTTTTATCAGACCTTTCAAATATATTGATAAAAATGCATGGTGATTTACCGGTTTTTTTAAAAATTCCGGTAAAAATACATGTAATTTATAGAATTATACCGTACATTTCAAAAATGCTAATAAAAATTCATTGTTTCCATTAAAATGCGGTATGAACATGAAAATGCCGATAAAATTGCAACGTTTAAACCAAGAAATTTGACTTGTAAAAATCTAGTAGAAGTCTAAAAAATATCGGTAAATAACATTACTTTTGTGATAGATCTGAAACATGACTAATGGTATTGGATTTTTACTTTTTAGGAGCAGTGGTATTATAGTCGAAAAATGTTTGGGGGTGTCAGGTTTAATTGGAAAGGTGCCAACACAAAATATCGAATTCCTTAAGAGAAATTTAGCCAATATTCTTCTGATTAGGGGTGGAAAATGGGTTTGTCATGTAGAGCCTGTCCATTTTGTCCACACTTTTTACGGGGCGGACTAAGATTTTAGCCCCAGAATTCTAATATGCCCACCCCATTTTTTACAGATATTTTCGAGCGCGGACATTAATTTTTTTTTTTTCATTTTTAGCCTTAAATAGTGTAGTGACCGTAGATCCTCCTTGTCTCACTTCACTTTTTTGAGGGACGGGTCAAGGTTTTAGGTCTGCACCTTCAACTATGTCAGTTCCGCAGCATCCCATTTTTTGCGTGTTTTTGCAAGGCAGACCTAAACGGGACGGGCATGCCCATTTTCCACCCCAACATCTGATCAATCTAGTCCGTTTAGTCATCCTTGTCATTTGAGATGGTTGAGTTCCCTCTAAAATGAAAATTTTCTCTTAGCAACATTTCAGTAATGTCCTTAATAGAGTTAATATGCCTAGGTGCAGAGTGATTAAGGATCTTCTTGAGGGTATTTCTTGTCTTCTTTGTAGAGGGTTGTCATAGTGGCTATTCATCTGTTTGTGACATTCGAGTTGACAATGCTAATATGGTATGCACATTTTATATTATTGAGATGGTGTTTTGTTCACTCTAAAGAATTTATAACTATTTTCTTTTGCATAGATTGTTGGGAGGTAGACGTCGGATAGGGGATATTTTGTCAATAAATAGACATGTGGTAGTTTGGTTGTTATGAAAATCTCAAATTGATATTATTTTTACATGTTCCTCTATCAATATGAAGGATGTGTTAAATAAAAGCTTTTTTTTTTGCCATATAAGTGGTATCTTGAAAAGATCATAGAAAACTCTTGTGTTTTTTTTATCTGATCGAAAATTCTATCATGTGTTTGAGTTAAAAAAATAACGTCTCTAAAAAGTGTTTTTCCATTGATGATATTTCGACTGAGACCTAGCCTAATTTTTAAATAAATTGGGTTAAATGTTAAAAAAAATAAAGGTTTTGTTAATTAAAATTAAAATTTTGAGTTTTAATTTTATTTATTTATCATCAATTCATTTCAGTCGAATCGGACATACGGCAGAGGCAGCACAAGTGGAGTATTCTAATTTTTTTGGTAAATTTTTAATTAGTTTACAACCTTTTATACCATTTAGCAACATTTTAGTTTACTATAATATAAACTACCAGTAAATCTATCCATGACAATTACCACCTTAAAAATACTAGCAAATTGTGTAAACTATCCTAGATCTTAAAAAAATCTTTTCAATTTACTATAATATATACTCTTTTTTATTTATTAAAATATTTTTTAATTTATAACTAATATTTTAAGTAAATAGTTACCTTTTTAATATAAAAAAACAATAACTTAATCCCACAATCTGTTGGTTGATATTAAAAAGAATAATGATACAATCAAAACTCTATCAAGAACAAACAGACCTAAAGAATAACAATCCAAGCCTATTCCTTACGAATCAGCCCTAAGACAATAAGGGATGGAAGAATAGAAAGTACTACCAGTAAGATTAAGCCATATGTTAGCAAGTATGTCTACACAAATGTACCCTTCTCGATATATATGGGAAACCACAAAATTCCAATTTGCCATTATGTTTATACAATTTAGCCATCTTTTCCTAATAGACCAGAGCACTAAAAAAGACAAGTTCAAAGCTTTGATTACCGTCGTCGAGTCAGTCTTCAATCAATGATTGCTCCATTTCTTCTCATAAGCAAACTCAATTGTCGTCATTGCACCCGCAAGGTCGGCCATGAGAGAATTATCAACCCCTAAGAAAGAAGAAAAAAACACCTAAAAGATTACCTTCTTGATTCCTCACAATACCACCGCAAGCAGACAAACATATGGTGGAAATAGAAGCTTCATTGCAATTGATTTTAAACCAATCTCTAATAGAGGGTTTCCAAATCACTCTAGAATATTAGGGGCTTTGGGAGGCCGAATAATGACTTTGAATCTCTTCAGAATCTTAAAATCATGCATATTGGAAGAATTGCCAATAGAAGAAGAACCACCAGCCAAAGCCACAAATTCCATGATAGAGTAAGTGGTCTTGGAAATTGAAACGAGAACATTTAGAAACCTTAACGGATTTCTAGCCAACCAATAACATTAAGAACCATGATAAAAGCAGCAACCGCGACGGTCTTGCATTGACCTGAGCCGAAATTTCTACAGAGACTCCAAAGATCAGGCCAACCAAGAATTGGACAATAGATGTTAAAAATATTACTTAAACATTTTTAAAGAAAGAAAGCAAACTTACATTAAAAAAAGGCGGGGAGTAGATTCCCCCGCTTCCTTACACAAATCACAATGCAACGCAAAGGCGAAATTCCTCATCTTTTATAGATCATCCGTAGCCAGTTTATTGTAAAGGAGCTTCCAGACAAAATACGGCTTGTGAAATTGATTTGGATCAAATTTACCGCGACCATAACTTCTTGTGGGAACCAATCAATTTTTTAAAATCGTAACTGATTTTCGAAGTGAGAATACTATGCTGAGAAAGAATGGTATTTGTAGTTTAAAAAAATGGTATTTGCAAATTGTAAACTATACACATATATCTTTTATTTGGACACATTGTTAGGCACACTCACATTCACATAAAACAAAAAATTGAAAAAAATATTGAAAAGTATATTTTAAAATAATTAATTGATATATAGTTTTATGAGTGTGTTCAAATTATTTATATTTGGGTTTGTGATCAAGGAAATATTACTCCTTTTATTTCTCTTTCGTAATGCATTACTCTATAGGAGTGTAAAAACATTTAAAAAAAAAAACACATCAAAATCTAAAAAAAAACACATCAAAATCGTCACGTGTTGTTATAATGATTAATTAAGATATGAGTAAAAAAAAATAATAAGAACAGAAAAAGGGAAAAAGGTTTCAGATGACATGGATAAGCACAAATATGGTTATAGGCTTTTGTCACGACCCACACAATCTAGAAAATAAATAAATATAATGAGAAAAGGATCGTTTGTTTGTAGCTTTAGTGGCTTTGAATGGAGAGAATGAGTTCAGGTTCAATGATCAGATCTAAAACGTCTGACCCCATAACAAAATTTAAATAAAAAGGATGATGACACACCATGTGAATGTGGTGACAGTTTCTTTCATAAAATTTGAGTAAATTCTAGTATTCCAAAAAATAAATATTTTGAGTATATTATTTTTGAGAATTTCTCAACGCATAAATCGAATCTCTTACTCATTTGACGCAATTTTAATTATGTTTTTTATTTTCGTAAATCTATTGCTAGAAACATATTTTTTTTAAATGGTTTTTTTCCGTAGATGCATCTACGAAAGCGTTAAAGCATAGTAAAACTTGAGATTTTTCCAATTAATTAAAAAAATTTCAAGTTCATGAAATTTTCTGTAGCTACATCTATAGAATGGTTTGAAAAAAAAATGTTTCGTAGATGTACTTACAGAATATTCTGTTATATTTTAAATCAATTACATGTCACTCAAAAATTTAATTTTTATAACAAAAATGTAACATCAAATTATAGTAAATCAAAGTAGTGCAATTGAGGTTTTCCAATTAGTTTGATTTACTATAATTTGATGTTCTATTTTTGTTCAAAAAATTAGAGTTTAGGAGTGAAATGTAGTTGATTTGAAATTATAACAGAATGTTCCGTAAGTACATCTATCTAACACTCTATTTTCAAACCGTTCTGTAAATGTAGCTACTGAAGATTTCATAAACTTAATTAATTTGAAAATTTTCTAATTAATATAAAATTTTCCCAATTAATTTGAAATTAACGTTCATGCAGACAAACACATGAGTGAGGGCTTAATATTCTACTAAAATTTAACTTTTTAATTTTTTATTAATTGAATATTTATTTCTTAATTTATATTTAATATCTTTCTTAATTTTAATATTCATATTTCTATAATTCTCAAGGATATTTTTCTGTCAACTTAGCAATATAAATTATTTTTTAATCCCTTTATTATCACCCTCCTTCAATATTTAAAGTTTATTTTTTTTAACTAAACATCATTTAGTATTTATTTATATGTGCATTCACTCACAATTAATATTTAAAATGCATTTTCTTTTATTTTAAATATATTTTTAGATGAACTTTCTAGTATCCTTTGAATTTATTTGGATAGATATTTTCATATCTAATCAAATAATGTTATTCCATGTCGCATCAGATTATTTTTATTTTATTTTATTTAAAAAAATTAATTTTTATCAAAGATATCGATGTCAAATTGAAACTCATGGATATAAAAAAATTTACTTACTTTTTTACCACTAGACTTATCCGCCTATACTATTTTGGATTAAATGCATTTTTGGTCATTTATTTTCAAATTTTTATAGGTTTTAGTCCTTTCATTTTAAAATTTAATTTTTTGGTCCCTAAACTCTACCTCACTCGGGATTCTGTTGGCCCCTTCATTTTTGCATAGCTGTCATAGATGATTGAAATAAAAATAATAATAATTGTGTAGCGTTGATGACTGGGTTATTTTATTATTCAATTTTTTATTAACTCTTAAATTAATTAATAATTTTAATTGTTATTTTATAAATTAATTAATAATTAATAATTAATTTCAATAAAAAATAAGTAAATTGTTAATTAATTTATTAGTTAATAAAAAATATTAATTAACATATTAACTAAACAAAAACCTAATTTAAATTATTAATTAATTTATAAAATGTTATTAATTAATATATTAATCCAGTTAGCAATACCACAAAATTAAAAATAACTTTTTAATCCCAATCATCATTGCCAGCCATGTAAATTTGGAGGGAGATCAACAAAATTCTGAATAAAGTAAAGTTTAGGACCAAAAACTTAGTTTTTAAAATAGAAAAATTAAAAATAGAGAGATCAAAAATATATTTAAGTCTTTTTTTATTTATAGAATCACATACCTAAATTGTTTGTGTTAATCTTTCTAACAACATATTAATATTATATTGATATTATGTTAAACGAGAAATAATAATCGATTATATATAGTGTGACATTTTGAAGGTATTGACTATAAAAAAATTATTGCATATTCTTAAAATATTAAATTTTGTTGAAGATAGTTATAATTTATAAAAGTTTATATATGGTTTTTGTTTTTTTTTTTGTTTTTCTTTATAGTTATATATTTTATACAAAGAATCACTATTTTTAATTAATATACCTAAATTATTTTTTAGCCCCACTGACAAAAAAAAATGCATGAATTCGCCACTAGATACCTTCAACGACACATTATATTTACGAGTGATTAATTTTTTATATAATTTTTTTGCAACGTTGGAGTCCTATTTTATAAACCTTTTCAAATATTTTGATCGAGAGACAATTATTTAAAAATAAGATTTGGCAAAATTAAAAATTGATATTTCACGTAAATTTTGAAGAGATTTGGTAAAATATTTCTTTCATATGAGTCATTTGAGAAATACAAACAGACCATAAAATGTCTCCATACCAATGACCTATCCCGGAGGAGTTCATGCCAATTAAGTTTCTTTCTCTTTTGCATAAAAGTTACCTTGTCTAATTTTAATAGTTTCCTATATTATTTTTCATCTCATCCTATCAATTTCTCTATTTAAAAGAAATAATTAATTAATTTTTCACAATAACAACTGATTTTATACTTCATTTTAAAATGTAAATAAATAAGAATTAAATTCTCCATACAAAAAAAAGACAAAAATTAAGAATATTTTATTATTTTTATGCAAATTTAGAAAATTTACAAAAGTATTTATAAATTATTTATTTATAAAATATTCCTTTTTAAAAAAATTTAATTTATAAATATTACTAAATTTTTTACATAAATACATAAATATAAATAAATGTTGCCGTCAGTGATAAATCTCAGACCAACAATTTACATTTAATTAACACAAATAATATACATCAGTTGATACTCCATCCATACAACTCCATCCATTCTATATTATTCTTATCTTAAAATATAAGTATAATTTAATCATTCTAGCTGAATTAAAAAAATACTCCATTTTAAATTAGTGACTAAAACATATTGATTTAATAAAATTTCCAAAAACAGTGGCCCAAAATGTAACAAATTAATTTAAAACATTTTATAAAAGAAAATATTTAAGATATTTTTGGATAAACTTTCTCCTTTTCAAGATTACTCTTCACATAAATTATTTTATTTATAATTTTTTCAAATATCTTGTTTTTAGGTAAAAAAAAAGTTTTAATTTAATGTTTTGTGTTTTAAATTTTCTTAATTTAATTATTTTTATTATTTTTTACAAAAACAAGTAACTTAATTTTAAATAATTAAAAAAATATAATTTACAAACATGTCCGTATTAACCCTATCTAAAAAAAAATTGAGTCTGTAAGACCTATTTTAACTCGCATAGTATCAATACTATTAATATGAACATCATTATTTGAGTTTGAATATAATACTTTGTATATATAATTCTTGTGCTTTTAAAACGTGGCTAAATTTTGCCAGGTTTACACATTTGAATGGTTGTAATGAAATTGGAGGTGCTTTGTATACTTTGTTTTCTTTTCATTAGCTGCACGTGACCAAATAATGCACATTTCTAATTGGACAGCAACATCTTATACAAATCATGAATATATATATATATATATATATATATATATATATATATATATATATATATATATATATATATATATATATATATATATATATATATATATATATATATATATATATATATATATATATATATATATATATATATATATATATATATATATATATATATATATATATATATATTGAAAATCCAATAACATCAAATGTCAAACTTAGTAACATGATTGTTCTTACCGAGCGGATCAGATGGCCAGCAACAATGAAGGCTTGAACTTCGGGGTGACGAATATGGGAAAAAGGGTGTTGTACCTGCAAGGCACTCCGATGTCAAAGTAATTATGTATTCGACATGGTACAACAAAATAATAGGGTCTTAGTGGTAAGAAAAAGATTACCTTGCCCTCTGTATGTAGAGGGCTACTTATAGGAGGTTTTGGCGAATGGATTGGACTCCTCCTTCTGGGACGGATATTCAGGAGACGCGTGGATTGTTTGTTTACCGGGCACGAGGGGTCCTTGTGGTCGGTCACCTGGCCTATTTGCCCAGTCTGGTCGGATGGAAACCACCACGTGCGTCCTGAAGCGTATTGGGCCGAAGGCGGGAATGCCCAATTGAATGGATTGGGCCGGTCCAGAACACGAGCCCCCCAAGTCGTTGCTTCCGGTCAGAGGAGTGACGACTTATAGGAAGTAGACCCGAGGGTACGTGCCCTGTCTATCCGAGGGAGGTAGGCCGTTTATTTCCGAGGAGAGGAAGGGTTAGGCCGGGGGTGAAGAAGCGTGTTGTTTACGAAAAGTTGGTGATTGGGAACGTTGCATTTAATGCGAAATGATAGGCAATCAATTACCTAGGCAGTAGGGTTAATGATGACCATCCCTCTGCACAGTTTGGCACGTGCGGCGCGTGTGGGGATTTAAGTAGCCTATAAATAGAGGACGATCCCCATTTTTCCAAACTTTTCAAATTCGTTTGCTTCGTTCTCCTTTCGTCGACTCCTTTCTCTTGCAGTGGTGTTTGTTACAGATTCTTCAGTTTCTTCATCAAAATCGTAACCGTAAGTTTAACTTATGATCTCTGCTTTCTGCATTTTTTTATGCTTTGATCTTTAGTTAGAATCGATTGCATGTGGTTAGGGTAAGCTTTTAGGAAGATTTTTTGATGAACATAGATGATGAATGTGGTGGCGTACGGTGGAGATAGGAGGTTCCTCCGTCGTTCGTGAGTGTGCTTTGTTGCATTTTAGATTCTGGCTTTCTGTATTGTTGATAAGCGTTTGATTATACTTTTTAGTGTGTTTTTCTTCGTGCTTCAACGTCGTAGTTAGAGGTCCTGCGTTTTTGCCCCTTTTCCCGGGCGCGAGTTTCTTCTGGCTCGGTATTTGCGGTCATGGAGGGAGGCAAGGACGCAGTTCTTCCGGTCTCCGGGCCGTAGGCGTGCCCTTTCACTCTGGAGGATGGTGGAAGGGTGGATTTGATTTAATTGTCGAATTCACTGTTTTCCCCTGTGTTTCAGGTGAAAAATGGCCGAAGAGACTCGCCCGACGGCATCTGGCTCGTCATCTTCAACCCCTCCGGCCCGGCAGGAGGTGCCCCGATCGGCCTGGGTGCATCTAGAGGCGTTGGACGTCGAGAGTTTCTTCGTGGAAGACGATTCGGATGTTTTTATGGAGGTCGGGGATGGATGGTTGGTACTTATCCCGACCGAAGGAAATCGTATCTGCGACGTGTACACTCCTGATCTGCTCCCTATGTATGAGGTCGTATTCCGGGAGATGGGATTTCGGGCCCCCTTTACTGAGTTCCAGATCGGCGTTCTTAACCACTTGGAGATAGCCCCTTGTCAGCTTCATCCAAACTCGATTGCCTTCATCCGGGCGTTCGAGTTGGTATGCGCTCATTTGAAGATAGGGGCGACTATCCCTCTGTTCTTTTACATATTGTGTATGCAGCGCACGGTGCGGGAAGGTCGCTTTGGTTGGGTATCTTTAAAGCAGTCTAAGAAGATATTTAAATCTTACTCTGATTCTCTGAAGCACTTTAAACCTCGCTTCTTCTTCATTCGTCCTCAGTCTCAGGAGGCTCGAGATAGCGTTTTCGCTCGGGTACCAACCTTGGATGTCCATGGCCGTCCTGTGCTTAACGATATTGGGGAGCCAGTCACCTCGCGTCGGCATCGCTTTAGGTTCTTTTGGTCTCGTGATCATTTCGAGTACCCTACTGATCAGTACATTACCAAGCTCTCTGATTTAGATGAGGATGCTCGTGGAGATTATGTTGTTCTCCAGAAGTATGTCCAGGGTCTTCCTCCTGTCGCTAAGGTGGATCGATCCGGGGCGTCTGTGGTTGGTGAAGATGGGCAAATTATTCGGGAGCCATGGGTGATCAGTATAAAGGAGCTATTAGCTGAGGGCACTGATGAGGGGGCTTTTACCTATCTGGGTATTTGCTCCTTTGCTTTTTAGGTCATATTTGTTTTGTTTATTATTGTTTTGCATAGCTTTTTGATAGTGATTTTCTTGATGGGCTGGCCTCTTATGCTTTTTTCTTTTTCTTTGCAGAGGCTATGGATCGGGCACGTCATGACCGGATGATCAGGCAGGCGAGCAAGCTGAAAGGGATTATAAAGAGGAGTGCTGGTCCTCGGTTGCCGGCTGTGCAGAGATCCCCGGTAGCGGGTTCGGGGGCTTCTTCCTCCTCTGCTGGCGTCCCTGGTTCCCCTTCCAGGACTCCGGATCAAGGTGAATCCTTGAGGCCAGTTACGGTGCTTCCTTCCCCTCTCCGCCCAGAACCTGATCCGGACGCCTTGGTCTGCCGTAATCGCCAGAGAACCGAAGCCGTGGACCTTACTCAGGATGAGGCTGCTGACATTTTCACCCTTCCTTCGTGCTTTCTTCAGCCCAAGTTCTTTGAGGGTGGTCCTTCCTTGACTATTCCGCGTGCTGAGTCTTTGCATATTGAGGGTCTGGATCCTTCTGTTCGTCAGAGGTTCCTTGTACAGGATGCTTTGGCGGTGGTCCGTCTTTTGGAAATAGCCACTCTCTATGCTCGCTCGGCGCCCTTGTCAGCGGAAGCAGCGAAGTTGCTTCAGGAGCTAGTCAAGGTGGGTGCCTTTGCCTCGGAGGAGAAGGACCGGTTGCTGAAGGAGCAGGGCGAGGAACTGGACGCGGTGAAGGCTCGGTTGAATGAAAAGGAGGCTGCTCTAGTGGACGTGCAAGGTCAATACACTTTGCTCTCCAGGACTTTGTATGGAACAATGTTGTCTTCTTCGGTTAGGGAGGCCTCTCTTCGCCGTTCTCAGGATCCTGCTGAGGATGAATCGGAGGAGGAGAAGGCTCTTTTAACCAGGGCAGACTTGATTCAGTACATCCGAGTTTTGGGAGGTGACTGTGTGGCGGCTGTCGAGGATACCTATAACTCCACTATGGCTCAACTTAAACTGAAGAATCCGGGGGTGGAGTTGGTGACCGAAGGTACCGGGCCTTACCACCGGGTGGAGGGCGACCAGATTATTTCTCCGGCCTTCGGGGAGGAGTCAGTGACCCAGGGAGCCGAGGATGTCCAAGTCGAGGAAGGTGTTTGATGTTTTTCTGTCTAAGTGTAGGGCATGCGTGCCCGTTATTTTGTAATGTTGTTATTCTGGGGGGTATGCCCCCCGTTTTGATTCTGTACGTACAATTTACCAGCTCGGTCTATATGGCTGTTGTTGGGCACATTTGCGGGTTCTTTGCCTGTTTTTTATTTAATGCACTTAGTTTTTAACGCTTATGCTTTTTTTTATTTGAAACTTGTGCGCATGCGTTTTCCTTTTTTGGGAAACGTGTTTATTGGTTTCCAACGTATTCCCTCTTTATTGCTTCGTTCTTTTTCCGACATTGTTGTTCCCCTTCTTCCCATATAAAAGGAGGTATTATGGACCTCTCTTTCTTCATTTTTCGCAGGGGTGGGTGGAGCTAACAAGAAAAAGGTATCCTCAACCTCGTGTTCCCGTGGAGTGAAGAATGTGAAGGAGAAGAAGCAGGCTTCGACCGGCTCAGCTTCTCGTTCTCATGGCTCTCTTAATTCAGATGCTCGCGCTCGGGAGACCGATGTGAGGTTCGTGATGGATGCTAATGGTTCTGAGACCGAGTGGGATGAAGATTGGTATCAATATATTCATTCGGAAGAGTTTGCCAATCGTGAGGAGTGAAACGTTTTCTTTTTAACTGTTTGTTTTTGTAATTTCTCATTAATGGATGAATAAAACACTGTTCCTTTGCGTATTTGTGTTGTATTTTATGAAGATCTGCTCAACTTATGATATGTTGATCGCCCAGTGTATGGAACTGTGATCGAATGCCGGGGACATGTGCCTGGCATCTGGTGAGTCTCGGATTTCGTTGTATTGAGTTCCGGGGCTCATGGCGTGAACGGTCCCTTCGCGAGCAGGGTGTTCTGCCATCATAGTACTTGTTTACGACGGGGGTGCTCGGTACTCGGGCTCCCCGAAGGACAAGGAGTCTGTTCGATTAATAGAGCAGGCTTCTGTCGTTTCGTTTCATCTATAGCTGCTCAGCGTGTACCAGGCCGTACCTGTGGTCTTAACTGTAATATTGTTTAAGCTTTTCGACGTTCCAGGGTCGAGCGAGTTTTTCTCCTTGCAAATTCTCTAAGTAATATGCCCCGTTTTCTGTCTTTGCCCGGACACGATAGGGGCCTCCCCAATTCGCAGCCAGTTTGCCTTCTCGGGAATCTTTGTGGTTTCTTTTTAGCACTAGGCTGTCTATTTTAAATTCCCGTTTAATGACCTTAGCGTTATGTCTTAGGGCGATTTTTTGTTTAAGCGACGCTTCGCGTAGAGCGTCCCCAGTGCGAATTTCTTCGACCAGGTCGAGCTCTTCTCTGATTGCCTCGGTGTTACCCTCTGAGTGGCTCTTCGATGCGTCTAGAGGGCACATGTATTTCAACGGGGATCACGGCCTCCGTTCCGTACGTCAGTCGGAAGGGGGTTTCCCCGATAGTGGAATGTGGTGTAGTGCGATAGGTCCATAGGATACTGTGCAGCTCTTCTACCCATCCCCTTTTTACTTCGTCTAATCTTCTTTTGAGGCCCCTCAAAATCACTCTGTTGGCGGCCTCTGCTTGCCCGTTTGTTTGTGGGTGTTTGACTGACGCGAAATGTTGCTTCGTACCTAATTTCGTGACGAATTCTTGGAAGCGCCCGTCTGTGAACTGGGTGCCGTTGTCGGTGATGATAGCTAATGGTACCCCGAACCGGGCGAGGATGTTTCTTTTATAGAAGCGTAGTACGTTCAAGGAGGTGATTTTGGCCAGTGGCTCGGCCTCGATCCATTTGGTAAAATAGTCGACCGTAACTATGAGATATTTGTTCTGATTGCTTCCGGTCATAAATGGACCGAGGAGATCCATTCCCCACCACGCAAATGGCCAGGGAGATGATAAGGGTTTGAGTTTGTTGGGGGGCGCAATGTGCATGTCCGCGAAACGCTGGCATTTGTCGCATCTCTTAACATATTCTTTGGCGTCGTTTTGCATTGTTGGCCAATAGTAACCTGCTCGGAGAGCCTTTCTAGCGAGTGATCTTCCTCCTAAATGTTGGGAATTGATTCCCTCGTGTATCTCTCGGAGTATGTGGGGGACTGTGCCCTCGTCTATACATTTGAGGAGAGGTATGGAAAATCCTCGCCGGTATAGGCGATTTTTGACCAGGACGTACGAGCAAGCTCGTCTTCGGATGGTGGAGGCCTCTTTCGGATCGGAGGGCAGGAGGTCACTTGTTAAGTAATTGTACACGGGGGTCATCCAACAGGATGTGTCTCTGTGTTTACGAGTGAGAGGGAGGATGAGATCTCGGTGCTGGGTTTTGGTAATATTTCCTGGATTACAGACTTGTTACCTCCCTTCTTTCTTGTGCTCGCTAGTTTTGATAGGACGTCTGCTCGAGCGTTGTGTTCCCTTGGGATGTGTTTTACTTTGGCGCTCCTGAATCGGGCCAGTCTTTCTTTCACGAGGGCTAGGTATTCGGCGAGGGCTTCACTTTTGACCAGATATTCGCCCGAGATGTGTGACGCGGCCAATTGAGAGTTAGTAAATACCTCAATCTCTTCGGCTTCCAAGTCGTTTGCAAGGCGCAGCCCGGCTAGCAGGGCCTCATATTCGGCTTGGTTGTTGGATGTTGGGAATGATAGTGAGAGGGATACCTCTATGAGGGTTCCTTCTCCACTTTCAAGAATGATCCCTGCCCCGCTGCCGGTCGAGCTTGAAGCGCCGTCCACGTATAAGGTCCACCTTCGGGCGTTGTTATTTGTTGTTTCGAGGAAGGCCATTTCGGCTACGAAGTCTGCCAAGACCTGTGCTTTAAGGGCTTTTCTTCCCTCGTATTTGATGTCGAACTCCGCCAGTTCCAAAGACCACCGGAGCATTCTCCCGGCCATGTCAGGGCGTGCAAGCAATTGTTTTACGGGTTGCTCGGTTCGTACGACTATGGTATGTGCTAGGAAATAGTGTCTGAGTCTTCGGGGCGCGGTTATCAACGCGAGTCCGACCTTTTCGATCTGTTGATATCTGATCTCGGGGCCCTGGAGTGCTTTGCTTGTGAAGTAAATGGGTTTCGGGCCTTCCGAAGTTTCTCGTATCAAGGCCGCGCTAACGGCCTCGGTGGCTACGGCGAGATAAAGGTATAAGATTTCTCCAGCTTCCGGTCTAGATAAAACCGGTGGGCTGGATAATGCCCGTTTCAGATGGGAGAGGGCGCGTTTGCACTCTTCCGTGCATTCGAATGCGGTTTCTTTGCGGAGGAGTTTGAATAGTGGTAGGGCATGCTGCGCGGATTTTGCCACGAATCTGGATAGTGAGGTGAGCATGCCGTTCAAGGTTTGGATTGACTTTTTCGAATTTGGAGTGGGTAAGTCTGAGAAGGCCCTGCACTTATCCGGGTTGGCTTCGATTCCTCTTTCTGTTAAGTAGAAGCCGAGGAATTTTCCTGCACGGACGGCGAATGTGCATTTTTCCGGATTGAATATCATTTTACACTTTTGGGCTTGCTCGAAAACCTTTTTAAGGTGAACGGAGTATGTGATCGTCCATATAGACATCGAGCGTATCGCCTATCTCTGCTTGAAAGACTTTGTTCATCATGCGTTGGTACGTCGCACCAGCGTTCTTCAAACCAAAAGGCATTACGTTGTAGTAATAGTTGCCCGATTCGGTCATGAAGGTCGTATATTTCTTGTCAGTTTTAGCCATGGGTATTTGATTATACCCGGAATATGCGTCCATGAATGAGAGTAATTTAAAACCGGCGGAATTATCAACTACTTTATCTATATCAGGGAGAGGATAAGCATCTTTTGGGCAAGCCCTATTAAGATCGGTGTAGTTAGTGCACATGCGCCATTTTCCATTTGATTTTTTAACAAGTACAACATTGGAGAGCCAAGTAGTGTACTTGGCCTCAGATATAAACCTGGCCTCTAAGAGGTCTTTTACAGCTAGTTCGGCCGCAGCCATTTTTTCTGGTGACTGTTTTCTTCTCTCTGAGCGATGGCCTTGCAGGTCGGATCGATGGTTAGGTGATGGCAAGCCACTTCTGGGTCAAGTCCGGGCATTTCTGCAGCGCTCCAGGCGAATAGGTCGGCGTTCTCACGGAGGCAAGCTTTGAGTTGCCTTCTGGCCAGGTCTGGCAGGTCCGACCCGATCTTGACTCCCTTGGTCGGATCTTCTCCTAGGGCTAAGATTTCAAAGTCTCCGTCCGGAATTGGTCGGAGGATCCCTTCGGATATGCCTGAGTTGATTCTCTGCTCGGGTTCTCCTAGAAAACGACTGTCGAGGTCGACAGTGTCGATGCGGGGCATAGATTTGTTGGTTTCTGGAGTAGCGCTGGTTGCTGTCCTCTCTTGGGCCGATGTCTTTATTGCGCTCAGGCCCTTGGCGGAGGCTTCGAAACACCTTCTGACTACTTCGATGTCGCCGTGGAGTGTCGCTACTTGCCCTTTGGTCGTATAGTATTTGAGCTTGAGGTGTACGGTTGAGGGAACCGCGATTAATTCGGCCAGAGTGGGGCGTTCGAGGATGCACTGGTATATTGATGGGCAGTCGATGACCAGAAATTGGACTTTCACTGCCCTGGTGGTCTCTGCTGACCCGATCGAAACTATGAGTTCCACGAATCCCCACGGCTTGGTTACTGTGCCATTGAATCCTTGTAGGTCCGATCCTACGTACGGTGTAAGGTGAATGTCGTTCAGCTGCAACGTCTTGAACAATTGGGAGTACATGATGTCCACTGAGCTTCCCTGGTCGACCAATATGCGTCGCACGTCAAAATTAGCCATCCGTGCTCGGATGAGGAGCGGAATGGTCGCATTAGGTGCTCCTCCGGGCAACTCTTCTTTATAGAAAGATATTGAGGAGGGAATGTGTAGCAACCTGCCTAAAAATTTAATGTTTAGAGAGTCGCCACCTATTCTGAAGGGCGAATAGGAAACCCTACGCAGTATAGAGATCAGGGTAAGATACTATATTTAGGTCGAGGGAAGGTGTTAGGCACCCTCAACCCTTTCCTATTGGCTTTGAATCTAAGGGTCAAATTTTATGGCTAAATGTTAAGGTTTTATAGCTAAAGAATTGAACAGGGGGAAAATTGAGATTTTTGGGAGAGGGACTCGCCTTGGTTATCCAAGTGCCTACGTATCTCCTTATGGAGAATCAGAGTCAACGTAGTTCGGGCACAGGGTTGTACGCCTTAGAATTGAATTTGAATGGTTTGAAGTTGTTTAGAAATTGTCTTGAAATGCGAAGTTCGAAGGTATTTTGAATTACCTTATCGTAGTTTGAACATCGCAGAATTGAAGAGATGAAATTTGATGCGTTTTAAGTGTTTTGGGCGTACAACCCTGATTTTAATTTGTTACCATTAACCGCAATGATCAATAGATTCGATCACCATAGATAACAGATTAGTAAAGGATTGCTGGCAATTCAAATCGATTGATTCGATTATCACTTTTAGCAAATTGATGTATTTTAATTAATAATTTATTAATTTATCGTTATCCCTCATAATCGATATATTCGATTACAAATAATAACGAATTGATAAGGGAAAATATGCTAATCATCATAACCAATAAGATGGTTAAAACCATTTAGCAAAATAATGTGTATTTTAATTTATAGGATTTGATTAATTAAATTAATCGATTATTAACCATCGCGACCAATAGATTTAGTCGAAACGAATAATAAATTAAATCCTAATATCCTTGGCCACGTAGCCACATGGGATTGGGCGAACCCTAATATGTGGATAACTTTTATAGGGTTTGTTGTGATTAAAATTAATATTTAAACTAATTAAATAGACTAAATCGAATAATCGAAATAATCGGGAGTTAATCCTAAAACCTAATCATTAGCTTAATCCTAAATTTTAGTAAATAATATATAATTATCATTAAGTTAAATAACAATAAATTAAATATATAGAAATGCAAATTAAATAAATAAAATGCAATAAAAACCTGGCTTTTACTCTTGTGTGGCATGCTTGGGAAGTCCACGGTAGGCCTTGCAAATCCTGGTACGTTAGATTGAGATTGTAGGAGATCTGATGGCTGAACATTGAAGGTGCATGGCAGTCTTGTGTTGGCTAGGCGCGCAGGATCTGAAGGGTGACAATGTAATAAAAATATTTGTCTTAGGCCAGGATCGAACCCAGGCCTTGTGGGTAAACTGCCTCTTCTAGTCACCAACTGTGCTGCACATTCTAATCGTTAATTCAACACAAACCAAATAATAAATATTAAAACAAACATTAAATGGTTATTTTCAGAAAACCAGGTCAACGTGGGCCCACTGGATGCGCAGAGGCCAATCACGTAAGGGAAGAAAGTCTCAAATGGTTGACCGGCCAATGAATGTCTGGCTCGCGTGGAGGCTGCGAAGAGAGAGAATTGAAAAGAGTGGACCAGCCAATCGGAGCATTCCACGCGTAGTCCACCACCCCTGGATACTGTTCATCTTCTTCCCAAGGCATACCTGCGGATTTATTTACCAAATCTGCTGCGGATTTTCCCGCGATAAAACCTTCGAATCCCTGCAACAATCATAACTCAAACAAAACGCATCATACAAACTTAGGTCATACCCAGATCCACTAAATAACATCCCCTGCATCCATTGGTGGATTCGTATCGGTCTGAAACCCCCTGCAATGTGCAAACCGAACAAGAACAAGACCATTCCCTAACCATGGTAGCTCTATGGTTGCGTGTCCTTCTTCCCATGTAAACGTCCAGACCTTGTCTAAATTACTTGAGGAACATGTCAGTATCGTTCAATCTCATTTAAATATAATAACATGGAAAATCCAACGATTTGAAATATGAGTGTTGTTGTTGATTATAATATGTGAATTCTATGCTTGCTCACCTGCTGTAAATTACACGGGCTTGCTATATGATCTTACCTAAGTTGAATGGCATGGCTGGGAGACTTTGAGACTGGCTGAAAACGTCTTGAGCCAATTGCACCTTGTATTGATTTTCTACCTTTGAAACCCTAATCCTTTTGGCCCAAAATTTCGTCCCCCACTAGCATGAACGAATTTCTATATATATGGCACTCTATTAGGTCAAAACTTATGTCCAAATATATTGCATTCAATGTATAAAATATTTGATTTTTAATCTTTCCAAAAATTTGCATCCAAAGCTTCCACTTTTGTACCAATCTCATCTCAATCATATATTTTGATTTTTGACCTTTATTAATGAGTATCTTGGACCTCAAGAACTTTGAATAATAAGTCTTTCACTTATTGATTTGGTTTTGCATTTTATTTATTTATTAAAATTGAATTAAATTGGATTAATTCAAGAATAATAAAAATAAATAAAGGAATGACACGCCTTTGGGATTTAGAGACCCTTGGATACTTAGAAATAAATTTGAATCAAAACACTATGCCCATGAGTTAAAAAACAAGTTTTGAGCAATTAGGTTTTCATGCATATCTCGAAAATCGCCTAACTTCAACCATGCGCATCTCTCTCAATTTTAATCATGTGAATGTGTTCTTTATCATTTTAGAAAGCCCAGAGTGTCCTCTAAGTGACCCTTTTTGGTCATCTGAGCCATTGAGCGAGCAATCCTTGGAATAGAAGTTTGACTTTTGATATGGAGATGTTTTGATACATATGAGACCCATTGAGATCCATTTGAGGCCTCAAAGATTCGAAATCTTTTGACAAAGTGAAAACCCTAGTTTATGAGGCCCTTGATTAGGAGACTGTTGCTTGAGAAGAAACCTTGAGCCTTGAGTTATTGGAAATGAGGAGAGGAGGGAAAATTTTGGGGTATGACAGCTGCCCCTGTTCAATCTTCTTAAACCCGAAGAGTCAGATAGGCACGTCTACCTATCGTGATCTAAAGGTAGAAGATGATTGGACACTGAAATGCCCTGAAATTTGCATGGGAAGAAGTTCCGTAGGAGATGGGCTTATAGATGCCATCCAAGGTGAATACCATTTTTTCAGAGTGAAGCAAAAATGCTTTTTTTTTTGAACCAGGTGCTTCGATTGTAGCATAGCCTAAAAAGGCAACCTTGTCTCTATGCAGTGTTTATGATGCATGAGATGCATGATGCAGCGAGCTTCTCAAAATAAATGAGAGTGGTGTATGTATATGCAATATGTATGAATGAGGTGTGCTAGTTGAATGATGCATGATTGTTAGTTATGTTAGTTGAAGTATGTTAGTATTTCTGAAAAGAAAGATAACACCTTTGATTGTTTGTTGATGATGTCTTTGGAGAAGATCACTGCCGAGGGACTAACGTGATAAACCCAATTGAGAAACTTTTGTAAACCCCTTTGTAAACTCCTTTATTGTAAAATTCTTTGTAAAACTCCGTTTGCCTGGAAAAGCTCCTAGAAAGGATGGAATACGTCTTAAAGAAGATTGCCTGGAAAGGCTCCTGCACCATTAGGATCATTTGCGAGGGTTATCGCAAACTCACCTGCACCAATAGGATCATTTGCGAGGGTTATCGCAAACTCACCTGCACCATTAGGATCATTTGCGAGGGTTATCGCAAACTCACCTGCACCATTAGGATCATTTGCGAGGGTTATCGCAAACTTACCTGCACCATTAGGATCATTTGCGAGGGTTATCGCAAACTTACCTGCACCATTAGGATCATTTGCGAGGGTTATCGCAAACTCACCTACACCATTTAGATTACTTGCCCTAGTTCGGACGAGCTCACCTGCACCAAAGGAATTTCCTGCCATGATTCTCACAAGCGTACCTGCATGAAAGAGATTCACCTGTTTTTAGACTCACGACTCGAGGGTCGGAGACTGGGCTGTTGTCACAGTCAGACGGGAACTGACTACCAGACGGGAACTGGATTTTGATGTAACAGTCAGACGGGAACTGACCGGGAACTGGATTTTGATGTAATAGTCAGACGGGAACTGACTACCAGACATGAACTGGATTCTGATGTAACAGTCAGACGGGAAATGACTTTGAAAATGATTTGCATGGCCAATAAAAATTGGGCTTTTTGTATATGCTAATGCTAATGCGTATGTATGTATGCTAATGCTGATGCAATCCCGAGGTTTTATCTCCTTAAACCCATCGAACTTGTTTACTCCATGCTTGCACCTATCCCATGACTATGCTTATGTTGGTTTTGTAATGCTTATGTATGCTTATGCATATAAGTATGTTTGGTTGACGTAATGAGTGGAACAAAGTAATGTCTTCTGTAAGATTACCTGAAAAGGTCTTTTGAATGGATGTGAATGTTTGTCTTAAAGAAGACTATTTGAAATGATTTTTCGAAATGGTAGCAATTTGTCTTAGAGAAGACCACATGTAAAGGCTCTTAGAGTAGATAGAAATTTGTCTTAAAGAAGATCACCTGAAAAAGTTCTTAGCAAGGGATGAAGAATGTCTTTAAAGACGACTACCTGAAAAGGTTGAAAGATGTCTTAAAGAAGACTACCTGAAGAGGTTCTTGAGAGGGATGACGAATTGTTTTTTTTGAAAGAGACTACCTGAAAAGGTATTTAGGACAAGAATGTCTCTAAGAAGCCTACCTGTAAAGGTGCTTAGAAGAAGGATGTCTTGAAGAAAACTACCTCAAAAGTTACTTAGAAAAAGAATGTCTTGAAGAAGACTACCTCAAAAGGTACTTAGAAAAGGGAACGTTTTGAAAAAGACTACCTGAAAAGGAACTTTAGAAAGAGGGATGTCTTAAAGAAGACTACCTGAAAAGGTACTTAGAAAAAGAATATCTTGAAGAAGACTACCTGAAAAGGTACTTAGAAATGACGATGATTGTCTTAGAGAAGACCCCCAGAAGGGTTTTTTAGAAAAGAATGTCTTGAAGAATACTACCTAAAAAGGTTCTTTGAAAAGAAGGTCTTGAAGAAGACTACCTAAAAAGGTTCTTGGAAAAGAATGTCTTGAAAAAGACTACCTGAAGATACTCCTGAAAAGGATGACAATTTGTCTTGAATAAGACTGCTTGAGGAAACTCCTAGAAAGGATCGTGATATTTGTCTTAAAGAAGACCACCTAGAAAAGGTTACGGTGTAATGTATCAACCCATGTATGTAATGCATGATTTGTATGTATTTGTAGGATGCTCCAATGGTAGGTTATTGATAACCAAAGCGTATATAGTTCGCTGGAGTTGCAGGTTTGCTTGATAAGATGGGGTGTGATGCTAGCGCGATTTCCCAATACCTGTTTTGTTTGAACTTTGAAGATCGTAGTCAGGAGAAAGATTGATTCGAGGTTGTAAAGTGTGAAGACTCCTTTTCCTTTTGTTATGCATCTTATGGATTTGCTATCCATTGCCCCAGTATTTTCGTGGAAAAAGATGCTTATGAGGGAAGTGCCCCAGCAAATAGCTTTGTCATATGCTTCGATGTTTAGATTGAAGGGTGTGCCCTTGATCTCCAGGATATGGAGGGCTATCCTTAGTGTGCTATCCTTTTGAATTTGAATCCTTCCCATGTCTGACATGCCCCTGTTTGTTATTGCTTCGAGATGTGCACCCAAGTCGATTGAACCTTAGGAAGAATGCCCCTAGTTAATAGGATTGTTTGGTTGTATGCCCCTGTGATCTTTGAAATTTTTGTTGCCCCTGTTTAGGAGAACCCCCTAGATGTGGTTTCCCCGACTCCAGGGTCTTTATTAGAAATGATCACCTTTGATTAAACCCATTTCGAGATTTCCTCGATGCTAAATGTATACTTGTAGATGACGTTGTACCCTTTGAGAAGTAACCCCAATGCGATATGTATGCAAGTTTTGAAATCGAAGTCCGTTATGAATTAGGACTGGATGGTTTTGGAAAGAATGCTTGAAGAAGCACATTGGTTAGAGATAGTTTTAACAAACATAGGAGTCAGTATAACAAATCCTGCTTAACATGCTTTCATGGTTAACCTTGCCTCAATTAGGACTTTCAAATGTTGTAACTTGGCCTGGTTCATGTTTTAAGAAACAATGGATATAAGGCTCAAAATTTATTTAACCCACCCCTTTCATCTTGATGTTCTCCAGATCCTAAAAAATTCGCCTAATCCAATGAATGTGCTTTGTTTACAAGAGAATTGTTTCAGTTCCAATGTTGAGCAAAAGCCTTAGTAGAGATTCAAGCATTGATGGAAAAAAAGTTGTAAAGATCCAAGCATAGACGAGAAGCTTCGATGATTTAGCAGTCACAAGATTGTACTTTGTATTTTGCCTTTGTTTTATTTATCCCTTATTTTTGCATGAACCAACTCCTTGAGTTTGATCCATCGGGATGCCCTAATTTTTGCCTAAGTCGTTCTTTTGTTTTCATGGAATTTTCCATTTTGACTTAGCGGGCGTTTTTTCTCCTTTTTCTTTCGAATGCTCCTTTTGAAATACTTGATCCTTGGATATTGAATGTTGTGACTGCCATGTCGATTTTGGTTTGTAAGCTTCACCTTTGATACTTCCTCGATCTTGAATGATGTAATGAGGAAGAAGATTGTTGTGAATGTTATCTCCATTACTTCCTCAATCTTTGATGAATGCGAGGAAGAAAATATGCTCGAACCTTTGCTTTGCTTGATCCTTATGCTTGAACCTTTGCTTCATTGATTGATTCTCTTGACAACTAAAATACACCATTGAATTAATTGAAATCTACCCTGCCCCTGGTTGAAATCAAGGTTTATTTGAAAAGTAGAAACAAACTCCAACTCCTGGCTCGAGGGGGTAACTAGGGATTAACATCCTTATATCTCCACTGTTTGGGAAATGAAACAATGCCTGTACATCCTCGGCTCGGTCTTACTTTGAAAGCATATGTTTAGCTGGACTTAGTTATTTGTATTCGTCATTCTCCCTCAAGTTTGTTAATAACCCTAAAAATAGAAGTGTGTGACTGGAAAGTCATGGTAGTGAGTGAATGAATTGACTCCAAAACCTGCATGGTTGTCCCATTAGAATTACTAATCCGAAGGTACAACTTTTATCTTGAGTAACACTTAGCGGTCGTAAGGGTCGAAATTGTGAGTATGGTAAACACCTATTGATCCTAGGGATAATCTCCTTTGTAGATCCACTGACCTTGTTTCACTCCTTAGATTCTTAAACTTGTAGAAGTGAGGGCAACCTCGAATTTTCTTTGGACATGTCAAACCTGGCGGGAATAAATCGTTAGCGGTGGGTTTTCGTCGTATCGGAACTTCATGAGTTTCCTTTGACTGAACCTCTTTTGCTTTTCCTAAGGATAGTATCACCTATGACCCTTTTTTCTTGGTGTGGGGCTGACATATGTTGAATTCCCTCCATCGTAGTTATGCCTCTTTGTTCAGGATATTGCCCCAGTTGGACTAATCCTTGCCCCCAGGTTATCGTAGAGCGTCCTCAAAAGTTTGATATGTTCTAAGATGAACCCCTTTATGACTAGATACATCTTGAGTGTATCTATGAGGGAACTCTTTGTTGAACTAATCCTTGCTCGATGAAAACCTTTATTGTATTTATAATCCTGTTAAGCCAAGGCATGGACACGTGGCTGGCACGTTAAAAGACGTCCCCTTTTTTTAGCAAGACCAAGATCTTTTATTCTCCTTTCTCCATAGTTTTTTTTTATCCTTTGATTTTTTTTTGCGAGTTTCGGGAAACCGGCTAGCACGGTTGGTATGGATGCGGGCGAAGATAGAAATGCAAATGTGAATGTATGAATGCATGAAAATGCAAATGCACGCGTAAGCGAGAGACTCCTTATATTGTAACTCCGTGTATGCAATGCAGCCGTGTAACCTATGATCCTAGGGATAGCCTTAGAGGCGACATTAGACCCTCTTGGCATCTTTGCAGGGTAAATGTTATGACACGCTAAGGGAAATCCCTTGGATTCGAGAGTATGCAGAAGATAGCGGCTAGTGACCGTTCAAGACAGTCACTAAATCTCATGGTCATTGAGAGGCCAATCAATGTGTACCAATGACTTTGTCCCTCGTGGGAAGGTTCTCTATGCGGAACACAACCTATCTAAGGACGATATGGACGAAGAGAAATCCCTACAGGCTAGGGATGTGATGTGTAAATGGAGATCCAAACCCTACAAGTTAGAGGGTGCGCGGGAATAAGCATGGAGTGACCGTTCAGGACAGTCACTAGATTTCATAGCCATCGAGAGGCCAATCGAACGCATGCTAGTGAAGTTGTCCTTCGAGGAAGGACGCGTCGTTGTGAAAACACACGGGTGTGAAAGAAAATCCCTATAGGCTAGGGAGTGCGTAGGTGTAGGCACGAGGTGACCGTTCGAGACAGTCACTAGATCGCATGGCCATCGAGAGGCCAATTGACGTGCGTTAATGGAAATGTCCTTCGTGGGAAGGACGCGTAGTTGTAAGAATACAAGGATATAAAAATAAAATCCCCACATGCTAGGGGATGCATAGATGGTGATGTCTTTCGTGGGAAAGACATGGTCTTTTAGAAATTAGAGTCCCTACAGGCTAGGGACCACGTGGGGATACCTGCAAAATAGAAACGCATAGATATTCGAAGTATATAAATTGCAAACATATAAAGAGCACAGCAGCACAAAAGTCCTAGGTTCATAGGTTCGACGTAACGGCTCTTGGGAGCCAACCTTTTTATAGGGGGGGTTCTAGAAGGTCTCATGGGGTCGTTCGTAGCCTCCGAGACTTTTTGTCTCTTCGGATTTTAGAACGACTCATTTTATCCATGAGGTTCGAATTTTTGGGGTAGGTTCCCGGAGAGATCAGCTAAGTATCCAGTCCAGCCCTCCACAAAGTCAAGCTTCGTTTCGGACCTTTCCAAATACCTAACCCACTCCGAGTGGAGTTATCAGTGAGACTCGTAAGGCGATTCATGTCCCCTTTTGGTCTCAAAGTTAACCCCCACACTTAGGTTTAACAACGATCTTATATATCCCAGAAGATGCAATAGAAATAAAAATATTCACTTAAATAAATATTAAATTGCAGTGATGAAATTGCAGAGGAAAATAAATAAATAAATAAAATTTAAATATTTGAACTAACCTCGAAATCCGGCTGCTTACGGTTTACAAAATGCAATGCACATCCAATATTTAAATAAACAGTCATTATTTAAATAAACAGGTATTTATTAATTGATGTAAAAGGTGAAATTTTAAATAAATAAATAAAATAAAAATTTTAAATATTTACATATAAAGAAATATAAACCCTAATTTTGGCTAATTAGCCAAACCCTGAAAATTTCGCCAAAAACCTAAACCGTTTGCCACAAACCTAAACCTAAACCCTCTCAAGCCTTAGGAGCATAGTAATTCACTGTTAAGGTATCCCCAGCAGAGTCGCCAGCTGTAGCAACCTGCCTAAAAATTTAATGTTTAGAGAGTCGCCACCTATTCTGAAGGGCGAATAGGAAACCCTACGCAGTATAGAGATCAGGGTAAGATACTATATTCAGGTCGAGGGAAGGTGTTAGGCACCCTCAACCCTTTCCTATTGGCTTTGAATCTAAGGGTCAAATTTTATGGCTAAATGATAAGGTTTTATAGCTAAAGAATTGAACAGGGGGAAAATTGAGATTTTTGGGAGGGGGACTCGCCTTGGTTATCCAAGTGCCTACGTATCTCCTTATGGAGAATCAGAGTCAACGTAGTTCGGGCACAGGGTTGTACGCCTTAGAATTGAATTTGAATGGTTTGAAGTTGTTTAGAAATTGTCTTGAAATGCGAAGTTCGAAGGTATTTTGAATTACCTTATCGTAGTTTGAACATCGCAGAATTGAAGAGATGAAATTTGATGCGTTTTAAGTGTTTTGGGCGTACAACCCTGATTTTAATTTGTTACCATTAACCGCAATGATCAATAGATTCGATCACCATAGTTAACAGATTAGTAAAGGATTGCTGGCAATTCAAATCGATTGATTCGATTATCACTTTTAGCAAATTGATGTATTTTAATTAATAATTTATTAATTTATCGTTATCCCTCATAATCAATATATTCGATTACAAATAATAACGAATTGATAAGGGAAAATATGCTAATCATCATAACCAATAAGATGGTTAAAACCATTTAGCAAAATAATGTGTATTTTAATTTATAGGATTTGATTAATTAAATTAATCGATTATTAACCATCGCGACCAATAGATTTAGTCGAAACGAATAATAAATTAAATCCTAATATCCTTGGCCACGTAGCCACATGGGATTGGGCGAACCCTAATATGTGGATAACTTTTATAGGGTTTGTTGTGATTAAAATTAATATTTAAACTAATTAAATAGACTAAATCGAATAATCGAAATAATCGGGAGTTAATCCTAAAACCTAATCATTAGCTTAATCCTAAATTTTAGTAAATAATATATAATTATCATTAAGTTAAATAACAATAAATTAAATATATAGAAATGCAAATTAAATAAATAAAATGCAATAAAAACCTGGCTTTTACTCTTGTGTGGCATGCTTGGGAAGTCCACGGTAGGCCTTGCAAATCCTGGTACGTTAGATTGAGATTGTAGGAGATCTGATGGCTGAACATTGAAGGTGCATGGCAGTCTTGTGTTGGCTAGGCGCGCAGGATCTGAAGGGTGACAATGTAATAAAAATATTTGTCTTAGGCCAGGATCGAACCCAGGCCTTGTGGGTAAACTGCCTCTTCTAGTCACCAATTGTGCTGCACATTCTAATCGTTAATTCAACACAAACCAAATAATAAATATTAAAACAAACATTAAATGGTTATTTTCAGAAAACCAGGTCAACGTGGGCCCACTGGATGCGCAGAGGCCAATCACGTAAGGGAAGAAAGTCTCAAATGGTTGACCGGCCAATGAATGACTGGCTCGCGTGGAGGCTGCGAAGAGAGAGAATTGAAAAGAGTGGACCAGCCAATCGGAGCATTCCACGCGTAGTCCACCACCCCTGGATACTGTTCATCTTCTTCCCAAGGCATACCTGCGGATTTATTTACCAAATCTGCTGCGGATTTTCCCGCGATAAAACCTTCGAATCCCTGCAACAATCATAACTCAAACAAAACGCATCATACAAACTTAGGTCATACCCAGATCCACTAAATAACATCCCCTGCATCCATTGGTGGATTCGTATCGGTCTGAAACCCCCTGCAATGTGCAAACCGAACAAGAACAAGACCATGCCCTAACCATGGTAGCTCTATGGTTGCGTGTCCTTCTTCCCATGTAAACGTCCAGACCTTGTCTAAATTACTTGAGGAACATGTCAGTATCGTTCAATCTCATTTAAATATAATAACATGGAAAATCCAACGATTTGAAATATGAGTGTTGTTGTTGATTATAATATGTGAATTCTATGCTTGCTCACCTGCTGTAAATTACCCGGGCTTGCTATATGATCTTACCTAAGTTGAATGGCACGGCTGGGAGACTTTGAGACTGGCTGAAAACGTCTTGAGCCAATTGCACCTTGTATTGATTTTCTACCTTTGAAACCCTAATCCTTTTGGCCCAAAATTTCGTCCCCCACTATCATGAACGAATTTCTATATATATGGCACTCTATTAGGTCAAAACTTATGTCCAAATATATTGCATTCAATGTATAAAATATTTGATTTTTAATCTTTCCAAAAATTTGCATCCAAAGCTTCCACTTTTGTACCAATCTCATTTCAATCATATATTTTGATTTTTGACCTTTATTAATGAGTATCTTGGACCTCAAGAATTTTGAATAATAAGTCTTTCACTTATTGATTTGGTTTTGCATTTTATTTATTTATTAAAATTGAATTAAATTGGATTAATTCAAGAATAATAAAAATAAATAAAGGAATGACACGCCTTTGGGATTTAGAGACCCTTGGATACTTAGAAATAAATTTGAATCAAAACACTATGCCCATGAGTTAAAAAACAAGTTTTGAGCAATTAGGTTTTCATGCATATCTCGAAAATCGCCTAACTTCAACCATGCGCATCTCTCTCAATTTTAATCATGTGAATGTGTTCTTTATCATTTTAGAAAGCCCAGAGTGTCCTCTAAGTGACCCTTTTTGGTCATCTGAGCCATTGAGCGAGCAATCCTTGGAATAGAAGTTTGACTTTTGATATGGAGATGTTTTGATACATATGAGACCCATTGAGATCCATTTGAGGCCTCAAAGATTCGAAATCTTTTGACAAAGTGAAAACCCTAGTTTATGAGGCCCTTGATTAGGAGACTGTTGCTTGAGAAGAAACCTTGAGCCTTGAGTTATTGGAAATGAGGAGAGGAGGGCAAATTTTGGGGTATGACAGAATGCCTTTAGCATGGTCGGAGGTCGAGGCCATGTTTGCACTGGCCGAGATTAGCTCGTCGAACTTGCGTTTTACGGATCCGACGGTCAGCTTGCTGAAACCCCCGCCTAATATAACCATTGCGGACGGGAACCTCTCCCATGTGCTATGGGAGGAATAAGTGGTTGCTGCGTTGGCCCAGTCAGGGAGATAAATATATTCCGGCCTGGTAATGCTCATGGCTACTTGCATGACGGGCGTATCCTCCGCCGGCTTTTCCTCGGTGACTGGCTTAGCTTCTTTAGCGGCTTCCTGCTTCTTCGTATATTGCTTTAGATGTCCCTCTCTGATTAATATCTCTATGGCATCTTTAAGGTGGATGCAATCCTCAGTGTTGTGCCCGTGGCCTTTGTGGAAACGGCAGAATTTCGATTTATCTACATTTGGCCGGGCAGGCAAGCTCTTAGGGAATTGGACCTTGCCCGTCTGAAACTCGGCGTTTGCGCATTCGTTCAAAATGCGCTCCCTTGAAGCGTTCAGCGGGGTGTACTCTCGGAATTTCCTCGTAGGGGCTATGTAGTCCTTGGGGTCCCGAGTTTTATCATCCTTCTTTTTGTCAGTCCCTCGGCGAGACTCATCTTGGCGGGCATTTTTACTGCTCTCTTCGTGCCTGGAATTACGGACAGCGTGGGCGGCTTCTTTCTCCTCATACTGTATGTAGGCTTGGGCTTTGAGGAAGAATTTGTCAAGAGTGGCCGGTGTTTCAATCCCGACGGTTTTAGCAAAGTCCGAGCGTGGTCGGAGGCCGCGCTCGAGCAAAAACTTCTTCATATGGGCAATGGTGGATACTTGTACGGCTTCTTTATTGAATCTTTCTATGTATGCTCGTAAAGACTTGTACTTTCCTTGGATAATGGCTTCCAAGGAGGCTTCTGAATTTGGGTGTCTTCGGGAGGCCGTGAAATGTCTGGAAAAAAGTTTTCCGAGCACCCTCCATGATGTGATGGATTCATCTGGCAAACTTTTATACCAAGTCATGGCTCCTTTTCGCAGGGTGGTCGGGAACAAACGGCATTTAATGGCACCGGGCACTCCTCTGTAGTCGAGAAGGGCGTCGATGTTCTCAATGTGCTCGTCTGGATCTGTGGTCCCGTCATATGTCCCTAACGGAGGGGGTTTTTCGAGACCGGTTGGTAGGGGAGCATCTAGAATTGCTTGGGATAGAGGACCATGACGCTCTTCCTCGTTGTCGCTGGCGGAGGGAGAAAAGGATTGACTCTGGCTACGCTTGCGTCGCCTCCGGTTGTCGTCGTGTTTACCCAGGGGTGATCTAGACCTCCTTCTTGGCCGGGGGGACTGCGAGCGATGACGAGAATGCTGATCGCTTGATTGTTTCTTGGAAGATGGATCCCCATTCTTCTTGGGGGAAGGGGACCGTGGACGTTTCTTGGTGACCCCTTCGCGTTGAGAACGGGTTTTGTGATCGGGGGGAGTTCTTGAACGGCGCTTCTGTTCGAGGGCCCCGATTCGGCTACTTTGCTGTTGCATGAGCGCATTGATCTGGGCAAGAGCAACTAGAACATCGTTTAGTGTCTGGTCCGGGGGGGTCTACCCTTTTGAGAGGAAAGGGTTGCCCAGACTTTCTTCGTGGTTGTCTTTCCCGCTTGTATCTTCGAAGCGATGAGATTGATCGTCTCGGAGATCTTTAGGGGAAGGGGATGATGTGACACCGTCTCGAGGAACGGTGTTTCTGGATGGAGGAACAATGGAGATGTCGTTTTTCTTGAGAATTGCAGCGTCTAATGACGAGGGATCTTCGTTATTGCCGCCCATGAGTAATGATTTGGTTAGAGCTTTGGTTCCTGGGTTCTTGAAGGATGCAAGAATGGATCAAGAAGGTGCAAGAATGAGGAATGGGGGAGCTAGATTTCCCACAGACGGCGCCACTGATCTTACCGAGCGGATCAGATGGCCAGCAACAATGAAGGCTTGAACTTTGGGGTGACGAATATGGGAAAAAGGGTGTTGTACCTGCAAGGCACTCTGATCCCAAAGTAAGTATGTATTCCACAGGGTACAACAAAATAATAGGGTCTTAGTGGTAAGAAAAAGATTACCTTGCCCTCTGTATGTAGAGGGCTACTTATAGGAGGTTTTGGCGAACGGATTGGACTCCTCCTTCTGGGGCGGATATTCAGGAGACGCGTGGATTGTTTGTTTACCGGGCACGAGGGATCCTTTGAAGGATAGAAAAACACTTAGAAAGGGGGGGTTTGAATAAATGTAGTCTAAAAACTTGAACGATAAAAACAATTTGCACAGTTATTTTTATCCTGGTTCCTTGTTAACTAAACTACTCCAGTCCACCCCCACGGAGTGATTTACCTCACCTGAGGATTTAATCCACTAATCGCAACAGATTACAATGGTTTTCCACTTAGCCCACGACTAAGTCTTCTAGAGTATCCTGATCACAACCTGATCACTCTAGGAACAAATGCTTAGACACAAGCTAAGACTTTCTTAGAGTATCCTGACCACCACGTGATCATTCTAATTACAACTGCTTAGACACAAGCTAAGACTTCCTAGAGTATCCTGATCAACACTTGATCACTCTAGTTACTTAAAAATTAATGTAATCAATTCAAAGAGTATTACAAATGCTTCTGAAAAGCTATAATCACAACAGTGATATTTCTCTTAACGTTTAAGCTTAATCTCATTAATATATTACAACAGCAATGTAGTGAGCTTTGATGAAGATGAAGTTTCTGAGCTTTGATTTGAACAGCGTTTCAGCAAGTTAATATTCACAGAAATCGTCAAGAGTTGGTAACCTTGCTTCTCATCAGAACTTCATATTTATAGGCACTTGAGAAGGTGACCGTTGGGAGCATTTAATGCTTTGCGTATTCCGTACAGCATTGCATTTAATGTTTCACGCTTTTGTCAACTACCTCGAGCCTTGTTCACGCTGTGTCTACTGACGTTGCCTTTAATAGCTTCAAACGTTCCTTTTGTCAGTCAGCGTAGCCTGCCACCTGTACTTTCTTCTGATCTGATGTTTGTGTATACAACGTTTGAATATCATCAGAGTCAAACAGCTTGGTGCATAGCATCTTCTTGTCTTCTGACCTTGAAGTGCTTCTGAGCGTGATACCATGAGAACTTCAGTGCTTCTGCTTCTGATCTCAAGTTCTTCTGATGCTTCCATAGACCCATGTTCTGATTCTGCCTTGACCATCTTCTGATGTCTTGCCAGACCATGTTCTGATGTTGCATGCTGAACCTTCTGAGACAAAGCTTCTGAGCGTTGATTTGTGTATACTCTTTATATATTTCCTGAAAGGGAAATTGCAATGTATTAGAGTACCACATTATCTCACACAAAATTCATATCCTTGTTATCATCAAAACTAAGAATATTGATCAGAACAAATCTTGTTCTAACAATCTCCCCCTTTTTGATGATGACAAAAACATATATAAATGATATGAATTTGCGATCAGAAAGAGCAGACGGCTAAAGACAATTTACACAGCTATAGCATAAGCATGTGAATATGTCTCCCCCTGAGATTAACAATCTCCCCCTGAGATGAATAATCTCCCCCTGAAATTAATACTAGAAGAATTTTAATAATAAAAGACTTCCCTGAGTATTTCAGTAGAGACGTTCACATTGCTTGATCTACAGAACATTCATGACTTCTGATTTCTGCTTCCATAGGACAGCTTCAGAACATTGAATTTCTTTAGATCCTCAGAACATTCACAGCTTCTGATTCCTGCTTCCATCGAACAGCTTCAGAACTTGAATTTCTTTGATCTTCAGAACATTCACAGCTTCTGACTTCTGCTTCCATCGGACAGCTTCAGAACTTGAATTTCTTTAGATCTTCAGAACATCCACAGCTTCTGATTCTTGCTTCCATTGGGACAGCTTCAGAGCTTGAATTTCTTCTTTCATCACTTCATGCTAGAATGTATCAGAACATTGTTGAATGTACCAGAGCATCATCAGAGCATCTCTACATCCTGAAATGTTACAGAACAAAACTAAACGACAAAAGTCAGCATGAATGAGTCAGAACGTAGAATATGTTTCAGAACACATAATATGTATCAGAGCCATATAGAATGTATCAGAACAACTAGACATAATGTTTCAGATCATATTCTATCATCAGAATATCTGAACAGTTTTCCTTCTTGCTTCTGATTCTGATTCTGAAGCTTCATAGCACTCAGCTTGCTTCAAGAATCCAAGAACTCGATTCATCTTGTTGCTTCTCATGTTGATCTTTAAAGAGAATTTTCACTTCCTGCAACAACACAACTTAAAGCATAGAACTTTGCAAGTTCTGTTAGTAATGTGGGGCCTTTTTACCTGGTAACTGATAATATTTAATTAAATCATTTATCATATATTTTCTCCCCCTTTTTGTCATAACATCAAAAAGAATATAAAAGATTCAGATGTAGAAAACGACAAAGGAAGGAAACAGAATTAAACTTTTCATTGATTAACCAAGCAGGATTACAAAAGATGTATGCAGAATAACAGATGCAATCAAACAAAGAAAACTACAAGGACTTAAGGACTACAACCCTAGCTTAGACATAATCTTAGCTAATATATCATGAATCCCTGCGGTGTTTTCAGTTTGTCTAGCCATGAAAGCTTGAAACTCTGCATGTCTGTCCATACTGGAACCTCCACTGTATGCGAATGCATGACTTCAAGGAGGAAGTGAGAGACAGTTCACAGCAAAAGAACTAATGTCTCAAACGGGGCTTTCCCTTAACATAGAAGTCAAGAACATGATCCTTAACATCATCCAATATCTCAAGAAAGTCTTCTTCCTTTGGATAAATGTTGATAACAGCATCACAGAAGAGATCTGACTTGAGACTTCTTGAAATCTTGAGAGATCCGTCTTGAAATCAATGTCAGCGATCCCCGAGATTTGTTTCTCAACCTGGAACCAGACAACCCTTCCAACCATTCTATTCAAATAGATCGACCACCCTTGAGCCTTCGTCTTCGTTTTTGGTTTGAAACCATAAACACCCAAGTCATCAGAGTCCACAGAAGATTTACACAAAACTTCCATTTCTGATGAAGGAACGTAGCGAGTTTTCAGTGGAGAAATCTCTTGAGAGGAACTTGAAGACGGATTCATGGTGAATGCTAGGTTGAAGATGAATAAACTAGGGTTTATGCAAAATGCAGATAAAGAGAGAGAGAGAGAGAGAGAGAGAGAGAGAGAGAGAGAGAGAGAGAGAGAGAGAGAGAGAGAGAGAGAGAGAGAGAGAGAGAGAGAGAGAGAGAGAGAGAGAGAGAGAGAGAAATAAATAGAGGGAAAGGAAACGTTTGAGGAGAATAAAAAGAAACTGAAATGATTAATGGCATTTAATGTTATGTGACGTGAGGAGAGATAATAATGACAAAAGAGGTGATTAGCACAGTTACCTAAGTAGGCGTCCCCTCAACTGCACGCACGCTTGTCCAGAAATAGTGAACACGTGTTTACCATCTGAATAGCCAGTTACAGTTGTTTTACTTTTAAAGAGATTCTGAGTCAACTTAGACAATGAAACGTTAGTAATAATAGAATCACTACTTCTAATTGATCATAATCAGAACTTCTTATAAAAGACTACTCCAATCTCATTTCAGAAGATACTCATACATATAATCTTCTCATCTTCTCATTCTGGGCATAAATCCATACTGATATTCTTCAGAATGAACTTAAACCTATCTTCAGCAAGGGGTTTTGTAAAGATATCAGCCCATTGATGGTCTGTATCCACAAAGTTAAAGATATAACACCCTTCTGAACATAGTCCCTTATGAAATGATGTTTAATCTCAATATGTTTAGCTTTTGAATGTAAGATAGGATTCTTAGATAAACATGTAGCAGAAGTATTATCACAGAAGATAGGAATGTTACTCTCATATATCTGACAATCTTCTAGCTGACTTCTCATCCAGAGCATTTGTGTGCTACAACCAGCAGCAGCAACATATTCTGCTTCTGTTGTTGAGAGAGCAATTGTAGCTTGCTTCTTGCTGTACCATGAGATCTGATGACTTCCAAGAAATTGACAACTTCCAGAAGTGCTCTTCCTTTCTTTCAGATACCTCAGAATTCTCTTAACTGCAGTTAAATGAGATTCTCTCGGATCTGATTGGAATCTAGCACACAAACAAACACTGAAGAGAATGTCAGGTCTAGAAGCAGTTAGGTATAGAAGAGATCCAATCATACCTCTGTACAATTTCTGATCTACCTTCTTACTTACCTCATCCTTACCTAGGACACATGTTGGATGCATATGAGTTTTGGCTTCTTTGCTTTCAGAAAGATTAAACTTCTTCAGAAGTTCTTTCACATACTTCGTTTGATGAACATAGGTTCCATCAGAAGTTTGGTTGATTTGAATCCCAAGGAAATACTTGAGTTCTCCCATCATGCTCATTTCAAATTCAGCCTGCATAGACTCAGCAAACTCCTTTCCAAGTGTAGCATTAGATGTTCCAAAGATGATATAATCAACATATATTTGACATATTAAAATATCCTTTTTAAAGGTTTTACAAAAGAGAGTAGTGTCCACTTTTCCTCTAGTGAAACCATTTTCCAGAAGGAAGGAACTTAAACATTCATACCAAGCTCTCGGAGCTTGCTTCAATCCGTATAATGATTTCTTTAATTTAAAAACATGATTTGGAGACTTGGAGTCTTCAAAACCAGGAGGTTGATGGACATAAACTTCTTCATCTATATAACCATTTAAGAAGGCACTCTTGACATCCATCTGATAAAGAGTGATGTTATGTTGAGTGGCAAAAGAAATTAATAGACGAATAGATTCTAACCTGGCCACTGGTGCAAAGGTTTCTGTGTAGTCAATCCCTTCTTGCTGACTATAACCTTGAGCAACTAGTCTGGCTTTGTTTCTTACCACTTCCCCCTTCTCGCTTAGCTTGTTTCTGAACACCCACTTAGTGCCGATGATGTTAAATCCTTTTGGTGTAGGAACCAAATCCCATACATCATTCCTTGTAAACTGATTGAGTTCTTTTTGCATGGCAATTATCCAGTCTGGATCTTCTAGAGCTTGATCAACAGAAGTTGGCTCGATCAAAGAAACAAGACCTAATTGACATTCTGCATTGTTCTTAAGGAATGCCCTTGTTCTGATGGGATCATCTTTCTTCCCAAGGATCTCATCTTTTGAATGAGCTGAAGCAAGTCTAGGTGATCTTCTGACTGTTGGCTCTTCAGAAATCCTGAGATTCTCTAAAGATGCAGCAACTTGATCTTCTGATCCATTGCTTCTGAGACTGCCAGCTTCTGCAGCTTTGCTTCTTGGTTCTACTGCTTCTGATATATCGATATCAAAATCTGCAAAATTCTCAAACTGCTTTGGTTTTTCAAGACCAAGCTTATCATCAAACTTGATATTGATTGATTCTTCTACAATCAATGTTTCAGTATTGTATACTCTGTAGCCTTTAGAGCGTTCAGAATATCCAAGAAGAAAACACTTTTGTGCTTTAGAATCAAACTTACCAAGATGATCTTTAGTATTCAGAATAAAACATACACATCCAAAAGGATGGAAATATGAAATGTTGGGTTTTCTGTTCTTCCACAATTCATAAGGAGTCTTATTTAGAATAGGTCTGATAGAGATTCTATTTTGAATATAACACGCAGTGTTTATTGCTTCTGCCCAGAAATGCTTAGCCATATTGGTTTCATTGATCATGGTTCTGGCCATTTCTTGTAGAGTCCTATTCTTTCGCTCTACAACTCCATTTTGCTGTGGAGTTCTAGGGCAAGAGAAATCATGGGCAATACCATTTTATTTGAAGAACTCCTCAAAGAATCTGTTCTCAAATTCGCCACCATGATCACTTCTTACCTTTATGATTTTGCACTCTTTTTCAGATTGGATCTGAGTGCAGAATTCAAAGAACACTGAATGAGACTCATCCTTGTGTTTCAAGAACTTTACCCATGTCCAGCGGCTATAATCATCTACAATGACTAATCCATATTTCTTCCCTCTGACAGATGCTGTTTTGACTGGGCCAAACAGATCAATGTGCAAGAGTTCTAACGGCCTTGAGGAAGAAACAACATTCTTAGACTTGAATGCAGGTCTGGAGAACTTGCCCTTCTGACATGCTTCACAAAGAGCATCTGATTTGTATTTCAGATTTGGGAGTCCTCTGACCAGATTTAGTTTGTTAATCTGAGAAATATTTCTCAAACTAGCATGTCCTAATCTTCTGTGCCAGACCCATTGCTCCTCAGAAACAGACATAAGACAAGTCACCTTCTGCTTCTCAAGATCAGAAAGATGAATCTTATAAATGTTGTTCTTTCTCTTGCCTGTAAATAGGATTGAGCCATCCTTCTGACTTACAGCCTTGCAAGACTTTTGATTGAAGATTATATCATAACCATTGTCACTTAATTGACTTATGGACAATAAGTTATGCGTTAATCCTTCTACAAGAAGTACATTAGTTATGGAAGGAGAGTTACCAAGACTTATGGTTCCATAACCAATGATTTTGCCCTTTTGATCTCCTCCAAACTTGACTTCTCCACCTGGCTTAAGCACCAGGTCTTGGAATGTAGACCTTCTTCCCGTCATGTGTCACGAGCACCCAGAGTCCAGGTACCATGACATTTTTCTTTTTGTCCTCTTTGCCGCCAAGGATATCTGCAACAGAAATTATCTTCTCCTTAGGTACCCACAATTTCTTGGGTCCTTTCTTGTTAGTTCTCCTCAAGTTCTGATTGAACTTGGGTTTAGCAGAATATTTAACAGGAGGAACAACATGATATTCTTTAGGTTTGTCAGCATGATATTTCTTAGGGTCTGTCACATGCTTCTTGGTGTGAACAGTGTTAAACTTCTGTGCATGTGAAGTAAGCTTAATATCATGAGCATGGCCATATTTGAACTGATCATACAATGGCTTGTATGTGATCTTCAGATCATCAACAGGTTCAAATTTATGTAAGGTATCACCCTCATAGCCAAAACCAAACCTTCTATTTCCAGAAACACCATATATCATAGAAGCAAGATGACTTCTGCCAATACTTCTAGATAAGAACTTTCTGAAGCTCGAGTCATATTCTTTCAGAATATGATTCATGCTAGGAATGGATTTTTCTGTTTCAGAAGGAGATCCATTATCTTTGGATAGATTTAAAACTTTTTCCTTCAGTTCAGAATTTTCCAATTCCAGCTTCTTAGTTTCAAATTCAAACTGCCTTTTCAGCTTTTTGTATTTGATACTAAGATGAGCCTTGAGTTCCAGAAGTTCTGTTAAACTGGAAACTAACTCTTCTCTAGATAGTTCAGAAAATACCTCTTCAGAATCTGATTCTGATGTAGATTCTGATCCATCATCTTCTGTAGCCATCAACGCGAAGTTGGCTTGCTCTTCTTCAGAGTCTGATTCTGATTCTGATTCAGAATCATCCCATGTTGCCATAAGACCTTTCTTCTTATGAAACTTCTTCTTGGGATTCTCCTTCTGAAGTTTTGGACACTCGTTCTTGTAATGTCCAGGCTCATTGCACTCATAGCAGACAGCCTTCTTCTTGTCAGATCTTCTGTCAGAAGATTCTCCTCGTTCAAATCTCTTTGAACTTCTGAAGCCTCTGAACTTCCTTTGCTTTCTCTTCCAGAGTTGGTTTACCCTTCTGGAGATCATGGACAGTTCATCTTCTTCTTCAGATTCTGATTCTTCAGGATCTTCTTCTCTAGCCTGAAAAAACGTTAGTGCATTTTTTAACATTAGATTTTAATGCAATAGACTTACCTTTCTTCTGAGGCTCGTTTGCATCCAGCTCTATTTCATGGCTTCTCAAGGCACTGATAAGCTCTTCCAACAAAACTTCATTCAGATTCTTGGCAATCTTGAATGCAGTCACCATTGGACCCCATCTTCTGGGTAAGCTTCTGATGATCTTCTTTACATGATCAGCCTTGGTGTAGCCTTTATCCAGAACTCTCAATCCAGCAGTTAGAGTTTAAAATCTTGAGAACATCTTCTCAATATCTTCATCATCCTCCATCTTGAAGGCTTCATATTTCTGGATTAGAGCAAGAGCTTTAGTCTCCTTGACTTGAGCATTTCCATCATGGGTCATTTTCAATGACTCATATATATCATGGGCAGTTTCCTTGTTAGATATCTTCTCATACTCAGCATGAGAGATAGCATTCAGCAAAACAGTCCTACATTTATGATGATTCTTGAAAAGCTTCTTCTGATCATCATCCATTTCTTGCCTTGTAAGCCTTACGCCACTGGCTTTCACTGGATGTTTGTAACCATCCATCAGAAGATCCCATAATTCACCATCTAGACCAAGAAAGTAACTTTCCAGTTTATCTTTCCAGTATTCAAAGTTTTCACCATCAAATACTGGTGGTCTAGTATAACCATTGTTACCATTGTATTGCTCAGCAGAGCCAGATGTAGATGCATATGTATTTGTTGGAATTTCACCAGCCATCTTTTACTGAAGCGTTTTTGTCTTCCTGAATCTTTTCTAATCACGGTTAAGTGCTTGCACCTTAGAACCGGCGCTCTGATGCCAATTGAAGGATAGAAAAACACTTAGAAAGGGGGGGGGGGTTGAATAAGTGTAGTCTAAAAACTTGAACGATAAAAACAATTTGCACAGTTATTTTTATCCTGGTTCGTTGTTAACTAAACTACTCCAGTCCACCCCCACGGAGTGATTTACCTCACCTGAGGATTTAATCCACTAATCGCAACAGATTACAATGGTTTTCCACTTAGCCCACGACTAAGTCTTCTAGAGTATCCTGATCACAACCTGATCACTCTAGGAACAAATGCTTAGACACAAGCTAAGACTTTCTTAGAGTATCCTGACCACCACGTGATCACTCTAATTACAACTGCTTAGACACAAGCTAAGACTTCCTAGAGTATCCTGATCAACACTTGATCACTCTAGTTACTTACAAATTAATGTAATCAATTCTAAGAGTATTACAAATGCTTCTGAAAAGCTATAATCACAACAATGATATTTCTCTTAACGTTTAAGCTTAATCTCACTAATATATTACAATAGCAATGTAGTGAGCTTTGATGAAGATGAAGTTTCTGAGCTTTGATTTGAACAGCGTTTCAGCAAGTTAATATTCACAGAAATCGTCAAGAGTTGCTAACCTTGCTTCTCATCAGAACTTCATATTTATAGGAACTTGAGAAGGTGATCGTTGGGAGCATTTAATGCTTTGCGTATTCCGTACAGCATTGCATTTAATGTTTCACGCTTTTGTCAACTACCTCGAGCCTTGTTCACGCTGTGTCTACTGACGTTGCCTTTAATAGCTTCCAACGTTCCTTTTGTCAGTCAGCGTAGCCTGCCACCTGTACTTTCTTCTGATCTGATGTTTGTGTATACAACATTTGAATATCATCAGAGTCAAACAGCTTGGTGCATAGCATCTTCTTGTCTTCTGACCTTGAAGTGCTTCTGAGCGTGATACCATGAGAACTTCAGTGCTTCTGCTTCTGATCTCAAGTTCTTCTGATGCTTCCATAGACCCATGTTCTGCTTCTGCCTTGACCATCTTCTGATGTCTTGCCAGACCATGTTCTGATGTTGCATGCTGAACCTTCTGAGACAAAGCTTCTGAGCGCTGATTTGTGCATACTCTTTATATATTTCCTGAAAGGGAAATTGCAATGTATTAGAGTACCACATTATCTCACACAAAATTCATATCCTTGTTATCATCAAAACTAAGAATATTGATCAAAACAAATCTTGTTCTAACATCCTTGTGGCCGGTCACCTGGCCTATTTGCCCAGTTTGGTCGGATGGAAACCACCACGTGCGTCCTGAAGCGTATTGGGCCGAAGGCGGGAATGGCCCAATTGAATGGATTGGGCCGGTCCAGAACAATGATATCTCAATAACTCTTTACCAAATATTTGTATAACATATTCTACCGTTGAATTGAAAGTTATTATTATATACATCATGTATGTAAAATTTAATATCAATCAGAAATCATTTGACGTGTCAACGAGATGCATAAATATTAACGTCTTACAAAGCTTCATGAAAACCGTTAATTTTTATTACTCTCTTTAATATATCAAATCATTTTTTATTGATGCGAAATTTAATAGGCGTAATTTATATGATAATAGCTTTTAATCCAACGATAAATTTTATTATATAGACATGAGATGAAGAGTTATCAAAAATGTCATGTTACTAAGTTTGACACCTTAGTCTCATTTGATCCTTATATATATATATATATATATATATATATATATATATATATATATATATATATATATATAGATATATATATATATATATATATATATATATATATATATATATATATATATATATATATATACACACACACACACACACACTTTTCAAAAGTAAGTTCTTTTAACTTATTTTTAATCATAGCCTTTAAATTAAATTTAATCAAATGATTTTCACTTCTGGATGGGTCCTTCTTGGTTTCAACACCAACTCTCTCATCCTTATTCCCAAAGTCAAAGGTGTTGATTTTTTGGATCTTTTCCTTCCAATTGTAGTTTCTAATTTCAAGTTTAAGATTGTCTCTAAGGTGTTAGCGGACGGCTTGCTGCTATTATGCCTTTGCTTGTCTCGCCTGAGCAGTATGTTTTATTCATGGAAGGCACATTCATGATTGCATCGGTTTGGATTCTGAGGCGTTTAATTTGCTTGACACTAAGGCTTGGTGTGGGAATGTTGCTCTGAAAGTTGACATTACAAAAGCTTTCGATACTCTAAACTGAGATTTTTTACTAAATGTTCTTCAAAAGTTTGGTTTCAACGATAAATTTTGTTTTTGGATCAAGAATATTCTCCATTCCACATATTTGTCGGTTAATGTCAATGGTGTGCTCAATGGATATTTCAAGTGTTCTCGTGGGATTTGGCAAGGAGACCCACTCTCTCCTTTGCTTTTTTGTCTTGCGGAAGAAATTCTTAGTAGATTGATTAGTTTGCTGGTATCTTCAAAGAAGCTTGATCTAATTAAGGGGCCTAATAACATCACTGTTCCGTCTCATATCCTATATGTTGATGACGTCTTCATCTTTTGCAAAGGTAAAATCTCCAACATTAAAATTCTCATTTCTACTTTTGAAAAGTATGAGGCTGTTTCGGGTCAAAGAGTCAATTGCAATAAATCTCATATTTTCGGTGGAGCCATGTCTTCTTCAAGGTTGAATACTCTTTTGGATATTTCGGGGCTTAAGATTGGTTATTCTCCCTTTGTTTAACTTGGTGTTCCAATCTTTAATGGTAAACCTAAGGTGACATATTTGTGTCCTATTACGGATAAGGTCATTAGTAAATTAGCTTCTTGGAAAGGCAATTGGCTTTCGTTTGCTGGTAGTGTGGAGTTTGTAAAATTTGTCATCCAAAGTATGCTTACTCATAGTATGGCAATTTATTCGTGGCCAATTTATCTTGTTCGAGATGTGGAGCGTGCGGTAAAGATGTTTATTTGGAGTGGAGAAGCTTCTAAGTCTAAAGTTATTACAGTAGCATGGCAAATCACGTGTCATCCTTTAAAGGAAAGAGGCCTTGATTTAAGATCTCTTATGAAATTAAATGAAGCCTATAATCTCAAGCTGGCCTGGGATCTTTTAATTATTCTAATTCTTGGGCAACCTTGCTTCGACAATGGGTTCTTAGAAATGGTAATCTCATAAGGCACCACATTTTCTCTTCTATCTGGTCTTGCCTAAAATCGGAGTTTTCTACGATAGTTGAAAACTCCTCCTGGTGTTTGGGTAATGGTAATTCAATTAGCCTTTGGTTTGATAATTGGTGTGAGGCCCCTCTCCATCTCGGTTTGGTTGATTCAGCATCTATTGTGGATCAAAAAGTTAGCAGTATAATTGTTAATGGTAGTTAGGATTTTTCTAAGTCCATCACTCTCATTCCTTCCTTTATTCAGGCGTGGATTGTTTCTTGTCATATTCCTTTTGATCTTCGTGCATATTCGAAGGTTTTGCTTCCTTCTCCGAATGGTGATTTCTCTTCTAAAATTGGTTATGATTTTAAGAGGTCAAAAGGTTTTTGTAAAAAGTGGTGGCGATGGATTTGGTCTAAGTCAATTCCCCCCTCAAAGTCGTGCTTTGTATGGAAGCTTCTCCATAATAAGGTGCCTACGGACGAGCAATGGAAACACCAAAACTTTGCCATCCCTTCTCGATCTGAGCTTTGTTAGGAGGCAGAAAAATCCTTTCATCATCTATTTTTTATTGTAAATTGGCTACCCATCTTTGGCCCTGGATTGGGGAAAAGTTGAAGTTCCATGGTCGTATTCTTGGCTGGTCTGATATTGAAATTCTTCTAAATTACAGTTGTACGGGTCAGCACCGGATCACCTTCATTGCTGCGGTTATATTTGTTCTCAATTTCATCTGGTTTGTTCGTAACAAGGTTAGATTTCATAATTTAAATTTTAGTATTTCATCTACAACTTCTTCTATCTCTTGCGTCTAGTTCTGCGAATGTCTCTTTTTTGAATATGCAGAAGTTTGAGATCCTTAAGAGTTTCCAGGTGGTTATCCGGCCCCCTAAAGCCTTGAATATTATTGAGGTCTTTTGAAAACCTCCCCCTAAAAATTGGATCAAAATAAATTGTGATGGTGCTGTTGTTTCTTCTCTCTGCTTGTGATGGGATTGCGCGGAATAATGATGGCGGATTTTTGGGTGCTTTTGTTATTGGTTTCGGAATGTCCAATTCTCTCATTACCAAACTGTCTGGTGCAATGTTTGCAATTGAGTTCGCCCATGAAAAAAATTGGCATAATCTATGGTTAGAAACTGATTTTATGGCGGTGGCCAAGAAGTTTAATTCTCCTTTTTTGGTGCCTTGGCATATTAGAAATGGATTGGTGAATTGTATGAACATAGTCACTAATTGGAATTTTGCAGTCTCTCATATTTTTAGGAAGGGTAATAGTTGTGCAGATGCGCTTGCTAACATAAGCCTTAATCTTTTTGATTCATCTTATTTTGATTCTATCCCTGCTTGTTTAAGAGCAAATTTTGCAAAGAATAGGCTAGGTTTGCCATTCTTTAGGTTTGTATCTTTTTTATAGGATTTTGGTGAATGTCCCCATATCCTTTTGTATCAGTTTTCTTTTTTATATATCAATCCTCATTTTTTTTAAAAACTAAGTAAAAATGATAACTACAAAATGTTAACTGTTATATAAATTCAATTTAAAAGCTATGATTTAGAGTAAGTTAAATTAAACTTTGAGATCTTGGTGTCATTTGATCCTATATTTGATCATATCCCATATATATATATATATATTGAGACCTTGGTGTCATTTGATCCTATATTTGATCATATCCCATATATATATATATATATATATATATATATATATATATATATATATATATATATATATATATATATATATATATATATATATATATATATATATATATATATATATAAAATGGGACCCTTTATGAGAATGGTACATAGAATGTTATACAAAATGTCATAAGTTATTCTCATGGTGATAGTGTTGTATAGTACCCTTTAACCTGACACCATTATGGATCCTAGATAAGGATTCGAATACTTATTGTTGATTAAACATTGTCTGTAACTGGATAACCATAAATACAATTGATACTCCAAAAATCACTCAGAGGGACATGAGTGACCTAGATGGAATTTTCCCATCCTGTATAATAAGGTAAATTTCTAAGTGTCCAATATTGAACTGGATAAGGGTGACACGGCATTGTGTTCAATATACCCATGAGGATAAAATGGTAATTTTACACACAAGCAATATCACGAAAAGATTTGTCAGATCACATTACATTCTCGTGACATGGATAACAGTGACGTGTTTCTAGATATCGCTCACTAATTATTATATTAAATATATGATATAATATAATTGTCAGCGTCATGAGAACCTACAAGGCCACATGTAACACCCTAAACCCCGAAAACTCATATTTAAATAAAATTATACAAAAATACTTATTTATTCAACAAGGGTGTCACATCTCTCTCGTAAAACCTCCAACTCTATTTTTTTTTTTGGAATAAAACAACGGAAACTCAAAAATACGTTCAACTAAAATGTCTCATAATTAATATAATTCAAGTTCAAGCATAAGGGAATTCATCCAACAAATCTCATAAAAAAGGAATTCAAAAAAATCAAAGTTATCTTGTCCGAATGTTACATATCAGAGTGACACGCAAAAATACTAAAACATAACCCGAAACAATAATTAAAGAAGAAGACAATCGATGTCATTCCTTAACATAACAGTAACTAATGCTCTTCTGCCTAAGTATCCGCAACACCGACATAACGAACAACACAACAATAAATAGTGGGTGAGAATAAATTCACAAATATTATAGGTGTATAAAACAGCGAGGATAGCTCAATAAAAGTATTTAACAATCACATATACCAATTCACAACAACAAATAATCATAAATGCATTTATGTAATGCAATATAATTTTTTTTCCCTCCTAATACATGTGGTACCAAGGTTTGAATGTCCGAGTTATGCTAACGATTGATCCATCATCTCTGGTTCCTCTTTGAACCAATTATTCCTCTCTAAACCTCATACTCGTCACTGGTTCCACTCTGAACCAACGATTCCTCTCTGAATCTATGACCCTCATTGGATCGAAGTCCTACCTATCTCCGATATACATGATGCTTGCAGTGCAAACAAAAATATATCAATATAATAATCATTGTTGATTCCTCTCTGAACCCACAACATCGTCAATATAAGTCCACCATCGTAGTTCCTCTATGAACTACATATCTCAACATAAATATCACCAATATAAGGCCCCCACATTAATTCCTCTCTTAACTACTCACCTCAAAACACACACACACACACACACACACACGCACACACACACGCACACACACACGCACACACACACGCACACACACACACACACACACACACACACACACACACACACACACACACACACACACACACACACACACACACACACACACACACACACACACACACACACACACACACACACACACACACACACACACACACACACACACACACACACACACACACACACACACACACACACACACACACACACACACACACACACACACACACACACACACACACACACACACACACACACACACACACACACACACACACACACACACACACACACACACACACACACACACACACACACACACACACACACACACACACACACACACACACACACACACACACACACACACACACACACACACACACACACACACACACACACACACACACACACACACACACACACACACACACACACACACACACACACACACACACACACACACACACACACACACACACACACACACACACACACACACACACACACACACACACACACACACACACACACACACACACACACACACACACACACACACACACACACACACACACACACACACACACACACACACACACACACACACACACACACACACACACACACACACACACACACACACACACACACACACACACACACACACACACACACACACACACACACACACACACACACACACACACACACACACACACACACACACACACACACACACACACACACACACACACACACACACATATATATATATATATATAGCTTAATATAATTATATAATTACTTAAACAATGCTCATTAACAAGGCAATTATAGCATTACATAACCAACAACATTCAACAGAGTCAACTCATAACTCAACAGAATTCACAAGAATTATTTCAATTTTTATTTTAAAATTTAAAGAGTTATAGGGCGTACTCTACCCTTAACTCATAACAACTCTAACACAAATCCTCAACTCTATCCCGTCAGATAACTCCCAGCTTAATTCCAAACATTTTAATTTTAACTATAAATAACTCAATAATTCCATTTCAACTCATTTGATTCTCAAATATAACTCTAGTAAATTAAATAACTCAACATTTAATTCTTTTAACTATACATAACTCGAACTCAACTCTAAAGTGTCATACACCCTGAACTCAAACTCTAAACACGTCAATAAACTTTAAATAACTCAAACTCAAGTTATTTATAATTATACTCAATTTTCTTAATTGTTCAAGGGTTTCCCGAAAAATCTTATTTTGACATTGGCAAAAATTTCTCAAAAACCCTCTCCCTAAATTTTAAAAATGTTTTGATGTGATTCTAAGATTTTCCCACAACTCTATTGACACAACTTAAACAAATAAAAATATGAACCTAAACTAATCAAATAATTCAACATTCAACCCTATTGATTCAACTCGACTCTAAAACATATTAAACTTAACTCTAACACATCAAATAACTCAAAATTAAAGTGTTATATATATATATATATATGTGTGTATCGGTGGCAAAACGGGCCATGGCACGCCGAGCCGACCCGCGCATCCGCCGAAAAATGGCGGGTTGTGTTGGGATTTTAGGCCCGCCGCTCGCCAAAACCCGCCGCCCGCCATACCCGCCCCGCCAAAGCTCGTCCCTCCTCCAAAACTCACTCTTTTTTAGTTAATTCTAGTAATTACAATTCTTGATGGTTTATTTTATACATTTATTTATAAATATATGTAATATTTTTTTAAGTAAATTTGTTAAAAAGTTGCTTTTATAAAAAATTGTTTTAAAAATAAGAGAAAAGTTTAATTAAAAGGTAAAAAAAGCCTATTAATCTATTAAAAAAATATAAATAAAAATAGACGGGTAGGCCTGCCGCCCGCCAACCCTCCATCTTGGCGGGGCGGGCATGACTTTTTTGTCCATTTTACTTGGCGGGCATGCCCGCCCCGCTCGTTTTTTGGCGGGCATAAGGCGGGGCGGGCGGGCGGCCCCTTTTGCCACCCCTATATATATATATATATATATATATATATATATATATATATATATATATATATATATATATATATATATATATATATATATATATATATATATATATATATATATATAAACAGACGCACAATTCCTTAAATTGTTAAAGGCTTTTGCAAAACTCTGTATTTAACTCTAAAATCGTCTCACTTCATAATTGAACTAAATATTGTAAACTTAGGTAACATCACGAAACTCTCCAGTTAAAAAGTTCTTTAAATCCTATTTCAAACTCAACTTATCACATATCGATCGGAGTTATGAAACTCCTTTTCTATTTGTTTTTGTTCAGCCATATCACAATATTTCCTGCTAATCATACATCAGATTTGGATATTATTTAAAATATCAAACAAAGTCAGATTCAAGCAAATGGATATGCTTAGGAAAGCTTAGATTATCTATTTTAGGTCAATGATTTTAATTTTAAGACTTAAGATCTCAATTCGTACAATCTAATCAAACAATAGGAACTAGTGCAAACACCATACATAATATTTTCTGCTAGACACCAACAACAAAAATTCTTTGGTCTTAAGTATAAGAAAAAATCCATAATTATTATATTCAATGTCACTATTTCAAATATACCCCTACAATTTCTAATATTTTAATGTTTGCAACAATTTCCAAAGAAAAAAATAGGGGTAAAATTAGAAAGATTGTAAGAATTAAATGCATTGAGACATTCTTCTTAAAGGTGAGCTTTTTTGTAAATTTGCTTATATATAAGACCGGAGGGAGTATCTTTTTTAATTGTTCCTAGGGTATTTTTGGATAATCCACTCCTATGTCGCAAATAACCAAATATAAATTAAACCTTGTCAGTTTTCTTTCCTTGTATGCACGAAGCACACCAGAAGCATGTGTTGCATGATTCAACTGTGTTTTTTGCACTTTACCAAATGGATAATTGATCAAACGATAACTTCGATTTACCCGATCAGTTGGCAGGCGCTATTCTTATTGTGAATGACAATACTACACAATGATTGACTCATTTAAGTAGGCAACTGTGTGACAAAAAATAGAAAGGGGCGATTTAGTTTAACATGTTATGGTCTCAACATCCTTTTTAGATGATGATGATGAGCTTCATGCGCTCTAACCTCAACCTGTGCGTAGTTAGGAAGATTTTGTGCAATATGAGTGGTACCATCCACCATACTCTACCACATGTACACTGTGTTTGGTTCCATTGAAAGTTGAAGGAAAGAAAGGAGAGGGAAAGAACGTAAGTGGGAAGATTGAATTTTTATTGTTTGGTACAGCCATATAAAGTAGAGGAAAGAAAGTTTTTGTTAGGTCCCACACTAAAACACTTTCTCCTCAATATTGGACGGAAAGGCTAGGATACCACAATATTTTTTATAAAAGACAAAAATGGTCATATATGGCACAAAAATATATCAATAACATAAGATCATGAATAACATTGGTTTTAGAGGATATAACATTTTTCTAATGATAAAAAATGTTAGATTTTTTTAAACAATCATATAATATTTTATTAATAAAAGTAGTAATAATTATTTCGTAATTTAAAAATAGTTAATAAAATATAATTTAATGCATAAAAATAATTTTAAATTTTTATTTTAAAATATGTTTATCTAGTCTTTTTAATTGATAAATATAAACATAAATATAAATATATTTTTCCATATTTATAATCATTTTTATGCGTAGGGATATTTTTGTAATTTAATAATTATATAAGTTTCTTTCCATTTATTTTCTATTCACTTTCATTCATACCAAACATCTAAAACATCATCTCACTTTCCATTCATTTTCTATTCACTTTCATTCTATTAACTTTTTTTTCCTCTTACTTTCTTTCCTTTCTTTTTACTTTTTCATCCAAACGGAGCAGTAGGGATTGTATGTTCTACAGCCTCTCGAAAAGGAACTGCAATGATCTTGAATAGGGATCTTACATCAATAGATATCTCCATAAAAAATACCACTAGATCGAACATCATTTATTTTGTATCCAATCAAAATCTTGGCTAATTGATTGAAGTAGGTAGCTTTAGTAGACCCATAGATTATGGAAAAAATAGAGTGGGTAGGCCCAACCACCACCCCCTTAATGTTTGGAGTCACTTGGTCAACATTGTTTGTGCCTATGATGTGAAACTCTAGGATGGTGCAGTTGGAAACTTTTAGTGTTATGCAAATCGAGTTTGAATAGTATGATAAGTGATGTTAATGTCAACAAGAATCATGAATGGAAGTCCTCCAATCCCTCCTTATAACTTGAGCATTTGAGTAAAAAATTGGCTAGTAAAAACTTGGGGTGGGAGTTGAACATAGGTGTCTGCATCATTCGCTTTTATGGATTATTTTATTTTGTTTTAGTTATCCTTTACTTTGGGTGGGTTAGTGTCAGTGTTAGCCAAAATCAAAAGAAAACAAATGTATCCACACTTATGTTTTGTGATAATATTTTGTCACAGTTATAACAAGGTTTTGGACAAAATATTATTATAATTAGGTTTAGGTAAAGTGTTTAATATGGAGTTTTGTTAGGTTTAAAGGACTAGGGTTAGGGTTTACGACAGTGGTTAAAAGTATATTAGGATTGAAAATTTCATTAATTGGGTTGTTTTATGGTATAAGGCTTGACTGTAAATATGGTTGGGTAGCATAAATTTGAAAATGTTTCTAAAAATTGGGTTTAGCATCTTTGACTTTGGATTCGTTGAACTTAGCAGCGCCAATGGCTAAGGTAACTAAGACACGGCGTTGGAGTTCCATTTCATTTATAATATTAGAGGTTAAATCGAAAATAGTATAACTATGAATATAATCATGGGGTAAACATAAGATACAATTTTCGGGTGGTTCAAATTGAACTTGATAATTAGCATCAGAACCTTCTTGAAGATGTTTAAAAATAGGGTTGGTAGGTTTTGGTGGCGTTAGAAATCATAAGAAAAAAAGCCATATATTACAACTAAATCACATTTAATGTTGCAAAAGAAGAATTAACATAACATTTGCATCATTTGTTGCATATTTATTTCCAACATCAACGTTACCCCTAAATGGGGATTTGGATCCTCTGCTACTCTTTTTCTGCAGCCATTGGTTCAACACTAATGATAGTCATTGGATCTATGTTATGTTTATCTCTTTTTCAGTTAACTACTTTTATTTATTTTTTCAACCACTAGATTTAGAATAGGATACACGACAGCATGCTTTAGGCTAGAGACAATCCATATGCCTTAAATAGTTAGGGTTTTCAAACTATAAGCCATAGGTCACTTCAATAAAAAAATGGTACGACTCAATTCTAACCTATTGACATGGAAATAAAAAAAAAGTAAGGATATAACTAACTACTGAGTGCACCATTTAGAGTTGATAATAGTTCTGAGCCAACCAAACTTTTTTTTTATTTCTCTTTTAAACATGTAAGAGCCCGATTCTAGCCTGTTAACATAGAAATAAAAAATTTAATTAATGAAGATTAATTTTTTTTTTTAAAAAGTTATCAATGAAGTTATTAATGAAGTTATGTGTGCGTGTGTGTGACATAGTGATAAAGACTTGAATCCTAAAAGTATATTTCTCTCAAGATCTTAAGTTCGAATTCTACTAAATACAAATTTCTTATATAAAAAAAATAAAAATATGGTAGAACTAATTTACCTTTTTCCTTGTTTGGAGCGAATGCTTGAAGGAAGATAAAATATCAAGTGAGCATTGGCTAGGTGTAGTAAACCTTTGAAGAGCACTCAATTCCATTGAGCTCGCAATCTACACACGATTTATTCAAACATATTGTGTTAACTAAATTTAAAGTTACACAAAACAGCGTAATAAAAAAAAGACAAACGGACACACTAATATTTATAATAAATAATTAAAGGTTAATAGTAATTCACCCCTGTAATGTTAGCGAATTTTGCTTTTCCCCCCTTCCTACCTTTTGGCAACGGTTTTTTCAAAAAAACTATTGTCAAAATTTGCCTTTGGCAACAGTGGGGTAAACCGAAACACGCTCATATTAAAGAGGATAAATTACTATTAACCCATAATTAAATACGGTATAGATTGCATGTGAAGAAAAAGAGATTGGAATAATTAATATACATACAAGAGTTTGAGTATTTTTCAATAATGAATTTTCAGCATGGGAGGTTTTCTCGTTGCTACTTGAAGAGTCTTCCATAGGGGATTCAATTCTAAATGCACATGCATAAGGTTTCTTGTGTGAATCCAAGGTTGGAATTTCATCTGACTTTAATCCAGATGGTTCTGTTGTTAAGGATGATGAAAGAACATCAACACCATATACTTGGTCCTTCTTCTTGTCGCTATAAATTTCCACCAACTTAACACTAGCATGCTCTTTTGCATTTTTTTGACTAGATGGATTAATAGTGTTGTCCTGAATCAAACAAATACTCTTGATAATTAGTTTTAAACATATGATACATAAAAAAAATATAAAAAATAAAGAATTCAGATTTAAAAATCATATGTAAAAATAATACCTGAATTTCTTTTGACTGATCATTAGCATGCTCGTTAGCACCATTGCGAATGTTCATATTACAATGATGCTTGGACTTGGGCGTAACTAATTTTGGTTCGAGCGATGGTGTATCCTAGAATGATATGCATAAATAATATTATAAACTAATTTAATATTTAAAAAAAAAAGTTAGAGACTAATGTATCATGTGATATGAAAAGATAGAGATGTTTACTAATAATAATTGAGAAATTGAGACATAATTACTACTCTTTTCCATTGAACTTCCATTCTGCATATAAACTATTATAAGTTTTGGTAACTAATATATAAAATAAATGAAATTTGGAATAATTTACATATATTTGGAGAAATATAAACAAATGTTTGAATTATTAATATACATACAAGAGTTTGAGTATTTTGGAGTGATAATTCCGAAGAACTATCTTCACACGCACGATCTTCTTCGATAGACTCGACACCAAAACACTTCAAGAAAGAAAAGAATACTCCTTGAATCCAATTGATAGTCATTTCTTCTTACCTTGATGTTTGATCTCCCTGTAGAATTTCTTCATCATCACTCAAATTAATCTTACATAAAATAGTTTATAAGATGGATATGCACTACATACATAGAATGAAGATGCATAATAAATATGCAAAATATTTAATTTTGATAAGGTGATTAAAAACTTTCTATAAAATAAAACCGAAATCATCCAACTATATTCTAGCTAATTTATAATTTATAAATATATTATATACATATTATTAATCATAAATTTATTTTATCAATTATACATTGCACTTTACATACAATAAATTATGTATATGGCAATCACACAAAATTTCAAATCACCTTGCAACCTAAAATTGAGGGTTGCTCGAAAATAATGATCTTACTATCAAATTATATTTAAATGAAGAAAAATATAAAAAAATTCTTAATTAATACAAAAATATAATATAGTTTTTAAAATTAAGTTTTAAATTTACAACACGTCCTAAATTTTTATATGTAAGAAAATATTAGCAAAATGTTACATGGAAATGACTTAAAATAAAATATAGAAGGATCAAATAATAACAAAAACAAAGACATGTATATGTAGCTTAATTATAAACACTCATGGATTTAAATTCTCTACACCATCATCTATATCTTTATAATTCTTTGCTATCTTTTCAAACTTAAATTTGTCTTTCTCATGATAGATATAAATTTAGCTTAGAAATTTAGTTTTTTCTGTCTTATAATTTGAAAAGAAAAGAACATCAATACAAAAAGAATAGTGAATTAAAAAATGCAATAAAAAAAATAAGGTTGTAAAATCTTACCTCTCTATAGATAATGAAATTAAATCTAACAACACTTTATTCTTTTCTTTCAACTTCTACTGCTCCTCATGATTTTTATTTCAGAAACTAACTTACTAAAAAATTGTACAATATCATATATTCCTTCTTTATGGTATATATACATCTTAATGTGTCATGCATATGGAAGGAAGAAAAAGTGAAAAGTAAAAAATTTATAACTAGATCTGAAATTAAATAAATTTACATATATGAAAACTTCCTTTTACTAATTTACTTATTTCCTCATTTGGTTTAACTATTATGTAAAACCAGTGGCAAGCACAAAAAAAACAGCATACTTATTTTATTTTTCAAAAATAATTTTCAAAGTGGTATTAATAAAATAAATACTATTAAAATAAAATATTTTTATTTAAAAACATGACTTTGCATTATATATATATATATATATATATATATATATATATATATATATATATATATATATATATATATATATATATATATATATATATATATATATATATATATAATTTTTTAAAGGTAATAATATTGAAATTATTTAAAATTAAAAGTATTCCAATGGTAAGAAGACATATATTAATCAATTTGTCGGCAATATAATTTGTATATCATATACATAGTATTTCTGGAAATAATTCAAGTCAACTAAGGGTAATGTATTGTCAATGAAATATATTTCACACGATGCATCACAACCTTTAAAAAAGAAATATTTTATATATGATTTAAAGAAAAAGTAAAATGTCTATAAAAGTTAACATGGATAATTTTATTGACAGTATAAAACTGCTTTATATTATCGGTATATTTTCATTAAATCATATATATATATATATATATATATATATATATATATATATATATATATATATATATATATATATATATCACTTGCAAGCCTCCGCAATAAATATTCATCAAAGATCAAATATTAAATCTAATGGCTAGTATTTATTCTCTAATTTCTTATTATAAAAATCCTCCTAGATATAATTTGTAGATCATACACCATAAGTTACACTCGTTCAATAACTTCACATCGGATAATTATTTTTTAAAATCAACCGTTCGAAATGAAGTTATTGAGCGATTGTAACTTGTGGTGTAACTCTTTGAGTGTAATTTGATCCCTCCTTTTATATATATATATATATATATAGATATATATATATATATATATATATATATATATATATATATATATATATATATATATATATATATATATATATATATATATATAAAAGTTTAAAGAGAGAGGAAACAATAATTTCAAAAAACGATTTTTTTTAAAACATAGAAAAATCTTGAACATTTTTAGAATTTTTTGTTGTATAAAATGATAAAATAGTATTTATAATTATTTTAATACACAAAAATTATATTTGAATAGTTTATTTAAGTTGTTTGAAGCCTACTAATATTTTTTTTTGTTCTTTTAAATTAGAGTGATTTAGGTTTTTAAATAAAAATGGATCATCTAAAACAATTCTCATATTATTTTTTTTATTCTTTTCACTCAGTCTTTTTTTTAATTCTTTCATTTCTTTTTCTTCAAACTTCCAAACAAAGTTAAATAAAAATAAATCACAAAACGTACATAAAACATAACATTATGAATACGGAAAAAAATTCAAAATATTAAAAAATTATTACATATAAATATCTAAACCGCTTAATACTGTCAACAACAAAAAAATTGATATTCTAAAAATCAAATAAAAGAAATTATTTTCAGCAAACATCAATAAATGTACCACTTTAACTCTTTACAATGTCCTTAAAAATAAAAGTAAAAAATTAAATTTTATTAATTGTTTTGGACCGACCAAAGATCTAAATCGTTGAGTTTTAATTTATTTCAAATACACTTCACTTGACCTAAGATATTAAATCATTTTACACAGAAAACAAATAAACTTCAAATACACTAATTCTTAAATGTTTAATTAATTTAGACATTAAAGTGTTATTCTTACAGGTGTACTCCGTACTATTGTATTAAAGATTAACATCGTCGGTTTAAGATTATCAGTTCATCAACTACACACAATTTTGATTTTTGAACAAAATACTAATATTTATATTTAAAATGTGCATTTTTAAAAATTGTTTAAACATCAATGATTAATCAAGCGATGAACTTAACAAAATAATTTTTTAAAATGTTCATATTACTACAATATTTGATTTTATTATTAATCATTTGAATTTACAAAATAATTTATAGATTCTTAATTTTAAATTAAAAAATTAAAGTAATATAATTTTGATTCACCTAAAAGAACACGTGAATATAGAGGAGGGATATATTTACTCCAAGTGTAAGTGTTGAACACTTACTCCAAATCTTAACCATTGATTTTCATTATAGAAAAATATTTCTAAAAATAATTAAATTAAATAATCAATTAAAACCATTAGATTAATGAAAATCAATGATTAATATTTGAAATAAATGTTCAACACTTACTCTTGGAGTAAATCCCTACTCGTATATATATATATATATATATATATATATATATATATATATATATATATATATATATATATATATATATATATATATATACACCCTCCGGTCACTATTATAAGCAAAAAAAATGATCTAATTCTTGGTCACTATTATAAGCAAAAATCAATTATTACTAAATTATTTAATGTTGTAATTCCTAAGATACCCCTATATTTCATTTTCCAATACTTCATTAAATTTAATAAAGAGGATATTATAGTAAATTTAATCAATGTTTTCTCCGAAATCTAAAAAGTTAACTACACTTAATTGAATTTCTTAATCATCGTGAAAACCATTTTTTTTGCTTATAAATGTGACCGGAGGGTGTATATATATATATATATATATATATATATATATATATATATATATATATATATATATATATATATATATATATATATATATATATATATATATATATATATATATATATATATATATATATATATATATTTATTAAGTTTTAAAAAAATAGGAACCAACTATTTTTGTAGTAATTAAAAACAAAATAAAAACTTAGAGAGTAAGTCTTAATTTTTTTTATTAATATATTCAAAATAATTTCTTTTGTTATTGAATATTATAAATTAAACATAAAATTCATGAATATTTGAAGTAAAAACTGGCATCATACATTTTAATTTCTTTTGATTTTATTATTATATTCAAAATAAGATTTTTTTTCCTTATATATAATATAACACAAAATTCATAACTAGTTACTTATTTAAGTAATTATGTTTTATATTAACTATTTTAATTTTAAAAAATGTATTTTTCATTACTTTAAGTAAAATTATTAGTGACCACTGATTGTGGTTTAACAAGTGGGCTAAATTGTACGAATATAATAATATCAGACAGTCTTGAATGATGAATTCAAAGACTACGTACGATGATCGAGTTTGTGTAAAGTTTCAGTTGAACAAAAGACAAAAAGGTTTGAAATTGGCTTCTTTCGAGAATATAAAATAAAAGTAAATTTAATTGAATTATAGTTGATATAATAAAATTTGTCAAGGATGAGCTTGACTTTGATTCCCAAATTTACTATAGATTGACCTTCTTAATGTTACTTATTATTTGGTATGACTATTAATTTTCTAGATTATTTATCTCTAATTCTTTTGTGAATAAACATTTAGTCATAAATTAATTCCATATGATTATTCGTGAATTACATATAAAACTAAGCATTTAATTATCAAGAACAAATCAGTTTCAAGTGTTATCTCTATGCCTAGGTGATAACTAGCAAGAGTGTTCTTATATGAATTATCTATTGAAATTACCTATTCAATGTGTTATCTCTATGTGCTTGCTGTAACATCCCGATTTTATTAATAATTTTATTAATTATATTAGTAATTATATTATGGTGTTTTTAATAATTACTTATTTAATTAGTTATTATGTAATATAATAATTATTTAAGTATTTAATTATGAGTGTGTGTTTGTGCTATTTGGCTTAATTGAGTAATTAGAGAGATGTTATGAAATGGGCCTAAGTAGTAGAATTATAATACTAGAAATGGATTGGTGGGTTAAGCCCAATTAACATAAGTGAGATAGTAAGAGAAAGTTAGGGTTTTAGAGGTTACTATTTTTCATTTGGGGGAAAAGATAGAAAAAAGAGAAAAGAGGCAAAAGAGAGAGAACAATGGTGGAAGAGAAAAGCTAGAGAAAACCCCATTTTTCGCAGCTATGTTTCAGCAGAGAGTCACCTTAGCAAAACGGACGTATCTCTCTATCCAACCATTGGATCGTTGCGGTACTTGGACACAACGTTCCTGACTCATAGAGGTAAGCTCTGACCGGAGCGATTTTGATTTTGAGGGTTTTAAGTTCGTCTGATAAGCTGATTCCCGAACTGATTTTTAGGTGTGTCTCCAAATGATGTTAGAAAGGATTTCTTTTGGAGAAAAGCTTAGAGCTATGGTGAAAGAGTCCAAATTTATCAAGGTATGGGTGGGGTTCTTTAATGATAAAGGGTTGTATGATAGTATGTTATGGTGGGTAGATTTTATACTTGATATTCATGTTCTTCTATGTGCAATTTTGGGTATTTGATGGTTTGTTGGAATGTGATGATATAAATGTGATAAGTTGTGTGCAATTGATAATCTATGTGTATTAGATTGTTGTGTTTGTTGTGGGTAAACCATTGATAGTGAAATAATGAGTTTTGTTGTAGGATTAGAAATGTTAGAGTTTATGTTAGATTTTCATGAAATTGAACTCTAATCATGTTTTGATATGAATTCATGATGATAAATGATGTAACACCCTTCTAAAACCCCGCGGAAATATTTAACAATAATCAGAGTAAAACATGAAAAGGGCATCACAACTTCCATATAATTAAAACAATACTCATGTCATGCCATAAAAGAGAACGTTAACCCAAAATTATTCAGATTATCATGTTAACACAGCGGAAATATCTTTAACATCTGAATAATGAAACAACCAAAGTCATAGACTTAAAACACCACCATAAATAAAACATCTAGTAGTAAGAGTTTATCAAATAACTCTAAATAACGTCCCCAGTGTTACACGACCAGAGCATGACACGGACCCAACTGACTCTAACGAATTACTTGACGAGCTAATCCTCACCAAGTACAAAAGCTACTCCTCAATCTGAAAAGTAACAACAGTAAGGGTGAGTCTCATTCACATTTAACCAATGTTATAAGATATAGATAATAAAATATCAATCACATATTATTCACCCAATTACAGTTACGATCAGATTCACAACAACACAATTAGTCACAACCAATACACAATCACACGTATTATAACATTGGACAATCTTCCATTCATGTTATAATAACATAAGTAGCCTAATGCAATGCAACTACATGCATGTGGTACCAAATTTGGGATAACCCATCTCACCTATCCACCATCGTCAAGGATACGGCGACACCCACTCACTAATTCCACACAATGGGAATTAGCTACCACTGATCCACCATCGTCAAGGATCAGCCACATAATGATTATGAAATGCATGTATCAACCATAACATGCTCGTCGTCAACATTAACCAACCAGATATCATAATCATCAACCAACACAACAATCAATAGCCACACATAGTTTATGCTATCCTAAACCATAATAAAACACATATTTTACATCGACAATATATGTATATCAACCATCAGTTACAACCACGACATCATAACAGATAAAACATTCATCATAGTACATGTACGCATAAACTATCACCACCAATTAAAATCAAGAGTTTTAATATAAAATCGAATCAGGACCCAAAACACTATTTTATTATGTAAATCTTTTGATTAGCTTTACTATGTTCGAAACGGCACCAAAATCTGATTTACGGTTTAAAAGTTAAGAGTTTTCAAAGTTAAGTAAAATCTAGGAAAAGTCCGTCGAACCCGGTTCCTCCCTATGCGGGAACCGGTTCCTGAAATCCTTCAGAAACACCTCTTTGGTTTTTACTACCAGGAATCGGGTTGCACCTACATGGGAACCGGTTCCTGCTGAACAGAAATCCTTCATTTCTGGTTTTTACTACGGGAACCCGGTTCCTCCCAACTGGGAACCGAGTCCTGACGCTGCTGTAGCAGAAAAACTCCAATTTTCCAGCACCGTAGAAACCCGAATCCATACCAATTCGCACCCAATTGTATTATAACATCAAACAGCAACCACAAATACAAATTGGCACATTTATAACACATTCCAACCATTCAATTAACACCATACATGATCAATACAACATTATTAATCAATTCTCCCAAAACCTAACATTCTACAACCTAAGCATAACTCAATTGACACAAACAACATGTTCAATCCATTCTACTACCTATAATCCCATAATAGAAGATAAATGGAAGAGTCCCCCCTTACCTGAAGGTTGATTCTTCGCTCTTCCCCTTTTCGCACTTCTCTGCTTCTCTTCTCTTTCACGTTCCGACTTTCTCTTCTCCTTGGTTCTATTCCTCTTTTCTCACAATCCTTTATTTTGTGAAAAATACAAATAAAATAAAACCATTCTAAGTAGTAATAGGGCCTACCAACACACCCCCTCTTTACTAATCACAGCTCAAGCCCATTTGCTTAATTTCTCAATAATTCCAAATAATTCCCATAATTTAACTAAATTAATTTAATTTAAATTACGAAAATATGGAGTGTTACAACTCTCCCCCACTAAAAGAGTTTTCGTCCTCGAAAACATACCTTAGGCAAATAACTCTGGATAGAAATCCTTCATCTGACTTTCCAGTTCCCAAGTCACATTTCCACCTGCTGGTCCTCCCCAAGCTACTCTGACCAGTGCTATCTCTTTGCCACGCAATTGTTTCAGCTTTCGATCTTCAATTCTCATAGGCAAAGCTTCAACTGTCATGTTCTCCTTTACCTGCACATCATCTACTTGGATCACATGAGATGGATCTGCAATGTATTTCCTCAACTGTGATACATGGAATACATCGTGCAAATTCGCAAGCGTTGGTGGCAACGCAATACGGTAAGCCACCTCTCCAACCCTCTCTGTAATCTAATACGTGTTAAAACAAGATTTGTTCTGATCAATATTCTTAGTTTTGATGATAACAAGGATATGAATTTTGTGTGAGATAATGTGGTACTCTAATACATTGCAATTTCCCTTTCAGGAAATATATAAAGAGTATGCACAAATCAGCGCTCAAAAGCTTTGTCTCAGAAGGTTCAGCATGCAACATCAGAACATGGTTTGGAAAGACATCAGAAGATGGTCAAGGCAGAATCAGAACATGGGTCTATGGAAGCATCAGAAGAACTTGAGATCAGAAGCAGAAGCACTGAAGTTCTCATGGTATCACGCTCAGAAGCACTTCAAGGTCAAAAGACAAGAAGATGCTATGCACCAAGCTGTTTGACTCTGATGATATTCAAACGTTGTATACACAAACATCAGATCAGAAGAAAGTACAGGTGGCAGGCTACGCTGACTGACAAAAGGAACGTTGGAAGCTATTAAAGGCAACGTCAGTAGACACAGCGTGAACAAGGCTCGAGGTAGTTGACAAAAGCGTGAAACATTAAATGCAATGCTGTACGGAATACGCAAAGCATTAAATGCTCCCAACGGTCATCTTCTCAAGTGCCTATAAATATGAAGTTCTGATGAGAAGCAAGGTTAACAAATCCTGAACGAACTTATTCTGAAAAACTTGCTGAAACGCTATTCAACTCAAAGCTCAGAAACTTCATCTTCATCAAAGCTCACTACATTGCTGTTGTAATATATTAGTGAGATTAAGCTTAAACATTAAGAGAAATATCACTGTTGTGATTATAGCTTTTCAGAAGCATTGTAAAACTCTTATTTGATTACATTAATTTGTAAGTAACTAGAGTGATCAAGTGTTGATCAGGATACTCTAGGAAGTCTTAGCTTGTGTCTAAGCAGTTGTAATTAGAGTGATCACGTGGTGGTCAGGATACTCTAAGAAAGTCTTAGCTTGTGTCTAAGCATTTGTTCCTAGAGTGATCAGGTTGTGATCAGGATACTCTAGAAGACTTAGTCGTGGGCTAAGTGGAAAACCATTGTAATCTGTTGCGATTAGTGGATTAAATCCTCAGGTGAGGTAAATCACTCCGTGGGGGTGGACTGGAGTAGTTTAGTTAACAACGAACCAGGATAAAAATAACTGTGCAAATTGTTTTTATCGTTCAAGTTTTTAGACTACACTTATTCAAACCCCCCCTTTCTAAGTGTTTTTCTATCCTTCAATTGGTATCAGAGCGTCGGTTCTAAGGTGCAAGCACTTAACCGTGTTTAGAAAAGATTCAGGAAGAGAAAAACGCTTCAGTAAAAGATGGCTGGTGAAATTCCAACAAATACATCTGCATCTACATCTGGCTCTGCTGAGCAATACAATGGTAACAATGGTTATACTAGACCACCAGTATTTGATGGTGAAAACTTTGAATACTGGAAAGATAAACTGGAAAGCTACTTTCTTGGTCTAGATGGTGAATTATGGGATCTTCTGATGGATGGTTACAAACATCCAGTGAAAGCCAGTGGCGTAAGGCTTACAAGGCAAGAAATGGATGATGATCAAAAGAAGCTTTTCAAGAATCATCATAAATGTAAGACTGTTTTGCTGAATGCTATCTCTCATGCTGAGTATGAGAAGATATCTAACAGGGAAACTGCCCATGATATATATGAGTCATTGAAAATGACCCATGAGGGAAATGCTCAAGTCAAGGAGACTAAAGCTCTTGCTCTAATCCAGAAATATGAAGCCTTCAAGATGGAGGATGATGAAGATATTGAGAAGATTTTCTCAAGATTTCAAACTCTAACTGCTGGATTGAGAGTTCTGGATAAAGGCTACACCAAGGCTGATCATGTAAAGAAGATCATCAGAAGCTTACCCAGAAGATGGGGTCCAATGGTGACTGCATTCAAGATTGCCAAGAATCTGAATGAAGTTTCGTTGGAAGAGCTTATCAGTGCCTTGAGAAGCCATGAAATAGAGCTGGATGCAAACGAGCCTCAGAAGAAAGGTAAGTCTATTGCATTAAAATCTAATGTTAAAAAATGCACTAACGCTTTTCAGGCTAGAGAAGAAGATCCTGAAGAATCGGAATCTGAAGAAGAAGATGAACTGCCCATGATCTCCAGAAGGGTAAACCAACTCTGGAAGAGAAAGCAGAGGAAGTTCAGAGGCTTCAGAAGTTCAAAGAGATTTGAACGAGGAGAATCTTCCGGTGACAGAAGATCTGACAAGAAGAAGGTTGTCTGCTATGAGTGCAATGAGCCTGGACATTACAAGAACGAGTGTCCAAAACTTCAGAAGGAGAATCCCAAGAAGAAGTTTCATAAGAAGAAAGGTCTTATGGAAACATGGGATGATTCTGAATCAGAATCAGAATCAGACTCTGAAGAAGAGCAAGCCAACTTCGCGCTGATGGCTGCAGAAGATGATGGATCAGAATCTACATCAGAATCAGACTCTGAAGAGGTATTTTCTGAACTATCTAGAGAAGAGTTAGTTTCCAGTTTAACAGAACTTCTGGAACTCAAGGCTCATCTTAATATCAAATACAAAAAGCTGAAAAAGCAGTTTGAATTTGAAACTAAGAAGCTGGAATTGGAAAATTCTGAACTGAAGGAAAAAGTTTTAAATCTATCCAAAGATAGTGGATCTCCTTCTGAAACAGAAAAACCCATTCCTAGCATGAATCATATTCTGAAAGAATATGACTCGAGCTTCAGAAAGTTCTTATCTAGAAGTATTGGCAGAAGTCATCTTGCTTCTATGATATATGGTGTTTCTGGAAACAGAAGGTTTGGTTTTGGCTATGAGGGTGATACCTCACATAAATTTGAACCTGTTGATGATCTGAAGATCACATACAAGCCATTGTATGATCAGTTCAAATATGGCCATGCACATGATATTAGGCTCACTTCACATGCACAGAAGTTTAACACTGTTCACACCAAGAAGCTTGTGACACATCCTAAGAAATATCATGCTGACAAACCTAAAGAATATCATGCTGTTCCTCCTGTTAAATATTCTGCTAAACCCAAGTTCAATCAGAACTTGAGGAGAACTAACAAGAAAGGACCCAAGAAATTGTGGGTACCTAAGGAGAAGATAATTTCTGTTGCAGATATCCTTGGCGGCAAAGAGGACAAAAAGCAAAATGTCATGGTACCTGGACTCTAGGTGCTCGCGACACATGACGGGAAGAAGGTCTAGATTCCAAGACCTGGTGCTTAAGCCAGGTGGAGAAGTCAAGTTTGGAGGAGATCAAAAGGGCAAAATCATTGGTTCTGGAACCATAAGTCTTGGTAACTCTCCTTCCATAACTAATGTACTTCTTGTAGAAGGATTAACGCATAACTTATTGTCCATAAGTCAATTAAGTGACAATGGTTATGATATAATCTTCAATCAAAAGTCTTGCAAGGCTGTAAGTCAGAAGGATGGCTCAATCCTATTTACAGGCAAGAGAAAGAACAACATTTATAAGATTGATCTTTCTGATCTTAAGAAGCAGAAGGTGACTTGTCTTATGTCTGTTTCTGAGGAGCAATGGGTCTGGCACAGAAGATTAGGACATGCTAGTTTGAGAAAGATTTCTCAGATTAACAAACTAAATCTGGTCAGAGGACTCCCAAATCTGAAATACAAATCAGATGCTCTTTGTGAAGCATGTCAGTAGGGCAAGTTCTCCAGACCTGCATTCAAGTCTAAGAATGTTGTTTCTACCTCAAGGCTGTTAGAACTCTTGCATATTGATCTGTTTGGCCCAGTCAAAACAGCATCTGTCAGAGGAAAGAAATATGGATTAGTCATCGTTGATGATTATAGCCGCTGGACATGGGTAAAGTTCTTAAAACACAAGGATGAGTCTCATTCAGTGTTCTTTGAATTCTGCACTCAGATACAATCTGAGAAAGAGTGCAAAATCATAAAGGTCAGAAGTGATCATGGTGGCGAATTTGAGAACAGATTCTTTGAGGAGTTCTTCAAATAAAATGGTATTGCCCATGATTTCTCTTATCCTAGAACTCCACAGCAAAATGGAGTTGTAGAGCGAAAGAATAGGACTCTACAAGAAATGGCCAGAACCATGATAAATGAAACCAATATGGCTAAGCATTTCTGGGCAGAAGCAATAAACACTGCGTGTTATATTCAGAATAGAATCTCTATCAGACCTATTCTAAATAAGACTCCTTATGAATTGTGGAAGAACAGAAAGCCGAACATTTCATATTTCCATCCTTTTGGATGTGTTTGTTTTATTCTGAACACTAAAGATCATCTTGGTAAGTTTGATTCTAAAGCACAAAAGTGTTTCCTTCTTGGATATTCTGAACGCTCTAAAGGCTACAGAGTATACAATACTGAAACATTGATTGTAGAAGAATCAATCAATATCAGGTTTGATGATAAGCTTGGTCTTGAAAAACCAAAGCAGTTTGAGAATTTTGCAGATATTGATATTGATATCTCAGAAGTTGAAGAACCAAGAAGAAAAGTTTCAGAAGCTGAAAACCAAAGCAGCAAAGAATCAGAAGATCAAGTTGCTGCATCCTTGGAAAATCTGAGAATTTCTGAAGAGCCAACAGTCAGAAGATCACCTAGACTTGCATCAGCTCATTCAGAAGATGTGATCCTTGGGAAGAAAGATGATCCCATCAGAACAAGGGCATTCCTTAAGAACAATGCAGAATATCAATTAGGTCTTATTTCTTTGATCGAGCCAACTTCTGTTGATCAAGCTCTAGAAGATCCAGACTGGATAATTGCCATGCAGGAAGAACTCAATCAGTTTACAAGGAATGATGTATGGGACTTGGTTCCTAGACCAAAAGGATTTAACATCATTGGCACTAAGTGGGTGTTCAGAAACAAGCTAAGCGGGAAGGGAGAAGTGGTAAGAAACAAAGCCAGATTGGTTGCTCAAGGTTATAGTCAGCAAGAAGGGATTGACTACACAGAAACCTTTGCACCAGTGGCCAGGTTAGAATCTATTCGTCTATTAATTTCTTTTGCCACTCAACATAACATCACTCTTTATCAGATGGATGTCAAGAGTGCCTTCTTAAATGGTTACATAGATGAAGAAGTTTATGTCCATCAACCTCCTGGTTTTGAAGACTCCATGTCTCCAAATCATGTTTTTAAATTAAAGAAATCATTATACGGATTGAAACAAGCTCCTAGAGCTTGGTATGAACGTTTGAGTTCTTTCCTTCTGGAAAATGGTTTCACTAGAGGAAAAGTGGACACTACTCTCTTCTGTAAAACATTTAAAAAGGATATTTTAATTTGTCAAATATATGTTGATGATATTATCTTTGGAACATCTAATGCTACACTTGGAAAGGAGTTTGCTGAGTCTATGCAGGCTGAATTTGAAATGAGCATGATGGGAGAACTCAAGTATTTCCTTGGGATTCAAATCAACCAAACTTCTGATGGAACCTATGTTCATCAAACGAAGTATGTGAAAGAACTTCTAAAGAAGTTTAATCTTTCTGAAAGTAAAGAAGCCAAAACTCCTATGCATCCAACATGTGTCCTAGGTAAGGACGAGGTAAGTAAGAAGGTAGATCAGAAGTTGTACAGAGGTATGATTGGATCTCTTCTATACCTAACTGCTTCTAGACCTGACATTCTCTTCAGTGTTTGTTTGTGTGCTAGATTCCAATCAGATCCAAGAAAATCTCATTTAACTGCGGTTAAGAGAATTCTGAGGTATCTGAAAGGTACTACTAATGTTGGTTTAGTTTACAGAAGATCCAAAGATTACAACTTAGTAGGATTCTGTGATGCTGACTATGCTGGAGATAGAATAGAAAGGAAGAGCACTTCTGGAAGCTGTCAATTTCTTGGAAGTCATCTGATCTCATGGTACAGCAAGAAGCAAGCTACAATTGCTCTCTCAACAACAGAAGCAGAATATGTTGCTGCTGCTGGTTGTAGCACACAAATGCTCTGGATGAGAAGTCAGCTAGAAGATTATCAGATATATGAGAGTAACATTCCTATTTTCTGTGATAATACTTCTGCTATATGTTTATCTAAAAATCCTATCTTACATTCAAAAGCTAAACATATTGATATTAAACATCATTTCATAAGGGACTATGTTCAGAAGGATGTTATATCTTTAAACTTTGTGGATACAGACCATCAATGGGCTGATATCTTTACAAAACCCCTTGCTAAAGATAGGTTTAAGTTCATTCTGAAGAATATCAGTATGGATTTATGCCCAGAATGAGAAGATGAGAAGATCTTATGTATGAGTATCTTCTGAAATGAGATTGGATTAGTCTTTTATAAGAAGTTCTGATTGTGATCAATTAGAAGTAGTGATTCTGTTATTACTAACTTTTCATTGTCTAAGTTGACTCAGAATCTCTTTAAAAGTAAAACAGCTGTAACTGGCTATCCAGATGGTAAACACGTGTTCACTAATTCTGGACAAGCGTGCGTGCAGTTGAGGGGACGCCTACTTAGGTAACTGTGCTAATCACTTCTTTTGTCATTATTATCTCTCCTCACGTCATGTAACATTAAATGCCATTCATCATTTCAGTTTCTTTTTATACTCTTCAAACGTTTCTTTTCCCTCTATTTATTTCTCTCTCTCTCTCTCTCTCTCTCTCTCTCTCTCTCTTTATCTGCATTTTGCATAAACCCTAGTTTATTCATCTTCAACCTAGCATTCACCATGTGTCATACCCCAAAATTTGCCCATACATTTTCTCCTATTCAAGTTCAAATCAAAACACAATGCTCCTAAACACATTCTCCTACACAAGGCCTTGAAACTAGGGTTTGATTTATTCAAAGGCAAATTAGTGAATCAAGGGCTCCAAAGCATCTCATATGACTCAAGACATTTCACATTACCTCTATGACAAGTTTCAAAGTCTCAATTCAAGGGAACGGTCACTTAACTGTTCAGAAAATCAACAGTCGACTAGTTGACCTAAAAAGTCAATTGTGGTCAAAGTAAAGTCAAAACTTCTGATCTTTTGACAAGATCCTCATATTGAAGTATCATTCACCATTTGATCAAGAATTGATCATGGTTCATCCAGGAAAGATCAAAAATCAACAAATCAAGAAGTTTCTAAATTAGGATTTGTATAGGGAAAAGTCAACTGAACTTTGACCAGACATAACTCCCACATGGAACATTAGAAATTTTCCATCCAAAGCTCATTTATAAGGAAATTTGATTCTCTACAATTTTGTCTCTCACATGCCAAGTCTAAAAATGATCCATTTGAGAGATATGGACCAAAACGTTATAGGTCCTTTTTAGAGGTCAACAAGAAGTCATTTTTTTTCAAAAGAACATACAAGGAGAATGGAAAATAATTTTGATATGAGACCAAAGACACTGGTTAGAGGACTCTTTAAGGTTTCTAAAAAGTCCTAGAACTCCTCCATACCTTTAAAATTAAGAGAGATACGCCTTGTCAAAATTGGATAATTTTAGAGGGAAAAATGTGAAGAAAAAAGATTCAAATTGAGATTTTTTGCAAAGGAGCCCAATCTTTCTTGGCCCAATCTTGTTCCTCAAGTTACCCAAGACTCCATATCTTATTTCCACGAATTTATGGAATTTATTTGATTTTATTATGAATTTTTTATTCATTTAAAAGGGATTAAATTCAAATAAATCAATTAAAAATCAAATATTTGATTTGTGAGAGAGTTCTAACCAAATCCAATCAATAATTAAACCATATATTTGATACAAATTCGTGAAAATAAGATTGGTGAGAGATTATTAAGTCTAAGCCAAGTTTAGAAAGATTTGAAACCAAATTTCTATCAAATATCAATCTCTTGATTCATGGGGGTTGGATTCAATTTTATTACCCTAATCCCATCCACTATAAGTAGACAAGAATTGCAGACCAAAAGGGTTCGGTTTTTAGCAAGGATTCTGCCTCCAAGAACCCAAAATCGAGTTCAAAAACTCAAGGAAGGTGGGGAATCGGTTTTGGAGATAGGGTGCAATTCAAGGCGTTTTAAGGATTCTAATATGTTCTAGGAAGATCATTGAAGGAATTCCAATCACTCTCCAAGGCTGCAGCGCTCGGAATCACCCTCATAATATCCACGGTTTGGCCGTTTTTGATTTTCTTCGATTCCGACCTTACAAGCACTATAAATAATATTTGATTGTATATCCTTGTTCGTGTTAATGTACCTTGCGTTTCTGGATACTTTAATTCAAGTTTTGATGCAGATACGGAAAGCGGCCATGGTTAGGGTTCTTGAATGATAATTTGGGGATTTTCGTTTAAAGCAAAATTAGGCCAAATAACCGATCCCTTCATACTCAGGATGAAATTTCGAATTGATTCATGGCCTTTTCTTGGATTTATGTTATATATTGTTGAATTTGAGGATTTACAGGTCGTTAACTAGGAACGGAATCGTAGAAACATAGCAGCAAGTCGTAGCTAATTTTCTGGAAAAAAAACCAGTCGCAAGGAGGAAGACAACTCAGTTATTCGCGCGCGTTTTAATTTTTAAATATCGTTAATCAGTTTTTATTATGTTTGTTGGTTAATACCTTAACATCAATGCATGAATGGTTCAGTGGTGGGAGCGCTCAATTCTTACAATGCTAGGAGGACGCGAGTTCGACTCTGGCTCCTTGCAGTTTATTTTTCCTAATTCTTCTTGGCAGATCTTATGCGCTTCACCTGCAGGGAAGTACCATGGACTGCAGCACTCAAGCCGTTGGATCCCCAATAGGTTGGATCTAACGCATCTGAAGATGAAGACCATCATGGACACTCAGAGGACTACCGTACCAGATCCAGCTGAGTCCTTTTCTTCTTTTATTTTTTTTATTATTTTATTTTCTTTCCTTTTTTTTATTACATAAACTATTTTATTTATTTTAAATATTGTTTATATATAAAAAAAATTCTTTTGTTTTCTCTTAAAAAACTCAAAAAATATTTTTTTTATCTTAATAAATATTTCTTTTTATTTTCGATTATCGATTAATTGATTTTATTTATTTGTTTTAAAATAGTTTAATTTGTTTAAATTGTTTTAATCAGCGAATTAATTTTGATTAATTGATTAAAAATAAATCTTGACATTTTAAAAAATCCAAATTTTATCTTGACTGATTTAATTAATTAGGTTGAAAACCAGTCATTAATTAAATCTGATTTCTATTTAATTTGCGCCCGATTCAGGATTTGCGAGAATTAGCCATACACTGAAAAAATATATTTTTGTGTCTTTTTTCAGGATCATTATCAGACATCTTTCGACTACGCGCCATGCCTATTACGAAGCTAAGTCCTGACTTTATTATTTCATTCAAATATTTGCTTGCCTTATAAAATTGTTATTAGGGTTAAAACCTCGAAAGTCAATGGACTCTTTTGCACTCACGTATCTTGCCTATTTTTGCTTTTTTTTTTTTCAGGGTTAACCCCGAGGCTTCCTCCACCTGCCAACCATATCAGATCAAATGCAAAGCTAAGTTGTCTTTTATTTATTTATTTAAATCCTTTATTCTTTATTTTAGGGTCAATCCCGTTCGCCTTTGAATCAGCCATACACTCACCCTATTTTGTTTGCCTTGCCTTTTCCAGGATTTGTCAAATTGCCAAAGCTGCGAGTGGGGTAACCCTAAACCTTACCTTAATTATTTTTCTTGTTTTATTATTACTTATGTCAAACCCTATTGGGATCCGCTGGTTTCATTTTCCCCTTCCCCTTTATTGCTTTATATACTGCGTGGTTAGTAATTTAGGGAGTGCAACTCTGAATCAATTAGAATCACTAATTATAAGATAAATATTATCTGAATATAATCACGTGAATGTTGCACACACGCACCCTTTTGGGTAACCTCTCTGTTGCCTTGTTGCCTGTTGCCTTGTTGCCTGTTGCCTTTGTGTTTTTGCAGAATAAGCCACGTCCCTCGAATTCGAGGATACCTCAGCCATGTTGCCTCGATAAAAAGGTCACGACCCTAATGATGCTGCCTTCGATACACAAATGACCTCGACCCTCGGAAGTTGCCTACGAAAAAAGGCTGAGGTATCTTCTGGCTGCCTACGAAATGGCTTATTCTGATCCTTGCCTCAGACTACCTGCCCTTCTATGGCATGGGACAGTCTTATGGCAAAGGATGCTTCGATGACCCTTCAACCTCCAAACGAAAGGCTTCCTGCCCTCTTATGGCAAGGATTGACCCTTTCATTCTGAAAGGCTAAAAAGAGACCTATCATCTGAGTTTAAGGTAATTGCCCCTAATTGCCTTGCAATGCTCAAACCTTTTTATTATATTCTTTCTCATAATTTTTCAAAAGGGCAACGCTTATTCACAAGCTAAAGTCCCTATCTCTTTCATCTACTTTTTCTAAACAAATGAGCAAGCAAAGCAATTAAGAGCCCATGGAAAACCATGGATGCAAAGGGTGCCTTACACCTTCCCTTTGCATAAATTACCCCCCGAACTTAGATTTCTTTAAAAAGGTTTTTTTTCTGTTTCTTTTTGCCTTTCCGAATTTGTTTGGATAAAATAAAAGTCGGTGGCGACTCTTGCTTACCGCGACATTTTTCGATATAAAAGTCAGTTCACCGTATTACAGAACTGGCGACTCTGCTGGGGATTTAATTCGATAAAAGAGGGGTTACCTTAAAAGTTTAGGAATCACTTAAATGTTTTCTATTGTTTGCTTTGCTTGTTTTATTTTTTCAGGGTTGTTTTGGGAAAATTGAAGGACGAATCCTATTCCCGGATTCAAGAACACTTAAGATTAGGAGCGGCATAGTCATGGAGACCCCCCTTGTGCATGCTTGGGGTTGGTCAAAATGAAGTTCGCACTTGAGTTAGGCCTCCACTGGTTATTGTGTACCTCTTTTGCATGAGAGAGGTTTACGCATATATCTTTGGGTGCGTCGGAGCTCAAGGACCTTTAGTCACCTTTAACCCATCCTGACTTTTAGGAACGTAGTGGGAGGGCTATTCTTGGTGCATGCCAAGTTATGGTCGCTACCCGATACTACAGCTCAGATAGGTTTCTTCCTAAAGTATCATTGCGTGGTATGCATGTACCATGTTCGAGGGTGCTTTAGAGGGGGCTGACAATTCTGAGTCACTTGGTAGAACCCGTTGCTGAAATCTCTTTATCCATAGAAATACCCTTGGGAAGGACACCTGATCAGACCCCATGCGAGCCTTAAGCCAAAAATTGTGTGACTTGTGTGACTTGCCTATGTTTGCTACTAACCTTCGTTTCCTTGCAGGTTTTGTTAAAATGACTTGTTTGTCCTTACTATCTCACACTATGCCTAATGCATTGCATTCGCATAACATCATGACATCATAAGCATAACATGACTTAGCTAACCCTTTCAAGGATCTTAGGGATTTAGGGCGCACAATTTCAGGTGCTCTTATCAAGGACTGAATTCCTAATCAAGGGGCAAGAGGATTTATTTTCCTCTAGCCACATGTCTCCTAATTCAAAGATGTTGTACCTATTAAGGGGCAAGAGGATTTATTTTCCTCTAGCCATGTACCTTCAAAGTCAGAAGTTCCCGAATCAGAGGCTATGGCCCACTAGATATGGTGAGCTTGATTCCCATAGAAGAACATCCAAAAATCAGAGTTCTTCAAACGAAGAAGCGACCAAATCATTTTTTACGTTGCTAACTAAATCTCCGGAGATCCTTGAAAATATTGTATCTGCATTCATAACATTGCATCACAGGTTTCCATCCACAGGTTTCTCACCACGCCATTTATTTCAGAACAAATGGGTCTCGAGCAATCAGTCAAAAATCTTCAGGCTCAGAACAACCAATTCCGAGAGATGATCTTTAACTTGGCCAAGGGGCAAGAAGAATTAAAGGCACTCCTATTCTTGGGGTACAATTACAATGCGAGATGCGCTTATTATTCGAACAATCCTGGTTATGGTGTAAAGGATGGTAGACCGTTGAAGCGTGCCATTAAAGATTTAATCATGACACTCAAATTAGAAAAGACCACGACAACAGAGTCACGATAATGGAATCACGACAACTGAGTCACGATAATAGAATCATGACAACTGAGTCACGATAATGGAATCATGACAACTGAGTCACGACAACAAAGTCACGACAACTGAGTCACGATAATGGAATCACGACAACTGAGTCATGACAACAGAGTCACGATAATGGAATCACGACAACTGAGTCACGATAATGGAATCATGACAACTGAGTCACGACAACAAAGTCACGACAACTGAGTCACGATAATGGAATCACGACAACTGAGTCATGACAACAGAGTCACGATAATGGAATCACGACAACTGAGTCACGATAATGGAATCATGACAACTGAGTCACGACAACAAAGTCACGACAATTGAGTCACGATAATGGAATCACGACAACTGAGTCATGACAACAGAGTCACGATAATGGAATCACGACAACTGAGTCACGATAATGGAATCATGACAACTGAGTCACGACAACAAAGTCACGACAACTGAGTCACGATAATGGAATCACGACAACTGAGTCACAACAATCAATTCACTCATATGATCCAGACGCTCGGGGCAATCGAGCCAACGAATTCTAACACCTACATTCCTGACTATAAACCCAATGCGAGGTGCGCGTACCATTCCAACATTCTTGGACATTACACAAGCAATTGCTGGACATTAAAGAATAAGATTCAAGATCTGATCAATGACGGAGAAATCAAATCCAACCATCCTGAAACCCCTGTGGTGATCACCGCTCCTATGCCTAGTAATGACAAGATTGATTGACGTCTCGACGGACGAACTTTTGGATCATTAGATCTACTTTCATTTGCAAGTTCTTTCCTGTTTGTTTAAACATTTGACTCATGATAGACATTATCTGTTTTAATAATCATCATCAATGCATTGCATATATTTGTCTTGAATAAATTATTTCGCTATCACTCATTTTAAATTACGTCTTTACTTTGCATGTGTTTTGTGATATTCAACTCCTGCTAAACTGTAAGCCTTTTGAGGGAGGATGACGAAAACGATACCGCAGCCTCATACAGTATGCTTTTGAGCGGACTATGCTGACGATGTACAGGCATTATTTCAATTCCTAAACAGTGGAGATATAAGGATGTTAATCCCTCGTCAACCCTTTTGAGCCTAAGGAGTAGAAGTTTTCTTTCTTGCACAATTTAAAACCCTTGATCATAACCTGGGGCAGGGTAGTTCTCAGTTTAATTTGGCTGTGCATCCTATTTCAAGAAAATCGTTCATTACGCCTTTCAACAAAGGGTTCAATCACAAGCGATCATCCGTACACATCAAAGAAATGTTGGAGATGTCAAAAGCCATTGATGGTTCATCAATCGTCAAGCGAGGCAGTCAATATCTTTCAAAAAAGAAAAAAAAAGGTGAAAAAAAACATATATACAAAGAAAAGCCTGCTAAGTCAAAAATCAAAAAGAAGACTTAGGCAAAAATCAAGGCGTCCCGCTGACTGTAAGTTCAAAAGAGACAGTTCAGGCAAAAGTTAGGGATATCAAAAAATGAAAGAAGAGAAGTTAATAAATTCCTAAACAACACAATGTTGTGACTACTAAAAAGAAGAAGTGACTGCCATCTCAAAAGTTCTCTTTGCTTGTGAACCATCATCATTATCAAAGGTGCAAATCCAAAAGTTTCCTGGAAACTGAATGCATAAGTTGAATTAACTGAGCTTAGGATCGAAGATCATCACGAAGAGGGGTGGGTACAATCAAATTTTGAGCCTTTATCCTTTGTTTCTTAAACCATGAACCAAGCCACGTTACAACCCTTGAAAGTCCTAATTGAAGCATGGTTAGTTCGATAACATACTGTCATCAAAAGGTATCACGACTCCTTAAGGTTACCAAAATGCTAAGTTGATATCACGTTTTTGTTACGAATATCATGTTTTTACAAATATCACGCCTTTACATCTCTTGTTTTAATGTTTTTCAAAAACTCGAGACAAATGTATGCATTGCATCTCATGAATTCATTATTAAACAAATTCTGCTACATAATTTCAAATGTTAGCAACAGAAAGAATTTGTACAGGGTACAACTAATGACTAATAGTTATCCCGACAGACAAGATCACTCCAGAAGCAATGTCTCCTGCATATACAAGGGGCACGACGTGTTTTGTCCAAACAATCTGGGGCAATCAAGTCAAGATTCCGAGAATCTCTCAAGGATGCCAAAATAATCAGGGGCACGCATCCCAGAAAATCCGAAGCTACTTCTCAACCAACATAGGACATTATATAGGGCCTATGATTACTAGGGGCATATCGCCCATAGTGTACATCTCACAAAGTCCTCGTGAGGCGAATCTTTCTAAAGTTCCTGCTAACTGGGGCAAATCTATGCAAGTCCAGTCCGACATCTTGATCAATACTCAGCGGTGTGTCCCAATACAAATCCATGAATGGCAGCTATAATACTGGGGGCAACTTTCAAGACACCCATGTCTCCCCCACAGAGTCGGGTTCACAAGATCATATCCCCACAGAGCAATCATTAAGAAGATATCTTCAAATGCTCTCGTCCCGACAAAGACATGGCTGCCCAACAGAGTTTACATCTTCAACACTGTCGCTCTCCTCCAACATGATTTATCAATATCTTTATCACCAATCAGGGAACATCAAGTCACTGATCATCTCCAAGCAGAAATCATAAATTCCCAGCTGAGCATCTTCAAGACAAGATCAGACAGTACAATTACAAGGACATAAAGATCTACTTTCTTAATCAAAGACAACATAAATCATATTCACATATCATATGTCATAAACAGGTACCGACAAATGAACGAAATCTCCAACTTTCCAAGATCTAATTCAGCTACTACGAACGGTACTGACACGACAGAAGATCTAATTCAGATACTACGAACGGTACTGACACGATCAAATTTCAGAGGTCTAAGTCTATCATCACGAACGGTGTGGACACAATCACTGGCCTTCCCAGTCTAATTCAGTCACTACGAACGGTGCTGACACGACAAGAGAATCTAATTCTATCATCACGAACGATGAAGACACGATTATCTCCTCAGATCTAATTCTATCATCACGAACGATGAAGACACGATCATCTTTCCAAGATCTAATTCAAGTATCACGAACGATACTGACACGATCAATTCCCAAGGATCTAATTCATCTACCACGAACGGTAATGACACGGTCAACGCGCAAACAACATCTTCTCAAAATTCAACTACCAGATGGCATCCACAAGCCCATCTCCGACAAAAGTCCCTACTTCAAATAGGGCAAATTTCTCGGTATTCTTATGTTCAATCATCTTCCACCTTCAGATACCGACTGGCATACAAACCACTCTGCATCTTCAGGTTTAAGATAATTGAACAGGGGCAGCTGTCATACCCCAAAATTTGCCCATACATTTTCTCCTATTCAAGTTCAAATCAAAACACAATGCTCCTAAACACATTCTCCTACACAAGGCCTTGAAACTAGGGTTTGATTTATTCAAAGGCAAATTAGTGAATCAAGGGCTCCAAAGCATCTCATATGACTCAAGACATTTCACATTACCTCTATGACAAGTTTCAAAGTCTCAATTCAAGGGAACGGTCACTTAACTGTTCAGAAAATCAACAGTCGACTAGTTGACCTAAAAAGTCAATTGTGGTCAAAGTAAAGTCAAAACTTCTGATCTTTTGACAAGATCCTCATATTGAAGTATCATTCACCATTTGATCAAGAATTGATCATGGTTCATCCAGGAAAGATCAAAAATCAACAAATCAAGAAGTTTCTAAATTAGGATTTGTATAGGGAAAAGTCAACTGAACTTTGACCAGACATAACTCCCACATGGAACATTAGAAATTTTCCATCCAAAGCTCATTTATAAGGAAATTTGATTCTCTACAATTTTGTCTCTCACATGCCAAGTCTAAAAATGATCCATTTGAGAGATATGGACCAAAACGTTATAGGTCCTTTTTAGAGGTCAACAAGAAGTCATTTTTTTTCAAAAGAACATACAAGGAGAATGGAAAATAATTTTGATATGAGACCAAAGACACTGGTTAGAGGACTCTTTAAGGTTTCTAAAAAGTCCTAGAACTCCTCCATACCTTTAAAATTAAGAGAGATACGCCTTGTCAAAATTGGATAATTTTAGAGGGAAAAATGTGAAGAAAAAAGATTCAAATTGAGATTTTTTGCAAAGGAGCCCAATCTTTCTTGGCCCAATCTTCTTCCTCAAGTTACCCAAGACTCCATATCTTATTTCCACGAATTTATGGAATTTATTTGATTTTATTATGAATTTTTTATTCATTTAAAAGGGATTAAATTCAAATAAATCAATTAAAAATCAAATATTTGATTTGTGAGAGAGTTCTAACCAAATCCAATCAATAATTAAACCATATATTTGATACAAATTCGTGAAAATAAGATTGGTGAGAGATTATTAAGTCTAAGCCAAGTTTAGAAAGATTTGAAACCAAATTTCTATCAAATATCAATCTCTTGATTCATGGGGGTTGGATTCAATTTTATTACCCTAATCCCATCCACTATAAGTAGACAAGAATTGCAGACCAAAAGGGTTCGGTTTTTAGCAAGGATTCTGCCTCCAAGAACCCAAAATCGAGTTCAAAAACTCAAGGAAGGTGGGGAATCGGTTTTGGAGATAGGGTGCAATTCAAGGCGTTTTAAGGATTCTAATATGTTCTAGGAAGATCATTGAAGGAATTCCAATCACTCTCCAAGGCTGCAGCGCTCGGAATCACCCTCATAATATCCACGGTTTGGCCGTTTTTGATTTTCTTCGATTCCGACCTTACAAGCACTATAAATAATATTTGATTGTATATCCTTGTTCGTGTTAATGTACCTTGCGTTTCTGGATACTTTAATTCAAGTTTTGATGCAGATACGGAAAGCGGCCATGGTTAGGGTTCTTGAATGATAATTTGGGGATTTTCGTTTAAAGCAAAATTAGGCCAAATAACCGATCCCTTCATACTCAGGATGAAATTTCGAATTGATTCATGGCCTTTTCTTGGATTTATGTTATATATTGTTGAATTTGAGGATTTACAGGTCGTTAACTAGGAACGGAATCGTAGAAACATAGCAGCAAGTCGTAGCTAATTTTCTGGAAAAAAAACCAGTCGCAAGGAGGAAGACAACTCAGTTATTCGCGCGCGTTTTAATTTTTAAATATCGTTAATCAGTTTTTATTATGTTTGTTGGTTAATACCTTAACATCAATGCATGAATGGTTCAGTGGTGGGAGCGCTCAATTCTTACAATGCTAGGAGGACGCGAGTTCGACTCTGGCTCCTTGCAGTTTATTTTTCCTAATTCTTCTTGGCAGATCTTATGCGCTTCACCTGCAGGGAAGTACCATGGACTGCAGCACTCAAGCCGTTGGATCCCCAATAGGTTGGATCTAACGCATCTGAAGATGAAGACCATCATGGACACTCAGAGGACTACCGTACCAGATCCAGCTGAGTCCTTTTCTTCTTTTATTTTTTTTATTATTTTATTTTCTTTCCTTTTTTTTATTACATAAACTATTTTATTTATTTTAAATATTGTTTATATATAAAAAAAATTCTTTTGTTTTCTCTTAAAAAACTCAAAAAATATTTTTTTTATCTTAATAAATATTTCTTTTTATTTTCGATTATCGATTAATTGATTTTATTTATTTGTTTTAAAATAGTTTAATTTGTTTAAATTGTTTTAATCAGCGAATTAATTTTGATTAATTGATTAAAAATAAATCTTGACATTTTAAAAAATCCAAATTTTATCTTGACTGATTTAATTAATTAGGTTGAAAACCAGTCATTAATTAAATCTGATTTCTATTTAATTTGCGCCCGATTCAGGATTTGCGAGAATTAGCCATACACTGAAAAAATATATTTTTGTGTCTTTTTTCAGGATCATTATCAGACATCTTTCGACTACGCGCCATGCCTATTACGAAGCTAAGTCCTGACTTTATTATTTCATTCAAATATTTGCTTGCCTTATAAAATTGTTATTAGGGTTAAAACCTCGAAAGTCAATGGACTCTTTTGCACTCACGTATCTTGCCTATTTTTGCTTTTTTTTTTTTCAGGGTTAACCCCGAGGCTTCCTCCACCTGCCAACCATATCAGATCAAATGCAAAGCTAAGTTGTCTTTTATTTATTTATTTAAATCCTTTATTCTTTATTTTAGGGTCAATCCCGTTCGCCTTTGAATCAGCCATACACTCACCCTATTTTGTTTGCCTTGCCTTTTCCAGGATTTGTCAAATTGCCAAAGCTGCGAGTGGGGTAACCCTAAACCTTACCTTAATTATTTTTCTTGTTTTATTATTACTTATGTCAAACCCTATTGGGATCCGCTGGTTTCATTTTCCCCTTCCCCTTTATTGCTTTATATACTGCGTGGTTAGTAATTTAGGGAGTGCAACTCTGAATCAATTAGAATCACTAATTATAAGATAAATATTATCTGAATATAATCACGTGAATGTTGCACACACGCACCCTTTTGGGTAACCTCTCTGTTGCCTTGTTGCCTGTTGCCTTGTTGCCTGTTGCCTTTGTGTTTTTGCAGAATAAGCCACGTCCCTCGAATTCGAGGATACCTCAGCCATGTTGCCTCGATAAAAAGGTCACGACCCTAATGATGCTGCCTTCGATACACAAATGACCTCGACCCTCGGAAGTTGCCTACGAAAAAAGGCTGAGGTATCTTCTGGCTGCCTACGAAATGGCTTATTCTGATCCTTGCCTCAGACTACCTGCCCTTCTATGGCATGGGACAGTCTTATGGCAAAGGATGCTTCGATGACCCTTCAACCTCCAAACGAAAGGCTTCCTGCCCTCTTATGGCAAGGATTGACCCTTTCATTCTGAAAGGCTAAAAAGAGACCTATCATCTGAGTTTAAGGTAATTGCCCCTAATTGCCTTGCAATGCTCAAACCTTTTTATTATATTCTTTCTCATAATTTTTCAAAAGGGCAACGCTTATTCACAAGCTAAAGTCCCTATCTCTTTCATCTACTTTTTCTAAACAAATGAGCAAGCAAAGCAATTAAGAGCCCATGGAAAACCATGGATGCAAAGGGTGCCTTACACCTTCCCTTTGCATAAATTACCCCCCGAACTTAGATTTCTTTAAAAAGGTTTTTTTTCTGTTTCTTTTTGCCTTTCCGAATTTGTTTGGATAAAATAAAAGTCGGTGGCGACTCTTGCTTACCGCGACATTTTTCGATATAAAAGTCAGTTCACCGTATTACACCATGAATCCGTCTTCAAGTTCCTCTCAAGAGGTTTCTCCACTGAAAACTCGCTACATTCCTCCATCAGAAATGGAAGTTTTGTGTAAATCTTCTGTGGACTCTGATGACTTGGGTGCTTATGGTTTCAAACCAAAAACGAAGACGAAGGCTCAAGGGTGGTCGATCTATTTGAATAGAACGGTTGGAAGGGTTGTCTGGTTCCAGGTTGAGAAATAAATCTCGGGGATCGCTGACATTGATTTCAAGACGGATCTCTCAAGACTCCAAGAAGTCTCAAGTCAGATCTCTTATGTGATGCTGTTATCAACATTTATCCAAAGGAAGAAGACTTTCTTGAGATATTGGATGATGTTAATGAAGGATAGAAAAACACTTAGAAAGGGGGGGGGGTTTGAATAAGTGTAGATTTAAAAACTTGACCGATAAAAATAAATTGCACAGTTATTTTTATCCTGGTTCGTTGTTAACTAAACTACTCCAGTCCACCCCCGCAGAGATGATTTACCTCAACTGAGGATTTAATCCACTAATCGCACGGATTACAATGGTTCTCCACTTAGTCAGCAACTAAGTCTTCCAGAGTCTTCTGATCACACACTGATCACTCCAGGAACAACTGCTTAGATACCCTCTAAGACTTTCTAGAGTATTCTGATCCACACGATCACTCTAGTTACAACCTGCTTAGATTACCTCTAAGACTTCCTAGAGTATTCTGATCCACACGATCACTCTAGTTCCTTACAACTTAATGTAATCAATTCTAAGAGTATTACAATTGCTTCTTAAAAGCTATAATCACAAACTTGTGATATTTCTCTTAACGTTTAAGCTTAATCTCACTAATATATTACAACAGCAATGTAGTGAGCTTTGATGAAGATGAAGATTCTGAGCTTTGAATAGAACAGTGTTTCAGCAAGTTAATATTCACAGAAATTGTGTTAGTTCGTTAACCTTGCTTCTCATCAGAACTTCATATTTATAGACGTTGGAGAAGATGACCGTTGAGTGCATTTAATGCTTTGCGTGTTCCGTACAGCATCGCATTTAATGTTATACGCTTTTGTCAACTACCTCGAGCCTTGTTCACACTGTGTCTACTGACGTTGCCTTTAATAGCTTCTAACGTTCCTTTTGTCAGTCAGCGTAGCCTGCCACATGTACTTCATTCTGATCTGATGTTTGTGAATACAACGTTTGAATATCATCAGAGTCAAACAGCTTGGTGCAAAGCATCTTCTGATCTTCTGACCTTGAAGTGCTTCTGTGCGTGATACCATCAGAACTTCAGTGCTTCTGATCTCATGTTCTTCTGATGCTTCCATAGACCCATGTTCTGATTCTGCTTCGACCATCTTCTGATGTCTTGCCAGACCATGTTCTGATGTTGCATGCTGAACCCTTTGAGACAAAGCTTCTGAGCGCTGAATTATGCATACTCTTTATATATTTCCTGAAAAGGAAATTGCATTGGATTAGAGTACCATATTATCTTAAGCAAAATTCATATTATTGTTATCATCAAAACTAAGATAATTGATCAGAACAAATCTTGTTCTAACAATCTCCCCCTTTTTGATGATGACAAAAACATATATAAATGATATGAATTTGCGATCAGAAAGAGCAGACGGCAAAAGACAAATTACACAGCTATAGCATAAGCATGTGAATATGTCTCCCCCTGAGATTAACAATCTCCCCCTGAGATAAATAATCTCCCCCTGAAATAAATACTCGAAGAACTTTAATAAAAGACTTCCCTGATTATTTCGGTAGAGACGATCACATAAGCTTCTGTCTTCAGAGAATTCATAGCTTCTGACTTCTGCTTCCATTGGACAGCTTCAGAACTTGAATTTCTTTAGATCCCTAGAACACTCATAGCTTCTGATTCCTGCTTCCATTTAGGACAGCTTCAGAACTTGAATTTCTTTGATCATCAGAACATTCACAACTTCTGATTCCTGCTTCCATCTAGGACAGCTTCAGAACTTGAATTTCTTTGATCTTCAGAACATTCACAGCTTCTGATTTCTGCTTCCATTTTAGGACAGCTTCAGAACTTGAGTTTTCTGGATCTTTAGAACATTCACAGCTTCTGATTTCTGCTTCCCTCGGATAGCTTCAGAGCTTTGAATTTCTACCAACATCACTTCATGCTAGATTTGTATCAGAACATTGTTGAATGTACCAGAGCATCATCAGAGCATCTCTACATCCTGAAATGTTACAGAACAAAACTAAACGACAAAAGTCAGCATGAACGAGTCAGAACATAAAATGTATATTAGAACACATGATATGTATCAGAGCCATATAGGCTAAAATAATGTATCAGAGCAAATAGAATTTTGTTAGAGCAAATAGACAAATATGGATCAAATTCTATTATCAGAACTTCTGATTATTCTACTTTCTTGCTTCTGATTCTGAAGCTTGACAGCACTCAGCTTGCTTCAGTTTCCATGAGCTTATTCTTTTTACAGAATAACACTTCTTATGGTTTTGCTTCTTGTGTTTGCCTTGAAGATTCTCTTCATTTCTTTATACTTGCAAAACACTTAAACCATATAGAACTTGCAGTTCTTGTTAGTGAATGTGTGGGAGCTTTACCCAGCAACTGATAGATTAATCAAATTATTTATCATTTATCTTCTCCCCTTTTTGTCATATCATCAAAAAACAGAAAAGATTCAGAGACAAACAAAAAGAAACACACGGAGGAAGAAGATGATTTCATTGAAGGTCAAACATCAGGTACAGAAGTACATGAAGATAAGTAAGATCAGATGCACAAAAACAGATGCAGCAAAAAGAAAGAAACAACACAGACTCAATCTAAGATGGCCCTAGCCTTGACAGGATCTTGGCCAGCATCTCTTGAACCTCATTGTTGTGTCCATCTTGCCTCACCATGAAAGCTCTAAACTCAGCATTGAGTGAGCTTTGCTCATCCTGTCTCTTCTGAATTTCTTCCAAAGTCCTTGCAAGACGAGAAGATTCATCAGAAGAAGCTTCACCGCTTTCAACCACAGGAATAGTAACTTGATCTGTAGCTTCCATGGATAGATCATTTGCAGGGATTTCCTCAACAGGATCTGATTCAGCAACATGATCTTCAACATCTGCTTCTTGCATAGAAGCATCTCCATATTCTGCAGCAGAAATTTCCGAGACTCCATTCTCAAGTGCCTGAAGAATGGCAGCTAGATTCCTGGGAGCAGAAGGACCTTCAACTTCTGGTGGGTCAACAACTTCTGGAATGACCAAGCTTGGGTCTTTCTCAGAAGGGTTTTCCCTCAGATAGTTAAAGAGAGTCTTGAAGTCTCCGAGCAGAACAGGATAATCAGGAATAAAGATAACAATATCCCTGCATGGATTTGCTTTCATTTCAGCAGCCAGTCTTAATTGTTCCATCTCATCCAAGAAGGGCTTCTCTTCCAACAGATGTCTTCCTTTGAGACTAGCAAACCAGAAGTCTTCATAATTCCTCAGAATTCCACGAGGCCGTGGGGCAGCAGCCACTAGTCTTTTCTGTACTCCCATTGCTTCTTCTTGAAACACCTTGCGAAATCTTTTCCAGATATTTCTTGTAGAAACATCATTCAGACCATTTAGGAAGGCTTCCTTCAGAAGGTCTAAGCCATTGATTACCTCATATCTGAAAAGTTCCAGGTAGGTAGAGAGTTCAGGTTCAGGCGGATTGAGGGTGAATTTGTAGTCCGGGTAGAGAGGACAAAAGGGTTTTGATTTTCTGGTAGGTAAGGGATGGGATACTGAAGGTGGAGGTGCGGTGGATGAGGAGGAGGGAATAACTGAGAGAATGATTGATGAGGATGGATTATTTGTAAAGGGAATTGGTGAGAAAGTCCTATCAGAAGGAGTTGGGGGAAGAATATTTAGAGGAGTGGGATTTAGAATGGGAGAGGAGGAGGTTGATGGAGAAGGATTTGGTAAGGTGAAGTTTATTTTTGGTTCAGATGGAGGTGATTGGAAGGATGGTTTAGGGACAGAGGGAGGTGGAGTAAAAACCTGCCTGGAGATTTGCACAGAAGAAGAAGATCTGGTTCTGCGAAAGGAATCTCTAATCCTTTTCTCCCTTCGTTCTTCAGAGTCCACCTTGTCAGGATCAAAGGTGACTCTCAACTTCTTGGCTTCCTTAGCCTCATCTTCTCGGGCTTTTCTTTTAAACCTAGCCTTTTGTTCCTTCTGATCCTTCTTCAAAAGGTCAGCCTTGGACGGAAGTACTCTGCCACGGATCCAAGCAGGATCAATATCTGATTGCTTCCTAACACAATCTTCCAGGTAAGACTTGACAACCTGATGCAGTTCTTCTTGAAACAAGGAGGCAAAACCTTCAACAGCAACTCTTCTTGAGAGAATGTCAGGAAAGCTTGAGCACACAGAAGGTACATTTTGAATGAGTTCTAATCTGAACAAATCCACACCATTGAAAATGGGACCTTGAACTACTCCAAGCAAATGGGATGCATTGAGTTTTCTGATGGAGTCCAGCACTTTGCTTTCAATAAGAATGTCTGAAATCATTCTTCCAAACGGAATAGTCGTTCTTGAAAGATGAGGGTACTTCGCCCTTTCCTCTTCTCTTGACTCAAAGATTGAAGTCTTCAGATTCTCAAACAGAATATGAGAAATGTTGATCTCAGTCTTTTTGCCAATGCAGAAAAGAGTGTGCTTGTGATCTGGACTGATGTAAGAAGAGGAGAGCATCCTTTTTCTGTGGTGAAGAGAACCCAGAATAATCTCAGCCCATACTCTATAAAATGGCCTCAAGGTGCCTGTGTTATTCGAGTCAATCCCAGAAGACTGAGAGATTTGTTTTTCAACTATCGACCAATCAACAGATGCATGTCGAAAACCAGAACAACCTTCTTCATCATTCAGATTGTATAGCTTCCTGATCAGTTTTTCAGAGATAACCACTTCATGCCCTAGCACGAATGAAATGATGGTCGTTGGGGTAACCGTTGCATGTACCCAGAAATCCTTCACAAGATCAGGATAAATTGGACCAACCAATCTATTAAGGTACTTGGACCATCCTTGCTCAAGGATTCTTGCATCACACTTAAAGCCATTCGCTTTAAGATTGTTTAAGTCCACAGCAGTTTCACATAAAACCTCCAAGTCCTTCGTGGATATCAAGCAAGTTTTCAAAGGAGCATATTCATAATTTCGTAGAAGGATTTGTGAAGAAGTAAGTTTTTCTTTTGAGGAAGATGAACAAGAGGAAGAGTTCATGATGATTATGCCGTAAGATCAGAACAAAGACTAGGGTTTGAAAAAAAAAAAAAACAGATGCAGCGAAAAGAAGATGTAGAACAAAATAGAGAGAAAGAGAAAAAAATGAAGTTGAAGCGGGCTATTTAAAAGATTTGAAAATAATTAAATCATTTTGCATTAAATGAGAAATGACATTAGGAGAGATAGCATGGTAAATGAAATGATTTAATACAGTTACCTAGGTCGGCGTCTTTTCAACTGCACGCTTCGTACTGACCGTAGAGACACGTGTTCATCATCAGATAATGGATGACAGGTGTGAAATATTCAATAGGCTTTACGCCTTCTGATTCCGATCACTGCTTCTGAATTGATCAAGTTTCTCTTCTGGAAACACTCCTTCTGAAGTGTGCTGATGTAAATCTGAATGATCTTCTGATCCATTATTTCTGATATACACAGCTTCTGGAGATTCACTTCTTTGTTCTGCAGCTTCTGATAAGACAAAACTGTATCTGCAGAAATTCTTAAGCTGCTTTGTTTCATCGGAACCAAGTTTATCATCAAACCAGATATTGATTGATTCTTCTACAATCAATGTTTCAATATTGTATATTCTGTAGCATTTAGAGCATTCAGAATAATCAAGAACGAAACACCATTGCTTTAGAAACAAACAAAACAGATGGTTCCAAGACTAATAAACTTTCTTTTCTGATCTCCTACGAACATAGTTTCTTCAACAGATTTAAGTACCAGAACTTGGAAGACAGTCCTTCTTCCCTTCAAGTGTTGAGACCAACTTGAGTCCAAGTGACATGACATGTTGACTTTTATCTTCTTTGTCGCAAAGAGAATCTGCAAAAGAAATAGTCTTTTTCTTTGGTACCCACGTCTTCTTGGGTCCTTTCTTGTTAGTTCTCCTCAAGTTCTGATTGAACTTAGGTTTAACATTGTAAGCAGAAGGAGGAACAGCATGATAATTCTTAATATGAGTTTCATGATATTTCCTAGGTTGTGTCACATGCTTTTTGGTGTGTGTTATGTGAAAACTTTGAGCATGTGAAGTGTGCCTAATATCATGGGAGTGGCCATACTTGAACTGATCATACAATGGCTTGTATGTGATTTTCATTTCATCAACAGGTTCAAGTTTGTATGGGGTTTCACCCTCAAAACCAATGCCGACTCTTTTGTTTCCAGACACAGCATATATCATAGAAGCTAGCTGACTTCTGCCAATACTTCTAGATAAGAACTTCCTGAAACTTAAATCATATTCTTTCAGAATATGGTTTAGACTAGGAGTGGATTTTTCTGAATTGGAAGGAGATCCAACATTATTGGATAATTTTAAAACTTTTTTTTTTAATTCAGAATTTTCCAACTCAAGCTTCTTCGTTTCAAATTCAAATAGCTTTTTCAGCTTTTTGTATTTGAGACTAATCTGAGACTTGAATTCCAGAAGTTCTGTTAGACTGGAAACTAACTCATCTCTAGTAAGTTCAGAAAATACCTCTTCAGAATCTGATTCTGATGTAGATTCTGATCCGTCATCTTCTGTCGCCATCAGCGCACAGTTAGCCTGCTCATCTTCAGAGTCTGAATCATCTTCTGACTCATCCCAGGTTGCCATAAGACCTTTCTTCTTATGAAACTTCTTCTTGGGATTTTCCTTCTGAAGTTTTGGACATTCATTCTTGAAGTGTCCAGGCTCATTGCATTCATAGCACATGACCTTCTTCTTGTCAAATCTTCTGTCATCAAAAGATTCTCCACGTTCAAATTTCTTTGAACTTCTGACGCCTCTGAACTTCCTTTGCTTGTTCTTCCAGAGTTGATTTAGCCTTCTGGAGATCAAGGACAATTCATCTTCTTCTTCAGATTCTGATTCTTCAGGATCTTCTTCTCTAGCCTGAAAAGCGTTAGTGCATTTCTTGATATTGGATTTTAATGCAATAGACTTACCTTTCTTTTGAGGCTCGTTTGCATCCAGTTCAATTTCATGACTCCTCAGGGCACTGATCAGCTCTTCCAAAGAGACTTCATTTAGATTCTTCGCAATCTTAAATGCAATCACCATAGGACCCCATCTTCTGGGTAAGCTTCTGATGATCTTCTTTACGTGATCAGCCTTGGTGTATCCCTTGTCAAGAACTCTCAATCAAGCAGTAAGAGTTTGAAATCTTGAAAACATCTTTTCAATGTCTTCATCATCCTCCATCTTGAAGGCTTCATATTTCTGGATTAGAGCAAGAGCTTTAGTCTCCTTGACTTGAGCATTTCCTTCATGAGTCATTTTCAAGGACTCATATATGTCATAGGCCGTTTCCCTGTTAGATATCTTCTCATACTCAGCATGAGAGATAGCATTCAGCAAAACAGTTCTGCATTTATGATGATTCCTGAAAAGCTTCTTCTGATCATCGCTCATTTCTTGCCTTGTTAGCTTTACGCCACTGGCATTTACCGGATGTTTGTAACCATCCATCAGAAGATCCCATAGATCACCATCTAGACCAAGAAAGTAACTTTCCAGTTTATCTTTCCAGTATTCAAAGTTTTCACCATCAAATACCGGCGGTCTAGTATAACCATTGTTACCGTTGTGTTGCTCAGCAGAGCCAGATGTAGATGTAGACTTTGCAGTTTCATCAGCCATCTTTTACTGAAGCGTTTTTCTCTTCCTGAATCTTTTCTAAACACGGTTAAGTGCTTGCACCTTAGAACCGGCGCTCTGATGCCAATTGAAGGATAGAAAAACACTTAGAAAGGGGGGGTTTGAATAAGTGTAGCTTTAAAAACTTGACCGATAAAAATAAATTGCACAGTTATTTTTATCCTGGTTCGTTGTTAACTAAACTACTCCAGTCCACCCCCGCAGAGATGATTTACCTCAACTGAGGATTTAATCCACTAATCGCACGGATTACAATGGTTCTCCACTTAGTCAGCAACTAAGGCTTCCAGAGTCTTCTGATCACACACTGATCACTCCAGGAACAACTGCTTAGATACCCTCTAAGACTTTCTAGAGTATTCTGATCCACACGATCACTCTAGTTACAACCTGCTTAGATTACCTCTAAGACTTCCTAGAGTATTCTGATCCACACGATCACTCTAGTTCCTTACAACTTAATGTAATCAATTCTAAGAGTATTACAATTGCTTCTTAAAAGCTATAATCACAAACTTGTGATATTTCTCTTAACGTTTAAGCTTAATCTCACTAATATATTACAACAGCAATGTAGTGAGCTTTGATGAAGATGAAGATTCTGAGCTTTGAATAGAACAGTGTTTCAGCAAGTTAATATTCACAGAAATTGTGTTAGTTCGTTAACCTTGCTTCTCATCAGAACTTCATATTTATAGACGTTGGAGAAGATGACCGTTGAGTGCATTTAATGCTTTGCGTGTTCCGTACAGCATCGCATTTAATGTTATACGCTTTTGTCAACTACCTCGAGCCTTGTTCACACTGTGTCTACTGACGTTGCCTTTAATAGCTTCTAACGTTCCTTTTGTCAGTCAGCGTAGCCTGCCACATGTACTTCATTCTGATCTGATGTTTGTGAATACAACCTTTGAATATCATCAGAGTCAAACAGCTTGGTGCAAAGCATCTTCTGATCTTCTGACCTTGAAGTGCTTCTGTGCGTGATACCATCAGAACTTCAGTGCTTCTGATCTCATGTTCTTCTGATGCTTCCATAGACCCATGTTCTGATTCTGCTTCGACCATCTTCTGATGTCTTGCCAGACCATGTTCTGATGTTGCATGCTGAACCCTTTGAGACAAAGCTTCTGAGCGCTGAATTATGCATACTCTTTATATATTTCCTGAAAAGGAAATTGCATTGGATTAGAGTACCATATTATCTTAAGCAAAATTCATATTATTGTTATCATCAAAACTAAGATAATTGATCAGAACAAATCTTGTTCTAACAGTTAAGGATCATGTTCTTGACTTCTATGTTAAGGGAAAGCCTCGTTTGAGACATTAGCTCTCTTTCTGTGAACTGTCTCTCACTTCCTCCTTGAATTCATGCATCTCTCCTACAGTGGAGGTTCTAGTCTGGACTAGGCTAGGGTTGTAGTCCTTAAGTCCTTGTAGTTTTCTTTGTTTGTTGCATCTGCTTATTCTGCATACATCTTTTGTAATCCTGCTTGTTTAATCAATGAAAAGTTTAATTCTGTTTCTTTCCTTTGTCGTTTTCTACATCTGAATCTTTTATATTCTTTTTGATGTTATGACAAAAAGGGGGAGAAAATATATGATAAATGATCTGATTAATATTATCAGTTACCGGGTAAAAAGGCCCCACATTACTAACAGAACTTGCAAAGTTCTATGCTTTAAGTTGTGTTGTTGCAGGAATTGAAGATTCTCTTTAAAGATCAACATGAGAAGCAACAAGATGAATCAAGTTCTTGGATTCTTGAAGCAAGCTGAGTGTTATGAAGCTTCAGAATCAGAAGCAAGAAGGAAGAATGTTCAGATATTCTGATGATAGAATATGATCTGAAACATTATGTCTATTTGTTCTGATACATTCTATATGGCTCTGATACATATTATGTGTTCTGAAACATATTCTATGTTTTGACTCATTCATGCTAACTTTTGTCGTTTAGTTTTGTTCTGTAACATTTCAGGATGTAGAGATGCTCTGATGATGCTCTGGTACATTCAACAATGTTCTGATACAATCTAGCATGAAGTGATGTAAGGAGAAATTCAAGCTCTGAAGCTGTCCCGATGGAAGCAGAAGTCAGAAGCTGGGAATGTTCTGAAGATCAAAGAAATTCAAGTTCTGAAGTTGTCCGATGGAAGTAGAAGTCAGAAGCTGTGAATGTTCTGAGGATCTAAAGAAATTCAATGTTCTGAAGCTATCCTATGGAAGCAGAAATCAGAAGTCATGAATGTTCTGAAGATCAAGCACTGTGAACGTCTCTACTGAAATACTCAAGGAAGTCTTTTATTTATAAAATTCTTCTAGTATTAATTTCAGGGGGAGATTATTCATCTCAGGGGGAGATTGTTAATCTCAGGGGGAGACATATTCACATGCTTATGCTATAGCTGTGTAAATTGTCTTTAGCCGTCTGCTCTTTCTGATCGCAAATTCATATCATTTATATATGTTTTTGTCATCATCAAAAAGGGGGAGATTGTTAGAACAAGATTTGTTCTGATCAATATTCTTAGTTTTGATGATAACAAGGATATGAATTTTGTGTGAGATAATGTGGTACTCTAATACATTGCAATTTCCCTTTCAGGAAATATATAAAGAGTATGCACAAATCAGCGCTCAGAAGCTTTGTCTCAGAAGGTTCAGCATGCAACATCAGAACATGGTCTGGCAAGACATCAGAAGATGGTCAAGGCAGAATCAGAACATGGGTCTATGGAAGCATCAGAAGAACTTGAGATCAGAAGCAGAAGCACTGAAGTTCTCATGGTATCACGCTCAGAAGCACTTCAAGGTCAGAAGACAAGAAGATGCTATGCACCAAGCTGTTTGACTCTGATGATATTCAAACGTTGTATACACAAACATCATATCAGAAGAAAGTACAGGTGGCAGGCTACGCTGACTGACAAAAGGAACGTTGGAAGCTATTAAAGGCAACGTCAGTAGACACAGCGTGAACAAGGCTCGAGGTAGTTGACAAAAGCGTGAAACATTAAATGCAATGTTGTACGGAATATGCAAAGCATTAAATGCTCCCAACGGTCATCTTCTCAAGTGCCTATAAATATGAAGTTCTGATGAGAAGCAAGGTTAACAAATCCTGAACGAACTTATTCTGAAAAACTTGTTGAAACGATGTTCAACTCAAAGCTCAGAAACTTCATCTTCATCAAAGCTCACTACATTGCTGTTGTAATATATTAGTGAGATTAAGCTTAAACATTAAGAGAAATATCACTGTTGTGATTATAGCTTTTCAGAAGCATTGTAAAACTCTTATTTGATTACATTAATTTGTAAGTAACTAGAGTGATCAAGTGTTGATCAGGATACTCTAGGAAGTCTTAGCTTGTGTCTAAGCAGTTGTAATTAGAGTGATCACGTGGTGGTCAGGATACTCTAAGAAAGTCTTAGCTTGTGTCTAAGCATTTGTTCCTAGAGTGATCAGGTTGTGATCAGGATACTCTAGAAGACTTAGTCGTGGGCTAAGTGGAAAACCATTGTAATCTGTTGCGATTAGTGGATTAAATCCTCAGGTGAGGTAAATCACTCCGTGGGGGTGGACTGGAGTAGTTTAGTTAACAACGAACCAGGATAAAAATAACTGTGCAAATTGTTTTTATCGTTCAAGTTTTTAGACTACACTTATTCAAACCCCCCCTTTCTAAGTGTTTTTCTATCCTTCAATACAGACCAATGAAACGCGGAGTCAACTTCCTTGATTTCAGTGCTCTACCAACACCGGTCGTAGGAGTCACCCTCAAGAACACATGATCTCCTTCTTGAAATTCAAGTGTCCTTCGTCTTTTATCATGGTAGCTTTTCTGGCGACTCTGAGAAGCCTTCATCTTCTCCTGAATCAATTTAATCTTCTCTGTGGTCTCTTGTACAATTTCTGGTCCAATCACCGTACTCTCACCAGATTCATACCAACACAAAGTTGTTCTACATCTCCTACCATACAAAGCTTCAAATGGAGCCATACCAATGCTCGAATGAAAACTATTGTTGTATGTAAATTCAATCAACGGCAAATAACTATCCCATGCACCACCTTTTTCCAATACACAGGCACGCAACAGATCTTCCAATGACTAAATTGTCCTTTCAGTCTGACCATCAGTCTGTGGATGATAAGCAGAACTCAACCTCAATTTAGTACCCAAAGCCTTCTGCAAACCTTCCCAGAATTGAGATGTAAACCTTAGATCTCTATCTGACACGATACTCGAAGGAATACCATGCAGACTTACTATCTTCTCAATATACAATTGAGCTAACCTCTCCATCGGGTAATCCATTCTCATCGGTATAAAGTGAGCAGACTTCGTCAACCTGTCCACAATAACCCAGATAGCTTCACAATTCTTCACCGTCTTCGGCAAACCAGAAACAAAATCCATAGATATACTATCCCACTTCCACTCAGGAATAAATAACGGTTGCATAGCTCCATACGGCTTCTGATGCTCAATCTTCGACTTCTGGCAAGTCAAACAAGCATAAGCAAATTCAGCTATTTCCTTTTTCATTCCAGGCCACCAAAACAGCTTCTTCAAGTCATGATACATCTTGGTAGCACCAGGATGAATACTTAATCCACTACAATGTCCTTCCTCAAGAATACTTCTTCTCAATTCGGCAACATCAGGAACACAAACACGATTGCCAAACCTCGTTATACCATTCTCGTTGATTCTGAATTCACCTCCCTTACCTTGGTTAATCAGAGTCAACTTATCAACTAACTCTACATCAGTCTTCTGACCCTCTCGAATTTCCTCCAGAATACCACTAGTCAGTTTCAGCATACCCAATTTAACACTGTTAGGAGTGTCTTCGCATACTAAACTTAAATCTCTGAATTGTTTAATTAAGTCCAATTCCTTCACCATCAATATAGACATATGCAAGGACTTCCTACTCAAAGCATCGGCAACAACGTTTGCTTTACCCGGATGGTAATTCAGCCCAAAATCATAATCCTTGAGAAATTCTAACCATCTCCTTTGTCTCATATTTAGCTCTTTTTGATCAAAGAGATACTTCAGACTCTTGTGATCACTAAATACTTCAAACCTTGAACCATACAGATAATGCCTCCACAGCTTAAACACAAATACAACTGCTGCCAACTCTAAGTCGTGAGTCGGGTAATTCTTCTCATGCACTTTGAGTTGTCTCGACGCATAAGCGACTACCTGTTGGTTATTAGTACACCCACTAATCCCATCAATGAAGCATCACAATAAACAACCAAAGATTCCGCCGAATTTGGCAAAATCAAGATTGGCGCACTAGTCAACCTCTTCTTTAACTCTTGGAATCCTTCTTCACATTTCGAATCCCAGATGAACGCTTGACCCTTCCTAGTCAACTTAGTTAATGGCAACGCTAACTTTGAAAAGCCTTCAATGAATTTTCTATAATAACCCGCAAGACCAAGAAAACTACGGATTTCAGAAACTGACTTCGGAGCTTCCCACTGAGACATAGCTTCTACCTTTGTTGGATCCACGGCGATACCATTCTTGGAAATCACATGTCCAAGGAAACTTACTTCGCTTAACCATAATTCACACTTCGACAGTTTAGCATACAGCTTCTTCTCTTTCAGCAATTCTAATACCACTCTAAGATGATTTGCATGCTCTTCTTCAGTCTTAGAATATATTTAAATATCATCTATAAACACCACCACGAACTGGTCGAGATAGGGATGAAAGATCCTATTCATATATTCCATAAAAACACCAGGTGCATTAGTAACTCCAAATGGCATCACAGTATATTCGTAATGACCATACCTTGTTCTAAATGCAGTCTTCTGAATATCGTCTGTCTTCACCCGAATCTGATGATATCCCGACCTCAGATCAATCTTACTGAACACGCACGCCCTAACTAATTGATCCATTAAATCATCAATCCTCGGCAACGGATACCGATTCTTGATAGTAACTTTATTCAGCTGTCTATAATCCACACACAGCCTCATCGATCCTTCTTTCTTCTTTACTAGTAACACCGGTGCACCCCACGGTGAAACACTAGGACGAATAAATTCCTTCTCAAGTAACTCTTCCAATTGACTCTTCAATTCAGCCAATTCCGATGCCGACATACGATAAGGTGCCATCGACACAGGACTAGTTCCCGGAATTAACTCAATAGCAAATTCCACTTCTCTCTCAGGTGGCAACTCTCTAACATCTTCTGGAAAGACTTCGGGAAAGTCGCATACTACCGGTAATTCATCACTCACCACTTTCTCCTTCACTGCCATAGATGCAATCAACATAAACACAGCAGCCCCGTCCTTAACTGCTTCATTTACCTGCCTAGCAGTCATCGCCAAACCATCCACACTCACATCTTCAGGAAAAATAACCGTCTTCAAGAAACAATTGATATGAACCCGATTGAATTACAACCAGTTCATTCCCAGAATAACATCGAGTTGTTCCAACGGAAGGCACACTAAATCCATTCCGAACTCTTTACCAAAAATATCAATTGGACAGTTCAAACAAGCAAACGAAGTAGTCACTGAACCCGACGCAGGAGTGTCAATAACCATACTTCCATTTATATAAGATATTTCTAAATTCAACCTTTTAGCACAGTCCATAGAAATAAAAGAATGTGTTGCGCCAGTGTCTATAATCGCAATTAAAGGAGTGCCATGAATAAAACACGTACCTTTAATCAACCGATCCTCTGGAGTAGTCTCAGAACCAGATAAGGCGAACACCTTACCACCAGCTTGATTCTTCCTCGGCTTAGGACACTTAGGACTAATATGACCCTCTTCTCCGCAGTTGAAACAGATTATAGTGTTCCCTTTGCACTCAATAGCAATGTGACCTGCCTTTCCATACTTATAGCACTTCTTTTCTTCACTTTTGCACTCGTGGATACGATGTCCAGGTTCTCCATACTTAAAGCACTTAATAGGGGCACTAGAGTCTCCCCCACTAGGCTTCTTCCAGCCTCCAGCTTTCTGGTTACCTTTACCATATGGCTTACCACGATCCATATGCTTCTTCCCCTTCCTGTCGACCAACTTGCAAGAGTGTGACGACTTCAGCTTAATATTGTCCTCTTCAAAGATTCGGCTGCAATCAACCAAATCAACAAACCTGCGAATCCTCTGATATCTGATACCCTGTTTAATCTCGACACGGAGACCATTCTCAAACTTAACACACTTCGAGAACTCGCTAGCCTCATCATTGTTGTAGTGGACATAACACTTCGCCAGTTCAACAAACTTGGACGCATACTCTGGCACGGTCATGTTACCTTGCGTCAGCTCCAAAAATTCAACCTCTTTCCTGCCCCTAACATCCTCAGGAAAGTACCTCCGCAAGAATTCTCTCTTGAACACAGCCCAAGTAATTGCAACACCAGCAGCTTCCAGTTCATCCCTACTAGCCATCCACCAATCATCATCTTCTTCAGACAACATGTGAGTACCATATCTCACCTTCAGATTTTCATCGCAATCAATCACCCAGAAGATCCTTTCAATTTCCTTCAACCATTTCTGAGCGCCTTCGGGATCGTGAGTGCCTTTGAACAATGGAGGGTTGTTCATCTGAAAACTGTTCAGCTGACTGTCAACACCAATTCCAACCCCATTGGCATTCCCTCCCAGTACACCAGCGATCATGCCCAGAGCCTCGGCAATCGCATCTTCGTTCCTTCCACCTCTTCCGGCGATTGTTTTGCTGAATATTAAAACAATATTCGTTAGAACAAGAAGTATCGATAGTGTCAACCTTACACTAATCGCATACAAGGGATTAACTAACACGAGACTCTGACTCTAACGACCGACTATGCTCTGATACCACAATTGTAACACCCTTCTAAAACCCCGCGGAAATATTTAACAATAATCAGAGTAAAACATGAAAAGGGCATCACAACTTCCATATAATTAAAACAATACTCATGTCATGCCATAAAAGAGAACGTTAAACCAAAATTATTCAGATTATCATGTTAACACAACGGAAATATCTTTAACATCTGAATAATGAAACAACCAAAGTCATAGACTTAAAACACCACCATAAATAAAACATCCAGTAGTAAGAGTTTATCAAATAACTCTAAATAACGTCCCCAGTGTTACACGACCAGAGCATGACACAGACCCAACTGACTCTAACGAATTACTTGATGAGCTAATCCTCACCAAGTACAAAAGCTACTCCTCAATCTGAAAAGTAACAACAGTAAGGGTGGGTCGCATTCACATTTAACCAATGTTATAAGATATAGATAATAAAATATCAATCACATATTATTCACCCAATTACAGTTACGATCAAATTCACAACAACACAATTAGTCACAACCAATACACAATCACACGTATTATAACATTGGACAATCTTCCATTCATGTTATAATAACACAAGTAGCCTAATGCAATGCAACTACGTGCATGTGGTACCAAATCTAGGATAGCCCATCTCACCTATCCACCATCGTCAAGGATACGGCGACACCCACTCACTAATTCCACACAATGGGAATTAGCTACCACTGATCCACCATCGTCAAGGATCAGCCACAACATAATTATGAAATGCATGTATCAACCATAACATGCTCGTCGTCAACATTAATCAACCAGATATCATAATCATCAACCAACACAATAATCAATAGCCACACATAGCTTATGCTATCCTCAACCATAGTAAAACACATATTTTACATCGACAATATATGTATATCAACCATCAGTTACAACCACGACATCATAACAGATAAAACATTCACCATAGTACCTGTACGCATAAACTATCACCACCGATTAAAATCAAGAGTTTTAATATAAAATTGAATCACGACCCAAAACACTATTTTATTATGTAAATCATTTGATTAGCTTTACAATGTTCGAAACGGCATCAAAATCTGATTTACGGTTTAAAAGTTAAGAGTTTTCAAAGTTAAGTAAAATCTAGGAAAAATCCGTAGAACCCGGTTCCTCCCTATGCGGGAACCGGTTCCTGAAATCCTTCAGAAACACCTCTCTGGTTTCTGTAACGCCCGGAAAATTATTTATTCGCTTAATTTAGACGTTTGTGATGTTTATTAAATTTTTGGTTTTGAAGCGATTTAGTCGGTATTAGTTCGGGATAGCGGATCGACATTTAATCAGAAATTTTAATATTTTTAGTAATAGAAATATTAATAAGCTAATATGTAGCGTTTTGAGAATTTTCTGAGTAATTGAGATTAGACCGTAAAAATGAGTTATTGAGTAATAAGCCACTATATTAAATAATCGAATTTTGTTTTAATTGAATAAAAAGTGGAATATTATTAAAAATAGTATTTTAATTTATTTTGAGTTAATGAGTTTATTGGGCTATTTTGATTTAGTAAAGATTGGTGAAGGGGGTGTTAACTCTTAGGCCCAATATTGTAGAAAAAAATAGGTTTTTAGTGTTAGTGTTAGAGTGAACAAAGAGAAGAAAACCAAAAGGAGAAAAAAAAATAGAAACCATTTTGAAGAGAGGAAGCTAGGTTTTGGAGAGGAGTAGAGGAGTCCCAATCCAAGTGCTAGAGTTGTAGAGATTTCTTCAATCCAAACAAGAGGTAAGGGTGGGGCTCTCTTCCTATAATAAGGCTTATGATTATTTGTATGTTGGGGTTTAGGGGTTTAGGTTGTTGCAATTGTTTGTGTTAATTGATTGCTTGGAGTAGGATTTTGCTATGAAATTATATGGGTTCATGTGGTTGCTTTTAATTGTTTGCTGTCTATTTAAAAATATATATATATATATATATATATATATATATATATATATATATATATATATATATATATATATATATATATATATATAAAGGAGAGGCGATGAATACACATGTATATGAATGGAGGGGATTGACCCAAAGCTGCGACACTTGTTTAACGTATTTTTCCATGACGCTGAAATCTTTTTCTTAATGCTACTATTGTTTCTTGTTTGTGGATTCCTTGTTTCTGTTTCCCCTGTTTTTTTTCTTAAATCGATGGCCATAGTAAGTGAGGGGTGTCCGCCCCACATATAATAGATGACTATTATTTATTTCAAAGTAGTGACTGAGAAATGGCATGTAGTATTTTATGAATGAATGAAATGGTTTCAATTTGTTTAACTTTAACATGTGGGTCATGTGAGTGGAAGATAAATGAATTTATGCATCTAGTTACTTGGGTAAACCGCCCCAATGCAATGCCTCTCCATCCATAGTTGTCTTTTATTATTAAATAAATGTTAATTAGTTGAGATGCACTATCCTATGTTAAATAAATGTTAAATAAATGTTGATCTCAGGTAGAAATGGAAATAAACTATACATATGCCTAATTGAATGAATAATTGAATGACACTATCCTATATTTTAATAAGTGAATGGTAAATTGGTATAATGAGACTTACTACCCATGTTGATAACCGCCCCCCCTTGTAAGCTTAATATATATATATATATATATATATATATATATATATATATATATATATATATATATATATATATATATATATATATATATATATATATATATATATATATATAATAACTAGTTCCTATTGGCAATGAACACATTTAATAATTAGTCCCGTTCGACCGAAATAGCGGAAATAGACGGTATAATTAGTTATCCGGAATTTGATGAAAATTGACGTGGTAGTTAAGTTTAATTAGTATATTAACGTGGTGGTGTTATTTTGTCGAAATTGTGATATTAATCGGTCGATTAAATTAATAGTTGAATTAATTTTTTATAAGCCTATTTAATTAAAATAAATTGAACTTAGATTAACTATTCGATTTAGCGGTAAATTTTGATATCTTGCGAATTTGACCGTGAATTTGATTGTTGTGAATATCTTTGAGATTGTTTTGCTAATGGCATCGTCGATTGATTTGATGAATTGTCGGAATTGTTTCGTTGTTGTATGAAGTTGTTGTATTATGTGTGAAGTGTATTACCTTTAATAATCAGTAATAATTGTGATATGGACGTGTTCCTTGTGACGAATATTTTTGTGAAGTAAATGATGATGATGGTGTTGTGTGATGTTCGTTTCATCGAGTCGCATGCATTTGCATATTTATTGTGACGGCCTGGATTGGCAAATTAGTGACGAAGGCTTATGCCTTGTGCCTCTGAATTGGGCAATTGGTGACGGGGGCTGAAGCTCCGATTGGTACCACATGCATGTACATGAGTCATGTCCCATATATTTCTATGTGATTCATAGCGTGACGTTTGTGACTTTGTTGTGATTTGTATTTTTGTGACTTATTAAATGATGGGATTATGTGAAGATGTGAATTTGTGACTTAATGATATAATGACTATATTAATACTTGTGAATGCGATTAACCGAATATGTCTAATTTCTAATATATAATTTATCATGCGCTCGATTATACGAATAGATATCTCACCCTTTCTTTGTTTTGCTGTTTTCTTTATATTGGTAACATGCAGGTGATTCGCATTGAGAGGAGGTTAGCCGAGTTGGTCTTGAGTCGTTGTCGCTCTGATACGTAGCACTCGGGGGGGACGAACGCGTTAATTTACTTGCTATTGATTTATTATATTTTGGCAAATACTTGAGTTGTTTATTTGAGATTGCCACTTTAATTGTGTTAATTGATGAATTAAGATGCTATGAAATCCTTGAACTAATTGTTGAGTTTCCGTTGCACTTCTATAGAAGTTGATTCATGTTAAAGTCTATTATTTTGATGTTGTCGGTTCTTCCGTATTTGGTGAATGCTATGTATCCGCTTATGCGACGAGGTGATTTGTCATTGAGAATGAATATGTGACACCTCAATTGCTTATTTTTGTGAATTTTTATACTCTAATTTTATTTAAATTCTGCGGGTAGAATCGGGGTGTTACATTAGTGGTATGAGAGCAGGTCGGTCTTGTCCGGCCAAGTGTTCAGTCGTAGTGTAGTCTAACAATCATGTATTGTTGTTTGTGCTGATTGTTTTTGTGTTGTAGTGACGCTATGGCTGGGAGGAATGACGCGGCGATAGCTGCTGCTTTGGAAGCGATGGCTCAGGCTATGCAGAACCAACCTAATGCTGACGAGAATGCTGGGTCTCGTAGTTTGGCAACTTTCCAGAGGGAGAATCCGCCAGTGTTCAAGGGTACGCATGATCCCGATGGTGCTCTTGATTGGTTGAAGGAGATCGAGCGAATCTTCCGTGTTATGGATTGCACTCCTACACAGAAGGTTAGATATGGCACTCATATGCTGGCTAAGGAGGCAGATGATTGGTGGCTAGAGACCCGTAGGAGGTTGGAGGCTCATGGTGAGGAGATCACTTGGATTGCGTTTCGCATGGAGTTCTTAAGGAAATACTTTCCTGAGGATGTCCGTGGTAAGAAGGAGATTGAATTCCTTGAGCTGAAACAAGGGAACAAGTCTGTTGTGGAGTGTGCTGCTAAGTTTGGTGAGCTGGCTAAGTTTTACCAATACTATGATGGTGCGAATGGTGAGTTTTCCAAGTGTATCAAGTTTGAGAATGGGTTGCGTCCAGAAATCAAGAAAGCAGTTAGTTACCAGAAGATCCGTATTTTTGCTGATTTGGTGGATAGTTGTCGGATTTATGAGGAGGACAACAATGCTCATTATCGTGTTATTAATGAGAAGAGGGGCAAGAATCAACAAAGCCGCGAGAAACCGTATGATGCTGGTAAAGGGAAGCAAAGAGTTACTCATGGTCATAAGACTAGTGGGGGAGATGCTCCTGCTAGGATTATATGCTTCAAGTGTGGTCAACCTGGTCATAAGAGCAATGCTTGTACTGCTGATATGAAGAGGTGTTACCGTTGTGGTAAGACGGGACACATGTCATCTGATTGTAAGCATAAGGATGTTGTTTGCTTTAACTGTGGTGCGGAGGGGCATATTGATAGCCAGTGTCAGAAGCCAAAGAAGACAGTTGTAGGTGGTAAAGTGTTTGCTTTGTCAGGAACTCAGACATCTAGTGAGGATGGCCTTGTTAGAGGTACTTGTTTCATTAATAGAATTCCTTTAATTACTATTATTGATACCGGTGCCACTCATTGTTTTATTGCTGTTGATTGTGTGAAAAGATTGGGTCTTACTTTGTCTGCTATGAATGGAGAAATGGTTGTCGAACTCCCCGCTAAGGGAACGGTGACTACTTCTCTAATGTGTTTGGATTGTCCTCTGTCAATCTTTGATAGGGACTTTGTTGTTGACTTTGTGTGTTTACCGCTTGTTGGTTTGGATGTGGTTTTGGGTATGAATTGGTTGAAACGCAACTACGTTCATATCAATTGTTTTAACAACACGGTGAGATTTTCTTCTCTTGAAGAAGAAGGAGTTGGTTTGTTAACCGGTAAGCAGTTGAAGCAACTGATGCAAGACGAAGCACAAATGTTCTCATTGATGGCGTCCTTGTCTTTTGAGAATCAAGTTCGAATTGATGAGTTAAAGGTGGTGAGAGAATTTTCTGAAGTGTTTCCTGATGACATTCCTGATGTACCTCCAGAAAGAGAAGTTGAGTTTACGATTGATCTTGTACCTGGTACCAGACCTGTTTCTATGGCACCGTACAGGATGTCTGCATCGGAGTTGTCTGAATTGAAGAAGCAATTAGAAGAATTGCTTGAGAAGAAGTTTGTAAGACCAAGTGTATCACCGTGGGGAGCACCCGTATTGCTTGTAAAGAAGAAAGATGGAAGTATGAGACTTTGTGTTGATTATCGCCAATTGAATAAAGTGACGATAAAGAACAAGTATCTACTTCCAAGAATTGATGACTTGATGGATCAGTTAGTGGGTGATAGTGTGTTTTCTAAGATTGATTTGAGGTCTGGATATCACCAAATTAGAGTAAAAGAAGATGATATTCAGAAGACCGCGTTCAGGACTCGGTATGGACACTACGAGTATTCGGTGATGCCCTTCGATGTTACTAATGCGCCAGGAGTATTCATGGAGTACATGAACCGTATTTTTCATACTTACTTAGATCGGTTTGTGGTGGTATTCATTGATGACATTCTTATCTACTCTAAATCTGAAGAAGAGCATGAAGAGCATCTGAGAATTGTGTTGCAAGTTCTAAAAGAGAAGCAGTTGTATGCCAAGTTGTCCAAGTGTGAATTCTGGTTGCATGAAGTTAGTTTCCTTGGTCATGTCATTTCTGGTAGTGGCATTGTCGTGGATCCTTCTAAGGTTGATGCTGTCTTACAATGGGAGACTCCGAAGTCAGTGACTGAGATTAGAAGTTTCTTGGGTTTAGCCGGTTACTTTAGACGGTTTATCGAAGGATTTTCTAAGTTGGCACTTCCGTTGACGAGATTGACTTGCAAAGGAAAGGCTTTTGTGTGGGATGTTCAATGTGAAGAAAGTTTCAATGAGTTGAAGAAGAGGTTGACGTCGGCTCCGGTTTTGACTTTGCCTAATCCATGAGAGCCTTTTGTTGTGTACTGTGATGCTTGCTTGATGGGGTTAGGCGGTGTGCTTATGCAGAATGGTAAAGTGGTTGCTTATGCGTCTAGACAGTTGAGGACCCATGAAAAGAATTATCCTACGCATGATCTTGAGTTGGCTGCAGTGGTCTTTGTGTTAAAGATTTGGAGACATTATCTTTATGGTTCTAGATTCGAAGTATTTAGCGATCATAAGAGTTTGAAGTACCTTTTTGATCAGAAAGAGTTGAATATGAGGCAGCGAGGGTGGCTTGAATTGTTGACGGACTATGATTTCGGTTTGAACTATCATCCCGGAAAAGCTAATGTTGTCGCCGATGCTTTAAGCCGAAAGACTTTGCATATGTCGACTATGATGGTTAAAGAGTTGGAGTTTATTGAGCAGTTCTGAGACTTGAGTTTGGTTTGCAAAGTGACACTGCATAGTGTTATGTTGGGAATGTTGAAGATTAACAATGACTTCCTTGACAATATTAGAGAGGCTCAGAAGCTAGATGTGAAGTTGGTGGATTTGATGGTAGGAACCGATCGAATTGAGAATGGTGATTTCAAGTTAGATGCATGTGGTGTGTTGACATTCCGAGATCGTATTTGCATTCCTGATGATGAAGAGATTAAGAAGGCAATTCTTGAAGAGAGTCATAGAAGCAATTTGAGTATTCATCCAGGAGCTACAAAGATGTATCAAGACTTGAAGGGTTTGTTTTGGTGGCCTGGTATGAAACGTGATGTGGCACAGTTTGTGTATGCTTGTTTGACTTGTCAGAAGTCAAAGATCGAACATCAGAAGCCTGCAGGATTGATGCAACCGTTAGAAGTTCTAGAATGGAAATGGGATAGCATTTCGATGGACTTTGTAACGGGATTACCTAACACCTTGAGAGGATTTGATTCGATTTGGGTGATTGTTGATAGGCTTATGAAGCCGGCACACTTTATACCTATTAACATCACATTTCCGATTACGAAGTTAGCAGAGATATATGTCAAGGTGATTGTGAAGTTGCATGGTGTACCTGTGTGTATTGTGTCGGATAGAGATCTGAGGTTTACCTCCGATTTCTGGAGAAGTTTGCAAGAGGCGTTGGGATCTAAGTTGAGGTTGAGTACGGCGTATCATCCACAGACAGATGGTCAGACCAAGAGGACTATTCAGTCATTGGAGGATTTGTTGAGAGCATGTGTTCTTGAGAAGGGAGGTTCGTGGGATACTTATCTTCCGTTGATTGAGTTCACTTACAATAACAGTTACCATTCTAGTATTGGGATGGCACCTTTTGAGGCGCTGTATGGTCGGAGGTGTAGGACTCCGTTATGTTGGCACGAGTCGGGTGAGAGTGTGGTACTTGGACCCGAGATGGTTAGGGAGACTACAGAGAAAGTTAAACTTATTCGAGATAAGATGAAAGCTTCTCAAAGTAGGCAGAAAAGTTACCATGACAAGAGAAGAAAAGATTTGGAATTTCAAGCTGGCGATCATGTGTTTTTGAGGGTCACACATGTGACTGGTGTTGGGCGAGCTCTGAAGTCTAAGAAGCTCACTCCTCGCTTTATCGGTCCGTATCAGATATTAGATCGTGTGGGGAAAGTTGCTTATCGTGTGGCGCTACCGCCAAATCTTGCTAACCTTCACGATGTGTTTCATGTGTCACAACTCAGAAAGTATGTTTCAGATCCGTCTCATGTGATCCAGATGGACGATGTGCAAGTGCGTGATAATCTCACAGTGGAGACGATGCCTGTGCGAATTATGGATCGCGAAGTGAAGGTTCTAAGAGGCAAAGAGATTCCATTGGTGAAAGTTGTCTGGTTGGGAGCTGCTGGTGAGAGCCTAACCTGGGAGCTGGAGAGCAAGATGCGAGACTCCTATGCCGAGTTATTTGAATCAGGTAAATTTTTATTTTCGAGGACGAAAATATTCTAGTGGGGGAGAATTGTAACGCCCGGAAAATTATTTATTCGCTTAATTTAGACGTTTGTGATGTTTATTGAATTTTTGCGTTTTGAAGCGATTTAGTCGGTATTAGTTCGGGATAGCGGATCGACATTTAATCAAAAATTTTAATATTTTTAGTAATAGAAATATTAATAAGCTAATATGTAGCGTTTTGAGAATTTTCTGAGTAATTGAGATTAGACCGTAAAAATGAGTTATTGAGTAATAAGCCAGTATATTAAATAATCGAATTTTGTTTTAATTGAATAAAAAGTGGAATATTATTAAAAATAGTATTTTAATTTATTTTGAGTTAATGAGTTTATTGGGCTATTTTGATTTAGTAAAGATTGGTGAAGGGGGTGTTAACTCTTAGGCCCAATATTGTAGAAAAAAATAGGTTTTTAGTGTTAGTGTTAGAATGAACAAAGAGAAGAAAACCAAAAGGAGAAAAAAAAATAGAAACCATTTTGAAGAGAGGAAGCTAGGTTTTGGAGAGGAGAAGAGGAGTCCCAATCCAAGTGCTAGAGTTGTAGAGATTTCTTCAATCCAAACAAGAGGTAAGGGTGGGGTTCTCTTCCTATAATAAGGCTTATGATTATTTGTATGTTGGGGTTTAGGGGTTTAGGTTGTTGCAATTGTTTGTGTTAATTGATTGCTTGGAGTAGGATTTTGCTATGAAATTATATGGGTTCATGTGGTTGCTTTTAATTGTTTGCTGTCTATTTAAAAAAATATATATATAAAGGAGAGGCGATGAATACACATGTATATGAATGGAGGGGATTGACCCAAAGCTGCGACACTTGTTTAACGTATTTTTCCATGACGCTGAAATCTTTTTCTTAATGCTACTATTGTTTCTTGTTTGTGGATTCCTTGTTTCTGTTTCCCCTGTTTTTTTTCTTAAATCGATGGCCATAGTAAGTGAGGGGTGTCCGCCCCACATATAATAGATGACTATTATTTATTTCAAAGTAGTGACTGAGAAATGGCATGTAGTATTTTATGAATGAATGAAATGGTTTCAATTTGTTTAACTTTAACATGTGGGTCATGTTAGTGGAAGATAAATGAATTTATGCATCTTGTTACTTGGGTAAACCGCCCCAATGCAATGCCTCTCCATCCATAGTTGTCTTTTATTATTAAATAAATGTTAATTAGTTGAGATGCACACCCCTACATCTAGTGAACTTCCTTATTTCTTTCTTGGTGTGAGATGTTGATCTCAGGTAGAAATGGAAATAAACTATACATATGCCTAATTGAATGAATAATTGAATGACACTATCTTATATTTTAATAAGTGAATGGCAAATTGGTATAATGAGACTTACTACCCATGTTGATAACCGCCCCCCCTTGTAAGCTTAATATATATATATATATATATATATATATATATATATATATATATATATATATATATATATATATATATATATATATATATATATATATATATATATATATATATATATATATATATATATATATATATATATATATATATATATATATATATATATATAACTAGTTCCTATTGGCAATGAACACATTTAATAATTAGTCCCGTTCGACCGAAATAGCGGAAATAGACGGTATAATTAGTTATCCGGAATTTGATGAAAATTAACGTGGTAGTTAAGTTTAATTAGTATATTAACGTGGTGATGTTATTTTGTCGAAATTGTGATATTAATCGGTCGATTAAATTAATAGTTGAATTAATTTTTTATAAGCCTATTTAATTAAAATAAATTGAACTTAGATTAACTATTCGATTTAGCGGTAAATTTTGATATCTTGCGAATTTGACCGTGAATTTGATTGTTGTGAATATCTTTGAGATTGTTTTGCTAATGGCATCGTCGGTTGATTTGATGAATTGTCGGAATTGTTTCGTTGTTGTATGAAGTTGTTGTATTATGTGTGAAGTGTATTACCTTTAATAATCGGTAATAATTGTGATATGGGCGTGTTCCTTGTGACGAATATTTTTGTGAAGTAAATGATGATGATGGTGTTGTGTGATGTTCGTTTCATCGAGTCGCATGCATTTGCATATTTATTGTGACGGCCTGGATTGGCAAATTAGTGACGAAGGCTTATGCCTTGTGCCTCTGAATTGGGCAATTGGTGACGGGGGCTGAAGCTCTGATTGGTACCACATGCATGTACATGAGTCATGTCCCATATATTTCTATGTGATTCATAGCGTGACGTTTGTGACTTTGTTGTGATTTGTATTTTTGTGACTTATTAAATGATGGGATTATGTGAAGATGTGAATTTGTGACTTAATGATATAATGACTATATTAATACTTGTGAATGCGATTAACCGAATATGTCTAATTTCTAATATATAATTTATCATGCGCTCGATTATACGAATAGATATCTCACCCTTTCTTTGTTTCGCCGTTGTCTTTATATTGGTAACATGCAGGTGATTCGCATTGAGAGGAGGTTAGCCGAGTTGGTCTTGAGTAGTTGTCGCTCTGATACGTAGCACTCGGGGGGACGAACGCGTTAATTTACTTGCTATTGATTTATTATATTTTGGCAAATACTTGAGTTGTTTATTTGAGATTGCCACTTTAATTGTGTTAATTGATGAATTAAGATGCTATGAAATCCTTGAACTAATTGTTGAGTTTCCGTTGCACTTCTATAGAAGTTGATTCATGTTAAAGTCTATTATTTTGATGTTGTCGGTTCTTCCGTATTTGGTGAATGCTATGTATCCGCTTATGCGACGAGGTGATTTGTCATTGAGAATGAATATGTGACACCTCAATTGCTTATTTTTGTGAATTTTTATACTCTGATTTTATTTAAATTCTGCGGGTAGAATCGGGGTGTTACATTAGTGGTATTAGAGCAGGTCGGTCTTGTCCGGCCAAGTGTTGAGTCGTAGTGTAGTCTAACAATCATGTATTGTTGTTTGTGCTGATTGTTTTTGTGTTGTAGTGACGTTATGGCTGGGAGGAATGACGCGGCGATAGCTGCTGCTTTGGAAGCGATGGCTCAGGCTATGCAGAACCAACCTAATGCTGACGAGAATGATGGGTCTCGTAGTTTGGCAACTTTCCAGAGGGAGAATCCGCCAGTGTTCAAGGGTACGCATGATCCCGATGGTGCTCCTGATTGGTTGAAGGAGATCGAGCGAATCTTCCGTGTTATGGATTGCACTCCTACACAGAAGGTTAGATATGGCACTCATATGCTGGCTAAGGAGGCAGATGATTGGTGGCTAGAGACCCGTAGGAGGTTGGAGGCTCATGGTGAGGAGATCACTTGGATTGCGTTTCGCATGGAGTTCTTAAGGAAATACTTTCCTGAGGATGTCCGTGGTAAGAAGGAGATTGAATTCCTTGAGCTGAAACAAGGGAACAAGTCTGTTGTGGAGTATGCTGCTAAGTTTGGTGAGCTGGCTAAGTTTTACCAATACTATGATGGTGCGAATGGTGAGTTTTCCAAGTGTATCAAGTTTGAGAATGGGTTGCGTCCAGAAATCAAGAAAGCGGTTAGTTACCAGAAGATCCGTATTTTTGCTGATTTGGTGGATAGTTGTCGGATTTATGAGGAGGACAACAATGCTCATTATCGTGTTATTAATGAGAAGAGGGGCAAGAATCAACAAAGCCGCGAGAAACCGTATGATGCTGGTAAAGGGAAGCAAAGAGTTACTCATGGTCATAAGACTAGTGGGGGAGATGCTCCTGCTAGGATTATATGCTTCAAGTGTGGTCAACCTGGTCATAAGAGCAATGCTTGTACTGCTGATATGAAGAGGTGTTACCGTTGTGGTAAGACGGGACACATGTCATCTGATTGTAAGCATAAGGATGTTGTTTGCTTTAACTGTGGTGCGGAGGGGCATATTGATAGCCAGTGTCAGAAGCCAAAGAAGACAGCTGTAGGTGGTAAAGTGTTTGCTTTGTCAGGAACTCAGACATCTAGTGAGGATGGCCTTGTTAGAGGTACTTGTTTCATTAATAGAATTCCTTTAATTACTATTATTGATACCGGTGCCACTCATTGTTTTATTGCTGTTGATTGTGTGAAAAGATTGGGTCTTACTTTGTCTGCTATGAATGGAGAAATGGTTGTCGAACTCCCCGCTAAGGGAACGGTGACTACTTCTCTAATGTGTTTGGATTGTCCTCTGTCAATCTTTGATAGGGACTTTGTTGTTGACTTTGTGTGTTTACCGCTTGTTGGTTTGGATGTGGTTTTGGGTATGAATTGGTTGAAACGCAACTACGTTCATATCAATTGTTTTAACAACACGGTGAGATTTTCTTCTCTTGAAGAAGAAGGAGTTGGTTTGTTGACCGGTAAGCAGTTGAAGCAACTGATGCAAGACGAAGCACAAATGTTCTCATTGATGGCGTCCTTGTCTTTTGAGAATCAAGTTCGAATTGATGAGTTAAAGGTGGTGAGAGAATTTTCTGAAGTGTTTCCTGATGACATTCCTGATGTACCTCCAGAAAGAGAAGTTGAGTTTACGATTGATCTTGTACCTGGTACCAGACCTGTTTCTATGGCACCGTACAGGATGTCTGCATCGGAGTTGTCTGAATTGAAGAAGCAATTAGAAGAATTGCTTGAGAAGAAGTTTGTAAGACCAAGTGTATCACCGTGGGGAGCACCCGTATTGCTTGTAAAGAAGAAAGATGGAAGTATGAGACTTTGTGTTGATTATCGCCAATTGAATAAAGTGACGATAAAGAACAAGTATCTACTTCCAAGAATTGATGACTTGATGGATCAGTTAGTGGGTGATAGTGTGTTTTCTAAGATTGATTTGAGGTCTGGATATCACCAAATTAGAGTAAAAGAAGATGATATTCAGAAGACCGCGTTCAGGACTCGGTATGGACACTACGAGTATTCGGTGATGCCCTTCGATGTTACTAATGCGCCAGGAGTATTCATGGAGTACATGAACCGTATTTTTCATACTTACTTAGATCGGTTTGTGGTGGTATTCATTGATGACATTCTTATCTACTCTAAATCTGAAGAAGAGCATGAAGAGCATCTGAGAATTGTGTTGCAAGTTCTAAAAGAGAAGCAGTTGTATGCCAAGTTGTCCAAGTGTGAATTCTGGTTGCATGAAGTTAGTTTCCTTGGTCATGTCATTTCTGGTAGTGGCATTGTCGTGGATCCTTCTAATGTTGATGCTGTCTTACAATGGGAGACTCCGAAGTCAGTGACTGAGATTAGAAGTTTCTTGGGTTTAGCCGGTTACTTTAGACGGTTTATCGAAGGATTTTCTAAGTTGGCACTTCCGTTGACGAGATTGACTTGCAAAGGAAAGGCTTTTGTGTGGGATGTTCAATGTGAAGAAAGTTTCAATGAGTTGAAGAAGAGGTTGACGTCGGCTCCGGTTTTGACTTTGCCTAATCCATGAGAGCCTTTTGTTGTGTACTGTGATGCTTGCTTGATGGGGTTAGGCGGTGTGCTTATGCAGAATGGTAAAGTGGTTGCTTATGCGTCTAGACAGTTGAGGACCCATGAAAAGAATTATCCTACGCATGATCTTGAGTTGGCTGCAGTGGTCTTTGTGTTAAAGATTTGGAGACATTATCTTTATGGTTCTAGATTCGAAGTATTTAGCGATCATAAGAGTTTGAAGTACCTTTTTGATCAGAAAGAGTTGAATATGAGGCAGCGAGGGTGGCTTGAATTGTTGACGGACTATGATTTCGGTTTGAACTATCATCCCGGAAAAGCTAATGTTGTGGCCGATGCTTTAAGCCGAAAGACTTTGCATATGTCGACTATGATGGTTAAAGAGTTGGAGTTTATTGAGCAGTTCTGAGACTTGAGTTTGGTTTGCAAAGTGACACTGCATAGTGTTATGTTGGGAATGTTGAAGATTAACAATGACTTCCTTGACAATATTAGAGAGGCTCAGAAGCTAGATGTGAAGTTGGTGGATTTGATGGTAGGAACCGATCGAATTGAGAATGGTGATTTCAAGTTAGATGCATGTGGTGTGTTGACATTCCGAGATCGTATTTGCATTCCTGATGATGAAGAGATTAAGAAGGCAATTCTTGAAGAGAGTCATAGAAGCAATTTGAGTATTCATCCAGGAGCTACAAAGATGTATCAAGACTTGAAGGGTTTGTTTTGGTGGCCTGGTATGAAACGTGATATGGCACAGTTTGTGTATGCTTGTTTGACTTGTCAGAAGTCAAAGATCGAACATCAGAAGCCTGCAGGATTGATGCAACCGTTAGAAGTTCTAGAATGGAAATGGGATAGCATTTCGATGGACTTTGTAACGGGATTACCTAACACCTTGAGAGGATTTGATTCGATTTGGGTGATTGTTGATAGGCTTATGAAGCCGGCACACTTTATACCTATTAACATCACATTTCCGATTACGAAGTTAGCAGAGATATATGTCAAGGTGATTGTGAAGTTGCATGGTGTACCTGTGTGTATTGTGTCGGATAGAGATCTGAGGTTTACCTCCGATTTCTGGAGAAGTTTGCAAGAGGCGTTGGGATCTAAGTTGAGGTTGAGTACGGCGTATCATCCACAGACAGATGGTCAGGCCAAGAGGACTATTCAGTCATTGGAGGATTTGTTGAGAGCATGTGTTCTTGAGAAGGGAGGTTCGTGGGATACTTATCTTCCGTTGATTGAGTTCACTTACAATAACAGTTACCATTCTAGTATTGGGATGGCACCTTTTGAGGCGCTGTATGGTCGGAGGTGTAGGACTCCGTTATGTTGGCACGAGTCGGGTGAGAGTTTGGTACTTGGACCCGAGATGGTTAGGGAGACTACAGAGAAAGTTAAACTTATTCGAGATAAGATGAAAGCTTCTCAAAGTAGGCAGAAAAGTTACCATGACAAGAGAAGAAAAGATTTGGAATTTCAAGCTGGCGATCATGTGTTTTTGAGGGTCACACATGTGACTGGTGTTGGGCGAGCTCTGAAGTCTAAGAAGCTCACTCCTCGCTTTATCGGTCCGTATCAGATATTAGATCGTGTGGGGAAAGTTGCTTATCGTGTGGCGCTACCGCCAAATCTTGCTAACCTTCACGATGTGTTTCATGTGTCACAACTCAGAAAGTATGTTTCAGATCCGTCTCATGTGATCCAGATGGACGATGTGCAAGTGCGTGATAATCTCACAGTGGAGACGATGCCTGTGCGAATTATGGATCGCGAAGTGAAGGTTCTAAGAGGCAAAGAGATTCCATTGGTGAAAGTTGTCTGGTTGGGAGCTGCTGGTGAGAGCCTAACCTGGGAGCTGGAGAGCAAGATGCGAGACTCCTATGCCGAGTTATTTGAATCAGGTAAATTTTTATTTTCGAGGACGAAAATATTCTAGTGGGGGAGAATTGTAACGCCCGGAAAATTATTTATTCGCTTAATTTAGACGTTTGTGATGTTTATTGAATTTTTGCGTTTTGAAGCGATTTAGTCGGTATTAGTTCGGGATAGCGGATCGACATTTAATCAAAAATTTTAATATTTTTAGTAATAGAAATATTAATAAGCTAATATGTAGCGTTTTGAGAATTTTCTGAGTAATTGAGATTAGACCGTAAAAATGAGTTATTGAGTAATAAGCCAGTATATTAAATAATCGAATTTTGTTTTAATTGAATAAAAAGTGGAATATTATTAAAAATAGTATTTTAATTTATTTTGAGTTAATGAGTTTATTGGGCTATTTTGATTTAGTAAAGATTGGTGAAGGGGGTGTTAACTCTTAGGCCCAATATTGTAGAAAAAAATAGGTTTTTAGTGTTAGTGTTAGAGTGAACAAAGAGAAGAAACCCAAAAGGAGAAAAAAAAATAGAAACCATTTTGAAGAGAGGAAGCTAGGTTTTGGAGAGGAGTAGAGGAGTCCCAATCCAAGTGCTAGAGTTGTAGAGATTTCTTCAATCCAAACAAGAGGTAAGGGTGGGGTTATCTTCCTATAATAAGGCTTATGATTATTTGTATGTTGGGGTTTAGGGGTTTAGGTTGTTGCAATTGTTTGTGTTAATTGATTGCTTGGAGTAGGATTTTGCTATGAAATTATATGGGTTCATATGGTTGCTTTTAATTGTTTGCTGTCTATTTAAAAAAATATATATATAAAGGAGAGGCGATGAATACACATGTATATGAATGGAGGGGATTGACCCAAAGCTGCGACACTTGTTTAACGTATTTTTCCATGACGCTGAAATCTTTTTCTTAATGCTACTATTGTTTCTTGTTTGTGGATTCCTTGTTTCTGTTTCCCCTGTTTTTTTTCTTAAATCGATGGCCATAGTAAGTGAGGGGTGTCCGCCCCACATATAATAGATGACTATTATTTATTTCAAAGTAGTGACTGAGAAATGGCATGTAGTATTTTATGAATGAATGAAATGGTTTCAATTTGTTTAACTTTAACATGTGGGTCATGTTAGTGGAAGATAAATGAATTTATGCATCTTGTTACTTGGGTAAACCGCCCCAATGCAATGCCTCTCCATCCATAGTTGTCTTTTATTATTAAATAAATGTTAATTAGTTGAGATGCACACCCCTACATCTAGTGAACTTCCTTATTTCTTTCTTGGTGTGAGATGTTGATCCCAGGTAGAAATGGAAATAAACTATACATATGCCTAATTGAATGAATAATTGAATGACACTATCTTATATTTTAATAAGTGAATGGCAAATTGGTATAATGAGACTTACTACCCATGTTGATAACCGCCCCCCCTTGTAAGCTTAATATATATATATATATATATATATATATATATATATATATATATATATATATATATATATATATATATATATATATATATATATATATATATATATATAATAACTAGTTCCTATTGGCAATGAACACATTTAATAATTAGTCCCGTTCGACCGAAATAGCGGAAATAGACGGTATAATTAGTTATCCGGAATTTGATGAAAATTAACGTGGTAGTTAAGTTTAATTAGTATATTAACGTGGTGATGTTATTTTGTCGAAATTGTGATATTAATCGGTCGATTAAATTAATAGTTGAATTAATTTTTTATAAGCCTATTTAATTAAAATAAATTGAACTTAGATTAACTATTCGATTTAGCGGTAAATTTTGATATCTTGCGAATTTGACCGTGAATTTGATTGTTGTGAATATCTTTGAGATTGTTTTGCTAATGGCATCGTCGGTTGATTTGATGAATTGTCGGAATTGTTTCGTTGTTGTATGAAGTTGTTGTATTATGTGTGAAGTGTATTACCTTTAATAATCGGTAATAATTGTGATATGGGCGTGTTCCTTGTGACGAATATTTTTGTGAAGTAAATGATGATGATGGTGTTGTGTGATGTTCGTTTCATCGAGTCGCATGCATTTGCATATTTATTGTGACGGCCTGGATTGGCAAATTAGTGACGAAGGCTTATGCCTTGTGCCTCTGAATTGGGCAATTGGTGACGGGGGCTGAAGCTCTGATTGGTACCACATGCATGTACATGAGTCATGTCCCATATATTTCTATGTGATTCATAGCGTGACGTTTGTGACTTTGTTGTGATTTGTATTTTTGTGACTTATTAAATGATGGGATTATGTGAAGATGTGAATTTGTGACTTAATGATATAATGACTATATTAATACTTGTGAATGCGATTAACCGAATATGTCTAATTTCTAATATATAATTTATCATGCGCTCGATTATACGAATAGATATCTCACCCTTTCTTTGTTTCGCCGTTGTCTTTATATTGGTAACATGCAGGTGATTCGCATTGAGAGGAGGTTAGCCGAGTTGGTCTTGAGTAGTTGTCGCTCTGATACGTAGCACTCGGGGGGACGAACGCGTTAATTTACTTGCTATTGATTTATTATATTTTGGCAAATACTTGAGTTGTTTATTTGAGATTGCCACTTTAATTGTGTTAATTGATGAATTAAGATGCTATGAAATCCTTGAACTAATTGTTGAGTTTCCGTTGCACTTCTATAGAAGTTGATTCATGTTAAAGTCTATTATTTTGATGTTGTCGGTTCTTCCGTATTTGGTGAATGCTATGTATCCGCTTATGCGACGAGGTGATTTGTCATTGAGAATGAATATGTGACACCTCAATTGCTTATTTTTGTGAATTTTTATACTCTGATTTTATTTAAATTCTGCGGGTAGAATCGGGGTGTTACATTAGTGGTATTAGAGCAGGTCGGTCTTGTCCGGCCAAGTGTTGAGTCGTAGTGTAGTCTAACAATCATGTATTGTTGTTTGTGCTGATTGTTTTTGTGTTGTAGTGACGTTATGGCTGGGAGGAATGACGCGGCGATAGCTGCTGCTTTGGAAGCGATGGCTCAGGCTATGCAGAACCAACCTAATGCTGACGAGAATGATGGGTCTCGTAGTTTGGCAACTTTCCAGAGGGAGAATCCGCCAGTGTTCAAGGGTACGCATGATCCCGATGGTGCTCCTGATTGGTTGAAGGAGATCGAGTGAATCTTCCGTGTTATGGATTGCACTCCTACACAGAAGGTTAGATATGGCACTCATATGCTGGCTAAGGAGGCAGATGATTGGTGGCTAGAGACCCGTAGGAGGTTGGAGGCTCATGGTGAGGAGATCACTTGGATTGCGTTTCGCATGGAGTTCTTAAGGAAATACTTTCCTGAGGATGTCCGTGGTAAGAAGGAGATTGAATTCCTTGAGCTGAAACAAGGGAACAAGTCTGTTGTGGAGTATGCTGCTAAGTTTGGTGAGCTGGCTAAGTTTTACCAATACTATGATGGTGCGAATGGTGAGTTTTCCAAGTGTATCAAGTTTGAGAATGGGTTGCGTCCAGAAATCAAGAAAGCGGTTAGTTACCAGAAGATCCGTATTTTTGCTGATTTGGTGGATAGTTGTCGGATTTATGAGGAGGACAACAATGCTCATTATCGTGTTATTAATGAGAAGAGGGGCAAGAATCAACAAAGCCGCGAGAAACCGTATGATGCTGGTAAAGGGAAGCAAAGAGTTACTCATGGTCATAAGACTAGTGGGGGAGATGCTCCTGCTAGGATTATATGCTTCAAGTGTGGTCAACCTGGTCATAAGAGCAATGCTTGTACTGCTGATATGAAGAGGTGTTACCGTTGTGGTAAGACGGGACACATGTCATCTGATTGTAAGCATAAGGATGTTGTTTGCTTTAACTGTGGTGCGGAGGGGCATATTGATAGCCAGTGTCAGAAGCCAAAGAAGACAGCTGTAGGTGGTAAAGTGTTTGCTTTGTCAGGAACTCAGACATCTAGTGAGGATGGCCTTGTTAGAGGTACTTGTTTCATTAATAGAATTCCTTTAATTACTATTATTGATACCGGTGCCACTCATTGTTTTATTGCTGTTGATTGTGTGAAAAGATTGGGTCTTACTTTGTCTGCTATGAATGGAGAAATGGTTGTCGAACTCCCCGCTAAGGGAACGGTGACTACTTCTCTAATGTGTTTGGATTGTCCTCTGTCAATCTTTGATAGGGACTTTGTTGTTGACTTTGTGTGTTTACCGCTTGTTGGTTTGGATGTGGTTTTGGGTATGAATTGGTTGAAACGCAACTACGTTCATATCAATTGTTTTAACAACACGGTGAGATTTTCTTCTCTTGAAGAAGAAGGAGTTGGTTTGTTGACCGGTAAGCAGTTGAAGCAACTGATGCAAGACGAAGCACAAATGTTCTCATTGATGGCGTCCTTGTCTTTTGAGAATCAAGTTCGAATTGATGAGTTAAAGGTGGTGAGAGAATTTTCTGAAGTGTTTCCTGATGACATTCCTGATGTACCTCCAGAAAGAGAAGTTGAGTTTACGATTGATCTTGTACCTGGTACCAGACCTGTTTCTATGGCACCGTACAGGATGTCTGCATCGGAGTTGTCTGAATTGAAGAAGCAATTAGAAGAATTGCTTGAGAAGAAGTTTGTAAGACCAAGTGTATCACCGTGGGGAGCACCCGTATTGCTTGTAAAGAAGAAAGATGGAAGTATGAGACTTTGTGTTGATTATCGCCAATTGAATAAAGTGACGATAAAGAACAAGTATCTACTTCCAAGAATTGATGACTTGATGGATCAGTTAGTGGGTGATAGTGTGTTTTCTAAGATTGATTTGAGGTCCGGATATCACCAAATTAGAGTAAAAGAAGATGATATTCAGAAGACCGCGTTCAGGACTCGGTATGGACACTACGAGTATTCGGTGATGCCCTTCGATGTTACTAATGCGCCAGGAGTATTCATGGAGTACATGAACCGTATTTTTCATACTTACTTAGATCGGTTTGTGGTGGTATTCATTGATGACATTCTTATCTACTCTAAATCTGAAGAAGAGCATGAAGAGCATCTGAGAATTGTGTTGCAAGTTCTAAAAGAGAAGCAGTTGTATGCCAAGTTGTCCAAGTGTGAATTCTGGTTGCATGAAGTTAGTTTCCTTGGTCATGTCATTTCTGGTAGTGGCATTGTCGTGGATCCTTCTAAGGTTGATGCTGTCTTACAATGGGAGACTCCGAAGTCAGTGACTGAGATTAGAAGTTTCTTGGGTTTAGCCGGTTACTTTAGACGGTTTATCGAAGGATTTTCTAAGTTGGCACTTCCGTTGACGAGATTGACTTGCAAAGGAAAGGCTTTTGTGTGGGATGTTCAATGTGAAGAAAGTTTCAATGAGTTGAAGAAGAGGTTGACGTCGGCTCCGGTTTTGACTTTGCCTAATCCATGAGAGCCTTTTGTTGTGTACTGTGATGCTTGCTTGATGGGGTTAGGCGGTGTGCTTATGCAGAATGGTAAAGTGGTTATTTTGTCGAAATTGTGATATTAATCGGTCGATTAAATTAATAGTTGAATTAATTTTTTATAGCCTATTTAATTAAAATAAATTGAACTTAGATTAACTATTCGATTTAGCGGTAAATTTTGATATCTTGCGAATTTGACCGTGAATGTGATTGGTGTGAATATCTTTGAGATTGTTTTGCTAATGGCATCGTCGGTTGATTTGATGAATTGTCGGAATTGTTTCGTTGTTGTATGAAGTTGTTGTATTATGTGTGAAGTGTATTACCTTTAATAATCGGTAATAATTGTGATATGGGCGTGTGCCTTGTGACGAATATGTTTGTGAAGTAAATGATGATGATGGTGTTGTGTGATGTTCGTTTCATCGAGTCGCATGCATTTGCATATTTATTGTGACGGCCTGGATTGGCAAATTAGTAACGAAGGCTTATGCCTTGTGCCTCTGAATTGGGCAATTGGTGACGGGGGCTGAAGCTCCGATTGGTACCACATGCATGTACATGAGTCATGTCTCATATATTTCTATGTGATTCGTAGCGTGACGTTTGTGACTTTGTTGTGATTTGTATTTTTGTGACTTATTAAATGATGGGATTATGTGAAGATGTGAATTTGTGACTTAATGATATAATGACTATATTAATACTTGTGAATGCGATTAACCGAATATGTCTAATTTCTAATATATAATTTATCATGCGCTCGATTATACGAATAGATATCTCACCCTTTCTTTGTTTCGCCGTTGTCTTTATATTGGTAACGTGCAGGTGATTCGCATTGAGAGGAGGTTAGCCGAGTTGGTCTTGAGTCGTTGTCGCTCTGATACGTAGCACTCGGGGGGACGAACGCGTTAATTTATTTGCTATTGATTTATTATATTTTGGCAAATACTTGAGTTGTTTATTTGAGATTGCCACTTTAATTGTGTTAATTGATGAATTAAGATGCTATGAAATCCTTGAACTAATTGTTGAGTTTCCGTTGCACTTCTATGGAAGTTGATTCATGTTAAAGTCTATTATTTTGATGTTGTTGGTTCTTCCGTATTTGGTGAATGTTATGTATCCGCTTATGCGACGAGGTGATTTGCCATTGATAATGAATATGTGATACCTCAATTGCTTATTTTTGTGAATTTTTATACTCTGATTTTATTTAAATTCCGCGGGTAGAATTGGGGTGTTACAGTTTCTACTACCATGAACCGGGTTACACCTACATGGGAACCGGTTCCTGCTGAACAGAAATCCTTCGTTTCTGATTTTTACCACGGAAACCCAGTTCCTCCCAACTGGGAACCGATTCCTGACGCTGCTGTAGCAGAAAAACTCCAATTTTCCAGCACCGTAGAAACTCGAATCCATACCAATTCGCACCCAAATGTATTATAACATCAAACAGCAACCACAAATACAAATTGACACATTTATAACACATTTCAACCATTCAATTAACACCATACATGATCAATACAACATTATTAATCAATTCTCCCAAAACCTAACATTCTACAGCCTAAGCATAACTCAATTGACACAAACAACATGTTCAATCCATTCTACTACCTATAATCCCATAATAGAAGATAAATGGAAGAGTCCCCCCTTACCTGAAGGTTGATTCTTCGCTCTTCCCCTTTTCGCACTTCTCCGCTTCTCTTCTCTTTCACGTTCAGACTTTCTCTTCTCCTTTGTTCTATTCCTCTTTTCTCACAATCCTTTATTTTGTGAAAAAAAATAATAATAAAACCATTCTAATTAGTAATAGGGCCTACCAACACACACCCTCTTTACTAATCACAGCTCAAGCCCATTTGTTTAATTTCTCAATAATTCCAAATAATTCTCATAATTTAACTAAATTAATTTAATTTAAATTACGAAAATATGGAATGTTACAAATGACATGTACAGTAGATGCTAGGAATTGGAAAATAATGGAATAGAAATATAATTGAATTGAAATTAATATAATGTGATTATTAATTGGTTTATTGATTAATAGTTGAATTAATTTCAATTAGTCTATTTGATTAGAAAATACTTGGACTTAGATAAATTATTCGGTTTGTCGGTAAATAACGGTATCTTGAGAATTTGACTGTAATCATGTTTTGGGATTTAGTAAATATCATAGGGATTATGAAATGACAGTAAGTAGTGAATTTAACCGGTAGTGGCGTAGGATATATCTGATTAATTAGAGAATATTAGGTGAATGATTTTAGTTAGTTGATGGTGAATTGGTGAGTTAATTAAACGACTAATGTATAGAGAATTATGAGACTAATGTGAATTTACTTAATGCGTTGATTTGTTGCGATATATCGAAACATGACGATGTTGTGATGATTTTGTTAATATGTGAAGTTATATGTTTGTCGTGATATACCGAAGCATGATGATGTCGTGATGATTTTGTTAATATGTGAAGTTGTATATTGGCGATGATGTGTCGAGACGTGATGATATCGTGACGATTTTATTTCTATGTGAAGATGAAAGATTAATTGTGACATTGAATTACCTCCAATAATTGGTAATTATCAGTGATATAGGCGTATGCCTCGTGACGATGTGTGATTGTGATGAGTATGTTGTATATGTCTTGTTTGTCGAGTCACATTTCATATGCATACTCTGTGACGGCCTGGATTGGCAAATTGGTGACGAAGGCTTATGCCTTGTGCCTCTGAATTGGGCAATTGGTGACGGGGGCTGAAGCTCCGATTGGTACCACATGCATATGCATAGTTTGAGTCGCATTCGAGTCGCATACCGAGTTGCATTCGAGTCATTGTTATGATGTGTGAATGCATAGTTTGTGAAGTTGAATTCATTTGATATGGATTGTTGATGTGTTGTAGATATGATGTACGTGAATGAAACATATATGATGAGAATGTGAAAATATATGTATTAATGATATATGTGTATAAGTTGGAATATATGAACCATGTTGTTGTCGTGATGCAAATTACTTATATTGAGAAGTGGTGAATTGTGTATGATCTTATCTTGCTATATCTATTATCATACTTTCCTTTATAATGTTTGATATCTCACCCCTTCTGCTGATGTTTCCCCTACCATGGGAAATAGACAGGTACTCAAGTATAGTTGTGGAAGTTTGTAGCTTCATTGTGTCCAGTTGGTGTGTCGCTCTGATACGTAGCACTCAGGGGGTTGTCTATATTGTTGTTTCTATGTTGTTCATGTTTTAGTTGTTGAGTTCCAAATTGGATAGTGAGAAGTACTATGATGTTTGAAGTTGTTTCCGATTAAATAAGATGATTTGTTTATAAAGTCGAATGTTATGATTCCGCTGTATATTAAATTGAAGTTAGTTTGTCTAAGAGCTGTTATAAGTTGTTTTGTGCTTCTATGAGATTAAAGTGCTATGTATCTGTTTATGAGTTGTTTATATGAATTAAATGTGATATCCCAAATGCTTGTTGATAGTTTTTAAAATACTCTGATTTCTCGCATGGTATTTTCGGGTAGAATTTGGGGTGTTACACTTGCAAGTACAATTATATGCGATTGTTAGATGATCTTGATGTTTTTGATGATGATAATGCCTAAGGTTAACTGGTGGTCAGTGAAGTAATTGGTATATGTAATTTTTATTAATTATATTAGTAATTATTTTCATACCCCAAAATTTGCCCTCCTCTTTTCATCTTCAATGACTCAAGGTTCAAGGGTTTTCTCAAGTCACTCTCTCCTATTCAAAATTAGGGTTTGCACTTCATCAAAAGAATTCGAATCTCTAAGGCCTCAAATGGATCTCAAGGTGTCTCATATGTCTCAAAGCATCTCCATGTCAAAAGTCAAGCTTCAATTCCAAGGATTGCTCACTCAATGGCTTAGATGATCAACAATCGACTATGTTGACCTAAAAGTCAATTATAGTCAGAATACAGTCAAACTTCAAGACTTTTGGTCAACATCGAGTATTTGAAGTTATATCCATCATTTGATCAAAGGATTGACCATGATCCATTAATAAAAACTCAGAAATGAACAAAGTCAAAAGGTTCAAATTAGGGTTTTTATAGGAAAAGTCAACTCAACTTTGACTGGTCATAACTTTCACATGGAGTATCAAAAATTTACCAACCAAAGCCTATTCTGAAGGAAATTGGACTCTCCACAACTTTGTCACTCACATGCCAAGGCCAGAAATGCTTCATTCAAGAGATATAGTCCAATACATTACAGGTCCTCCGAAAGGTCAACAAAAACACCTTTTGGGTCAAAGCTCATAACTTGAGCATGGAAGCTTCAATGGAGATGAAACCAAAAGGAGTGCTTAAAGGACTCTTTAAGATTTCCAAAAAGTCCAAGAACACCTCCATATGTTAAAAATTGAAGGAGTTATGACTTGCACAAGTTGAGCGATTTTGAGAAAATACACTTAAAGCAAAGTGGAGAAGTTTGGTATTTTAAACCATTGGGCCTAAAATATGGATTCCAAACATGACCATGGGCCTTATAATGATCTTTTTATTAATTATTTTATTTTTATAATATTTACTTTATTTATTTGAATTTTTAATTCATTTAAATATGGATAAATTATCATAAAAATGAAAAATTAGTTTTAAGTCAAAGATTTGATTTTGTAACCAAATCCAATCATCCAAATGCTCCATATGTGATGCAAATTTCATTCAAAAGAGATTGGAGAGAGATGGCCCAAAAATAGCAAGATTTTATACAAGTTTTAATCAAATCTTTTTCTAAAGAAAAACAAGATATTTCTCCATGGCATTAAACCTAATTCTCTCCCATATATAAAGCAAAGATGTGCAGCCGCCTAGGGGGACGAAAATCTGCTAAAAGGAGGCTAGGGCTCAAGGTTCAAAAAGATCAAAGAAGAGGTAAATTTTCAAGAGCTTCCATTAAGCAATTTCAAAGCTCCCTAAACATTCCATTCCATTCCCAAGGTGATAAAGAGTAAGCCTATACAAATGCTTGAGTCATAAAACGTCTGAAAGGCCATGGTATATCGTTCATACTTTCATCCACTTCTTGAAATTTCGTTTAACGCATATAGTAGTGTTTAAATATGATTTGACGATTGTTTCGAGTTTCTGAGTTGTTTTAGGGAAGAATAGAACCCTTGCTTTGGAGCTTTTCCGCATAGAACACGAGTTGCCATGGTTAGGGCATGGAGAAGGTGATCTTCGAATCTCTGGACACAAGATGTTTCAGACCCTAAGGATGCCCCCAATCAACTCGTGATACTTGAATTAATCGATATGGGTTGTTTCTATTGTTGTTTGATTCACTTTTTGCAGGTTCCGATTGGTGGTAATGGTTAGTTGCAGGATCGTGTGAAATCCGCAGGAAAGCCCGTGGCAGAATTGGCAATAAATTCCGCAGGTGGATTGAGGAAGATGATGAACAGTAGACTTGGACCCTTTGACTGTTGCGTGGCCAATTTTCATTCGTTGGTCAAAAAATAGTTACTCTCTCTCCCTGCAATTGGTCCGTCAACGCATTCATGGGGTCCACTGAGACTTTTGGGTTTGAATTCTATTATCATATTTAATTTCATATTTATAGCTTTTTGTTGGACTTATTTACAATTGAAAAACCTGGCTCGGTTGGCTCATGAGGGGAGAAGCGTACATAAAGGGGGTGGGTTCGAACCCCTGCAGTGCCAATTTTCTTTTTACAAAGACTTCCTACAAGATCCAACGCAGCGTACCCCATGAAAGCCTACCATACGTCCTCATTCATGCACCATTGGATCTCCTACAATCCAATCTAACGCACGCAAGGCTGAAGATTCACCATGGATACTCAGAGAGCCATCACACAGGATTTTTTCCAGGTTTTATTTAATTAATTTTATACTATTTATATAACTATTAATTAGCTTCTTAGGTTTAATATTTAACTAGATTTGATTAATTATGTTTAAATTATTCAATTAGGATTATTAACATAATTAGGATTAGGGTTATGATTAGTTAGGATTATCCCGATTATTCCGATTATGTCGATTTAATTTGTTTAATTGATTTTTACAAAGACTTCCTACAAGATCCAACGCAGCATACCCCATGAAAGCCTACCATACGTCCTCGTTCATGCACCATTGGATCTCCTACAATCCAATCTAACGCACGCAAGGCTGAAGATGCACCATGGATACTCAGAGAGCCATCACACAGGATTTTTTCCAGGTTTTATTTAATTAATTTTATACTATTTATATAACTATTAATTAGCTTCTTAGGTTTAATATTTAACTAGATTTGATTAATTATGTTTAAATTATTCAATTAGGATTATTAACATAATTAGGATTAGGGTTATGATTAGTTAGGATTATCCCGATTATTCCGATTATGTCGATTTAATTTGTTTAATTGATTTTTACAAAGACTTCCTACAAGATCCAACGCAGCATACCCCATGAAAGCCTACCATACGTCCTCGTTCATGCACCATTGGATCTCCTACAATCCAATCTAACGCACGCAAGGCTGAAGATGCACCATGGATACTCAGAGAGCCATCACACAGGATTTTTTCCAGGTTTTATTTAATTAATTTTATACTATTTATATAACTATTAATTAGCTTCTTAGGTTTAATATTTAACTAGATTTGATTAATTATGTTTAAATTATTCAATTAGGATTATTAACATAATTAGGATTAGGGTTATGATTAGTTAGGATTATCCCGATTATTCCGATTATGTCGATTTAATTTGTTTAATTGATTTTAATTATAAAAGTCACAAAAAACCCTAGAAAATTGTTATCGATGCATTAGGGTTTGCTCAATCCCACTGGCCATTTGGCCAAAGTATTAGGAAATTAATTCATTATTCGTTTCGACCAAATCTATTGGTCGCGATGGTTAATAATCAATCATTTAACTAATTAAACCAAAATACATTTTATTTTACTAAAAGGTTTTAACCATCTTATTGGTTACGATGATTAGCATATTTCCCTTTAAGAATTCGTCATTATTTATAATCAAATCTATCGATTACGAGGGATAACGATAAAAATTAAACCATTAAATTATAAAAAATATATTTATTTGTTATTAGTGATAATCAAACCTATCGATTAGAATTGGTAACAATTCCCTACTAATCTATTAATTATGGTGATCAAACCTATTGATCATTGCGGTTAATAGTACAAATTTAAACTAGGGTTGTACGCCATCTAACACACTTAAAACTCATCTCTTCAATACTGCGATTTTCAAAACTACGATAAGGTAATTCAAAATACCTTGCAAACTTCGCATTTCAAAACTACGATAAGGTAATTCAAAATACCTTCAAACCACCTCATACTAAATTCTAAGGCGTACAACCCTGCCCCGAACTGCGTTGAATCTGATTCTCCCTAAGGAGATACGTAGGCACTTGGCAACAAGGCGAGTCCCCTTCCCTAAATCCTAATTCGTTTCAAATTTCATTTTTTTTCCCGATTCACTTCCTTAGCTATTAACTTAATAATTTTAGCCATAAACCTCCGCCTCTCAATTCAAAACCTTAGGAAAGGGTTAAGGGTGCCTAACACCTTCCCTCGACCTGATTATAATAATCTTACCCAGATCTTTATACTGCGTAGGGTTTCCTATTCGCCCTGGTAGAATAGGTGGCGACTCTAAATTTAATTTTTAGGGCAGGTTGCTACAATTATATTATTTGGTGTTTTTAGTAATTGTTTATTTAGTTATTATGTGATATAATTATATCAATATTTGATTATGTGTGTAATTGTGCTATTTAAGTTAATTGAGTTATTAGAGAGATATAACTAATTGGGCCTAAGTGTTATAATTATGATGCTAGAAAGATTGTGGGTTAAGCCCAATTAAGAAAAGAGGGATGGTAAAAGAGTTAGGGATTTAGATAATTGTTTCATAACTTTCATTTGGGAAAAGAGGATAAAGCGAGAGGAATAGAGAAAGAAGAGAAAGATAAGAGGGAATTAGATTCTTGAAGAGGGTGGACTAGAGATTCAAGGTAAGGGTTAGAATCCAAATGATTATAGGTTTATATAATTGGGTAATGTTGTGTGTATGTTTTGTGTATGATCTCTTATTTTCTCAATTTCATAGATTTTCACATGTTAGGGTTTATGTTGAATTCATGGGATTTGTGCTACTAATCATGTTTGATGATGTTTTTATGTGAACTTATGATTATAAACATGTTTAGGAACCTTTTATGTGTGTTAAATTGTGGTTTGGATGAGTTTTAGTTGCCAAAAATCGGATTTGAGTTGGAATTGAAAGTGCCGAAAATGCACAAAATTTTGTTGTCTGGTGTCTTCCGTCAGGCGAGCACCGGGCGAGTGACCTTTTTTGTGGTCACGCTACTGACCTGGAGCGTCAGGCGAAGGATTTCTTCTGCCGGGTGAAAATGCCATGTTTTGTGAAACTTCAAAATGTCATAACTTTTGATCCGTAACTCTGGTTTATGTGTCGTTCGAAGCGTTAGAAAGCTAATGTATTATCTATATGATAGGATAGAGTATGTTAGCATTTGATAAATTAATTATGATGTTTTTGCGTGAATAACTTATGATTATTCTTATGTGTTTTGTGAATTGGTGAATGACGGTGCAACACATGTTATGTGACGAATTGTGGATAACATGTAATTAAGTGTGTGTGCATTATGGATTGATGAATTGTGGATAGCATTAGAGGATATGTTATGGGATATGATATTCATGACATGTATGCTTTTATTAAGAAGTTGAGTTAGTCGTGTCATGTCGTTACTTGATTGTGTACTATGATGAATTGTTGTTGTTGTAGGCCCTGTGGTCAATGTTGATAAGTTGTATGTTGAATTTGTTGTTGTTGTAGACCCTATGGTCAATGTTGATAAGTTGTATGTTGAATTTTTTGTTTTTGTTGTAGACCTTATGGTCAATGTTGATACGTTGTATTGTGTTGATAAGTATGAAGCGAATATTGTTGTATGTTGATACGACAAAAAGACGTGATTGAGAAGTGATGAGTTACTATCATAGTAATGACATGGTTGTTGCCATAGAACCTTGGCATTGATTTGATGTTGTTTAGACGATGTTGTGACGTGTTGTTTATGTTGTATTTATGGATGTGCATCATTTAAGTCGCGTCCATTACATAAGTGTCTATTAGCCTGAAAATGACAACGACTATTAGCCTGAAAGATGGCAACGACTTTTAGCCTGAAAATGGCAACGACGATGGCCCAAGTGACAATGTTTGAGACGGGAGTTTTAATCCAAATGGTACCACATGCATATGCATATTATTGAGTTGCATATCGAGTTTCATTCGAGTCGTTGTGATGATGAAGTGATTGTTGTACCGCGTTGATGATATTGTTGCTAAGTTGAAATCATTTGATATGAATGGTTGATGTGATATATGTGATGTAGATGTGAATATATATGAATTAATGATATATGTATATATGTGGATATGAGAATCATGTTTGATTGATGATGATACATGTGATGAGAGATGTAATTACTTGTATATTTTGATATAAACGACATGATTCCAATGATATAAATATATTCTATGATGTTTTGTGAATTGGGATAGAGATGAATAGGTGCATTTGGGGATATATGTCCATACTTGCGATATGTCTGTAAATTGTGTACATGTATATATAATTGGAAAACGTGTGTACGTGATTATGTGAAGATAACTTGTATATTTGGAATATGGTTATGTTTGTATACAATTGTTACTTTGTGAATATTGTTGGAAAGGATATGTATATAGAATCTATATGTTGGTGAAATATGATTATGTACATTGTTTAGTAACCATGTTTGATCACTTGGAATTGAATGTGCTAAACATGTGAATCTTGATATATTGTATACGAATGCGTGTTTATGTGAAGAGTGATGAATTCTTGAAATGTATTCTTCTTGTGTTTTACATTTCCCATATTATGTTTATTTATAATGATTTGAATTCTCACCCTTCTGTTTGAATGTTACCCTTTGTTGGTAACGTGCAGATATTCAAGAATTGAAGGATTAGCTGCCGTTAGTCCAAGTCGGGTTGTCGCTCTGATACATAACACTCGGGGGGATGAACACTAGTTGTTTAGTTGTTTGATTTTATTGTTGAATAACTATGTTGATACATGAAGAGTAATTGTTGATGTTAAAATGGTTTTAAGTTGAAAATATGTTATGTCATCAAAGTTGATTAATGTAGTTCCGCTGCTTAATGTTAATAAAGTGGATTCATGTGGTTTTAGTTCATTCGAGTATTTGTGTTATGTATATATGATAGCATGATATTGTTGCAAAGTTGTATCGTAATACTCCAATTGTTTGTCGAAAAAGAACTTCATAACTCTGATTTTCTTAATAATTATTCGGGTAGAATTGGGGTGTTACAGTATAAATTTCCAGCAACCTCTAAATATGACATATGATCAAATAATTCATCTCAAGCCCCGTCCATTAAAAGAGTCAAGTTCAGTTGAAGTAATTAGTCATCAATGAATCTAGCAAAAAGACTTGAAGCTCCAATATTTTGAAAAAGAAGAAGTATGAAAGCTTATATGATCATGCACTTAGCATGTGTTGCATGATCCGTTTAATGTAAAGGTACAATATAATTCTCAAGATACTAAGACAGCTCACATACACATTCAAAGTTGTTTTCAAGCCTTTCTTATTTTTCAAGCCTTTCTTATTTTAGAATTGGTATCTACTTAATATAAATCTAAGGTTGTCATGATGACAATCCTAGATACAACCCTAACCCTAATGCTGATGAGGCATTATATTAGAATTTTTAATTTTAATACAACTCATTTTCTAATTGTCCACACCAACTCCAAGTCAATTTTGTTAAAACGAAATTTAACCATCATTAACCAACTCACCTCATATTAAAAATCTACATATCATCAGTTCTTATAGTTACTCTTTTTTTCAAATTCTCCACACTAACTCCAAATCAATTACTTTCTTACTAAATATATTTTGCTAAAACAGTGAAGTATTATCTCACCAAAAAAACGGTAGAGTATGATTAACCATCATTAATCATATTGATATAATATAATTCATATTCATATTAATTAAGATTTTGCAACTCCCAAATATATATTAATTCATATTTATATTAATATTTTTGTTATTCTTTATAAATATCTCTTTCATTATCTTTATTTGGTCATCTCATCACACATGTATCTATATTAATATTATTGTTGTTTTGTTGTTTGTAGGTATCCCTTCCATGATAACTCTGTATATGAGATTTTGGTGGCAAGATTGAAATTAACTTGAAGGTTAGAGTAATAGATCTATGAATTATACTTGATCGCACAAATGCTTTTATTTACTCGCATGCATACAATGAATGGAATAGATGCGCTGACAAACTGACAAACCAAGGACATATCTTACAAAATTTTATCGGATGGAACACACTACTACATTTCATTCAGAAAGTTTTCTCAAGAATCGTTTTGACCTCCATAATTTAGATTTTTATTTAATATCTTTTCAATTTTTACTTGTTTTCTTTTATTTTTGTCTTTTATTTTATTTTATTGTCATTTGTTAGGATAGGAGTTGCTCTTCCACTATTATAATTTTTTTTTGTTAATTAAGATTAGATTTTTAATAAAGAATATGTTTTCTTAATAAGATGTGATTAAGTTTATTATTAATTTAAATCTAATTGATATTGATATAGTATAAATCAATTTAATGAATAAAAATGTATTATCATAATAAATTTGTAGTATTGAAGTTGTTTATATTATATTAGTTTAATACTTTTAATTCACTTTTTAAGTTGATTGTATTGAAGAGAACTATATTAATATTTATCTATTTTTTTTAATATTATGAATCAATTAGATAGTGTTGGAGATTTATATGTTTGTCAAGTGAAGCATGAGTGATAAAAGAAAAAGGTGGTTTTTTTTTATAATCTTCAATATTACTATAATAAATTTATGACATTGAAAATATTTATATTATATTATATTATATTTAAGATTTTATACACTTATTAAATTTATTGTATCGAACATGATTATATTTTTGAACTTAATTATATTTTGTGTTATTAAATTTATTGTATCGAACATGATTATATTTTTGAACTTAATTATATTTTGTGTTTGATTTGTTAGGAACTTGGATTAAAATACTTTTTATTATAAAATATTTTATTGTATAAAATTAAAAAAAAATTAAAAAATATTCGATAATTATTTTAAAAGAAATACTTGAGTTCTATAAATATTTTTATTTCATTAAATAAAATATATAAAGTATGTTTTGAAGATATTGACTAAGTATTATATTATTTTAAAATATTATTTAATTAAAAAAATCTCATTACTTTTTCTTTATTATTGACTAGCCATTGTTTATTATCGTAATTATGATTTCTTTAATTTTTTTGTTGAATAAAAAATAACCGATAAGTTTCAACGCCAATCACCACTGAACTAACTAACGATTGGTTATTCTAAATTGATAATTAAATGTGAAAAAATACAGTTTTATGTAATTTAGACAAGATTTTCTATTCAATAGTAATTAATAAAAAATAAGTTATCTTATATTTATATATATATAATGATATTGGTTTTCATGTTGTAACTTTTTTTTATTTATAAAATTTCACGGAAAACACCAAAGTATAAATTCATAATTATTATTATTATTATTATTATTATTATTATTATTATTATTATTATTATTATTATTATTATTATTATTATTATTATTATTATTAGTATAAGTTATATGTAACTATAATTACTAAAATATATGTATTTATTTAAAATAATATTTGAGGTAAAGATAATCTAGTTATTTAGCTATTAAACATTTCCATTTTGAAGCATATGTTAAACATATCCAATATACATAAATTTGTTAAAATTGATATTTACTAAATTAAGCCCTTCTACCTCGTTGAGCAGTAGGAGGTAATTTCTCTGATGGACCAGTAGGAAGCTTTTGTCCAGTCTCTTGTTCAATCCTCCTTTTGAGCTCTCTAAGTATACGAATTTGTCCCAGCTTCTCAGGAGACAATTTGTCCCAATAAATTCCTAAGAGAGAAATAAGTTGAGTTAGAGCCTTTGAATTCTTTTTTCAAAAACCATTTCTTGTTTTAAAAAAATTAAAAACTGAAAAAGTCATGTGTGAATAAACAACTTAATTAAGCCCTTCTTTCTAGCTATATAAATGTTTATCGTATAAAACTGTTTATGCATTAGTTATTGCATTAGTTATTTCTATGTATAAGTTGTTTTCTTAAGCTGGACAACGGACATGATATCAACATTGACACCAGTAACAATTTTAAAAAATTAATAAATTGAACGTAATCACAAGAATCGGTGTTGTGTTGGTGTACAACAGCAACAACGCACCTTTTTTAGAGAAGAAGAAAGGCACTATAAATAAGCAAAAAGAAAATGGGAAGTTAGATAGAAGTATTTGACTAACCTTGAGGCTTTGGAATGGATGTGTGTGTAAAAATGACCTTGGTTGGAGTACAAATGATATCAACAGGTACATCATGGATTAACAACTTTTCAACTGGAATATCATCCACCAATTGGCACTCATGCACTGTAACACTACTCATTGTGTTATATATCAATCAATAAATCAAAATTGTAAATTTTACACATGATGAGTAAATCAATAATGATTGAAGCATGGAAGGAGCATAGCAGAAACCAAAATTACCAGAGGTAACAACTAGTGTTGAATCGTCAATAGCTCCCATATACCGCAGCATACCATATTCAAGTTCTGCGAATCCCTGCACTTTAGTCCTCTCTTAGTTGAAGTAACATTCTAGTTCAAAGTCCGGTAAACGATCAGAAAATCATTGAAATGTACCTCTCCTTTTCCTAATCGAGCACCTGTATTCGGGTCAACAGCAACAGATCCAATAACAATGAGATCTACCTTTATCTTTTCATCTAATCCGATTGGTCGTCCATATTTGGCAACACCAACAGAAGTACAGGCTTCCTTGATGGTACCCAGAGTTAACATATTGGACTCGATTACAGAGAAAAAACCTGTCCTCAGGCGCGGTTGAGGAGTTAACAACTTCTTTCCATCTGCACAAATATCAATAGTAAAATTAAAAGAGAACCAAGAGGAGAGGAAAAAAGATGGAAAAGTATTGCAAGTTTTGAAAAATTATCTTCAACTCTCATTTCATTAATTGGAAATTTATTATCAAACACAGTTTCTGTTTTAGTAAGTTGAGTTTCTTAATTGAACTTTTGTGCTTAGTTGTATGAAGGATCTAGTCTAACACATTCCACAGTTAAATACTAAGACCAAACAAATGCGAATACTTCATGAGTAACCTTCCCTCTCCCTACTCAACAAACTCAAAGCATCTATCTAACCTGAAAGAGTGAGAAATCTGACTTGCTTCTGAGGAGAATCTGGATTAACCTTCACACATTGTGCACTGCGGAACACATCTAGCTCCCTCATCTGCAAAAGAACTCACACCACATGCCAAATAACTCTACTCAAACTTCAAATAAAAGTCATTTCCTATTCCTCGCCCCATCAAAAAAAAAAAATCATAATAGGTGCTTATGCAAGTAGATAAGTTCAAATTAACTATTTCCATAAGCACTTCCAAAAGTGCTTATGCAAGTAGATAAGTTCAAATAAGTAAATTCTAATCAGACCCAACGAGATATAGATCCACTGTCCCACCTACTCAACAAGATTTAGATGAAACTCCTACTATTTAATAAAAACTAGTTGACTTATTTAACTATTTTGTTTTAACACATATCATGTCTTTCAAAAAAACGAATGTAAATAAATATGAAATACCAATTTAGGCATCTGTTAATGTTGTATCATCTCAAAAAAGGCAAATAGAAACATCGTAATAATAAATCAGTATTATATAATAAGTCAGCTCCATCTGCGCAGCCAAGTTTAAATGGAAGAAAAATAAATGCATAGTGAACAGGCTAACACAGCTGAAAACTGTAATTCTCCAACACGTGTGAAACGAAAGTGTTCACTGACAATGCTTACAGAAGCCAAAAGACTGTCATATTGATAGAGGTTGTACCAACCATATGATAGGCAGTGTTAATTTGTTTGTTGATGACTTGATTCTAATGGAACGAGTTTTGTAATGACCAAAACTATTCCTGGTAATAAAGGAATGCATGATGTTCACCGTGTTTCCAAGATAAACAAAAAATTTATCAAGTCTATGACAAATGGGGGGAAACAGTTACTGTCTGGCTTTCAAAAATCAAACATGCGACATACAAAATCCTAGAGGTTTCTTATTGATAACGGTAGCAATGAAGGGTAGATGTTTAAATTGGAGACCAAAATATGAGTATGATTTGTCAGGTTTAGTTACAGTTTGAGGTTGATGGAAGCAATGAAAGTGATTTACATACTGCTATCATTTGTCAAACATAAAACACCAGTAGAAGCCTGGTCTAGAATCAAACCGTCAGCTGAACACATTAGAGCTTGGAAGTATGTGATACTTTTTTAAGCCAGCAATATGAAGGCAAAAACTTAATGCAAAATTTCATCACCTGTTATTAGATTATTTTGAGAAGCAAAATCTATCCATAAATCACTTAATTACTCTTCAAAATTTCCAAAATGAAAATAAGTCACTTAAATTGAAGATCGCTAAACATTTAATTAATCCATCACATGTCAGAAACGTTGAGTTTGCACATTTATGACATGTTCAGTTGGAGCACATTTTAGGAACATGTTTAAGGTTTTGATGGATCTCGATATTACAATCCAAGTTTATAAAATTGATTGACGAAGTGACTAAATTAATTGACAAACTATGTTCAATTTTATGAGTCTAATTTAACTTTTTATAAATTTTGGACAAATTTGCTCACCCTTACAATTTCAAATAACAAAATTTTATTCACTTCAAAATATATACAAGAGTTTGTATCATTATTAACAAAAGTCGTGTTTGAATTATTCCAAAAAAAAAAAAAACGTGTTTGAAGATCAATTAAAATTCGACGAATTTTTAATAGTTCACCGAGTTTTTAAATATGATTAATGCAATTCAGTGAAAGATTAATATTAATATGCATATCATGATAGAATAACTCATTAACAATGAACTAGACTTAATTAACCACAAATTTGAATATTGTTAACCCTAATTTCATGTGTTTCAACTATACATAGATTTGAACATTCAAAAATAAAGGTTAATGTGTTTCAATCGCATACCTTTTCAGCAGCAAGAGAAGCACCAACAAAATTAGGGATTCTATGATGAACAGGCCTCGGATTTTGGGCAAAATTATTAGCTTCCATCAAATCCCAAATCCGCTTCCGAATTATCCATTTCCAAGCTTTGGGATCATCTCGGAAAGAAGAATTCTCCCCTTCAACCGCCATTGCTTGGCGAGCTTCGGCGTCCAGGGTGAGGCGCTCGGCCTCGTAAGCAGCCTCATTGAAGGGAGTGTTGCTGTTGGTGGCTTCCAGTTTGAAGAAGGTGCAACTGCGATGTTTGGAGTGGGTTTTGTTCCAAAGGGAAGAAAGTGTTTTGATGGTGTTGGTTTTGTTGGTGAATGATAATGGATAGCATAACCGAAATGCTTGTGTGTCCATTTTGTGAGAGTTCGCGGTTTCAAATTATGGTTAGTTATACAAGTACATTTTCTTATAAAAAAAATAAAAATCTTTTGAAATTTTGTTCTATCTCATAATATCCCTATTCTCTCACTGCAACCAAAATTTCAAGTATGTCCCCTCTTATGGACATTCAAAATCATTTTTTTTAAAATTAGTTTATTTTGTAGATACATTTACGGAAGCGTTAAAAACATAGTAAATATTGCGAAAATACAAATCATTTCAGTTTAGTAAATTTTTCGGAGATGTATCTCCAGAACGTGTTAAAAACAGAGTGTTCTGTAAATGTACATACAGAACATTCTAAATTCCAATTTACATCAAATTATAGTGCATTTTATACGATGTATATGATGTATTTTTTGATGTACTATTTTTCATTGTCTTAGGATTTAAGGTTTGGGATTTAAAAAAATAGAACATAAAATTATAGTGCAATTTATGCGATATATACGATGTATTCTTCTGGTGTACTATTTTTCATTGCCTCAGGGTTTAGGGTTTGGGATTTGAAAAAATGGAACATAAAATTATAGTGCAATTTATGCGATGTATTCTTTTGGTGTACTATTTTCCATTGCCTTAAGGTTTAGGGTTTAAAAAAATGGAACATCAAAATATAACATAATGTTCCGTAGGTACATCTACGAAACACTATTTTTAACACATTCCGTAGATACATCCGGGAGATCTACTGAACTAAAATAATTTGAATTTTTCCCAACATTCACTATGTTTTTTACACTACCGTAGATGTACCTACGGAAAAAACTAAATTTAAAAAAATGCTTCTGAATATACATCTATGAAAGCAGAGGAGTATTTTTTGCAACGCGCGTGGTGCATAAGTGTTGAAGCGTAAAGCGGCAAGCAAAAAGTAATAGGTATTATTTATTACCGGGTGATATAGGTTATATCGTATCGTAGTCCACAGAGATTGGTAGAGAAAAACTGTCGTTCAACTATCTCGCGTTCTAAGTTTCATGATTGGGTGCGGAAAGTAAATGCGATAAAAGTAAATAAAAGCAAATAAACAATCTTAATAGTCTAAGAGAAATAGTTATGGAATTGCATTTCATTCTACCCGTCGAATACTTTAATCTGACGATCTTATCGCAACACACTCACAGTACGCGTCAAAATCACCAGGCATCATTCGAGATGCCACATCAATGTCCATGTCTGAAACACTGACGAAAGCTCAACCGTACTATTCACATCACGGAGGCATTAAACTCGATACGCATTACGATTATTAGCCCTAAATTTATTTCTACAATTCAGGAATTAATAGTTATCATTCCTAATCAAGATCTATGATATCCATTTCTGCAACAACACAAATCCAGAGCATTTAAGCAAAAAGATCAAGAACAACAACAATGATGATTTGTAAAGCGAATATATAAACGATCCCAAGATCAACAAATGTACATACAATAAAAGTAGAAATATATATACAAAACCCACCATTGGAATGAAACATAGGGAAGAAAGAAGATGAACCGGAAACTCTCACCGTGTCAAGGCAATCGAGATAAATCCATAGCCAATCCACATGATGTAGCACCCAATGGTGTTTCCTAAGCCTCTAAACTATCAAAAATGGATCAGAGCCATTCCAAGGGGGAATTGGATGATAAAAACCCTAAAAATGTGTTCTAAACTATATATACAAAATCTGAAAATCGCAGACCGCGCTAAGCACGGTGTCTTTTATCTTTCTCAAACCGCCAGACCGCGCTTAGCGCCAAAAACCCGCGCTAAGCGCCCTACTTTCTGTCAGAATTGGTCTTTAAATCTCCCAGACCGCGCTTAGCGCGGTCAAGCCCGCTTAGCCCGCTCAACAGAAAAATGAAATCTTGTTTTGGTCATAACTTGAGAACCGTAACTCCGATTTGCGCTCGGTTCGAAGCGTTGGAAAGCTTATTTCATGCTCTGTCTAACAATGAATAAATTGCAACCAAATTTATGATTTTTATCATCCTTATTTTGAGCTTATCCTTTGATGAATTGGTGAAATCGCGCGTTTGAAGCGGTGTCTTTGACACTTTATTCCTCGAAGCTCCGAACACGCATAAATACCTACAAAAAGACAACAAAACTATCGAACAGTACATGTTTACACGAAAATGTAACAAAACATAAACGATACAAATATACACAAAAACGGGGAATTATTCAAACGGTATAAACAAAAAATATCGATAAGTGCCACTATTTACATGCATAATATAACTACATTTTGCCACTTATCAATAAGAGACCCAAGGGATAGGATTAGAATTTATCTTTAATATTCAAAATCTATCCTTCTCTCTCTATCAACTAAACTACAAGTATATGGGAGAAAATTCTGAGAAAAATAATAAATAGAAGAAATGAGAGAAAAAAATATTAAAGAGACATATAGACATTTCGGTAGAAGCATGTTTTAAATTTTGAGAATGTCAAAAATTTAAAAAAACGTAGGCATGACTGGAGGGCAATGGAATCAGTCTGGTCATGTTATAATATATATTAATTCAAAGGTTAAATATATAAAACTCCCATGTAATGTTAACGAGATTTGGTTTGTAAAAAAGTTTAATTTCTGTTTGTAATTTTAATAGGGTTAATACCTATTTTCCCCTACTATATAGGTCTCTTTTGAAAACCCCCTGCAAAAAGAATACTTGCATGGAATCCTCCATCTTTTGAAAAATATTTTTCTTTAACCCTTGGTCAGGCCACATCACTTAAAATGATGATATGGCATCATTTTTTATTATTATTAATTCCTAATAGCTGCCACATGTGTTTATTGCCTCATGGAAAGTCCAAATTTCCCTTCTACATTTAAAACACAAACCCAAGTTCTTCTCATTCCTTAGAAACCCTAATTCTCTTTCTCCTTGATTAGATGAGTGGATAACTTCTTACGTTAGGGTTTTGCTTTGTGTTGTGTTGTGTCTGACTCTTCTCTTCCTTTCTCTTCTACAACACGCATCTCTTTTTCTTCTATAAGATCTCTCATACCTTCTAAACGCTGCCGTTTTGATCCCTAATTTTACTCTACACTCTTAACCCTAAAATCAAGAATCGTTCTTGTTGGAGAGGGTTTTCTTCAATCGTTGCGGAAGAACTATGATTAGGGTGTTAGAAATGATGGTGGTGAGGAGAAGAAGGTTCAATCGGGTTATGTTGTAAAGAATCCGAGTGGGGTTGCGGTGGTGGTGATGGGAGTTTGAGGGTTGTTGCTGAAGGGGATGAATCTAGGGTTTCTAGGAGAGTTGATGGGTTTCAAAATCAAGGTTTAGAGGGGGAATTCTATAGTTTGATCGGGTTTGGGGATTGGTGGTGGAGGTGGCGGTGGTGGGATGAGAGTTGAATTAGGTCAAGCTTCTGGGAAATTGAGTGAAATTGAAGAGCAGAGAGGTATTGATGGTGTTGGAAGGCAGGGGTTGTGCAGTTGCAACAGCAGCAACAACACCAACAACATGGTGGTGTTATTGGAAATGATGGTTTGGTGGGACAAGTTTAAGGTGTAGGTGGTAGAAGGGTTAATCTTAATTGTGAACTATACTTAAGCTTGTGTTTTGATTGTAGAAGGGCAATTTGGACTTTCCATGAGACAATAAACACATGTGGCAGCTATTAGGAATTAATAATAAAAAAAACCGATGCAACATCATCATTTTTAGTGATGTGCCTTGACCAAGGGTTAAAGACAAATATTTTTCAAAAGTAGGGGGATTCCATGCAAGTTTTTTTTTTTTTTTTGCAGGGGAATTTTTGAAAAGAGGCCTATATGACAGGGGGAATAGGTATTAACCCATGTTAATATTAAGATTTCATGTCTTTAGCCCCTCAATTGACTAAGTGGCATCGAATCTTCAATGTTGCTTATGTGGCATGTCCACGTGGATTTTCTTTTAATTTTTATTTATTTTTAAAATCAATGAGGGGTAAATCAAAACTTTGCTAATATTGTAGGGGTAAAATACATTTTTTAATTTTGGTAATTTTTACTAATTTTTTTGCCCACATGAGTTTTTACTAATTCGCAAACATTGCAGGGGATAATTTGTCCATGAGATAAGCATATACCTTCAAATGTATCAATTTTCAATCTCACACTTGGAGCAAGCACTTGTGAAATCTAACCATTCCTCTCTCTAAGGCCTTCCTTGTTTGGAGACTCTGTCATAATAAAATACCTAAGGAGGATAATCTAAGATTGAGAGGTTGCAGTATTCCTTCCATGTGCAGTTTGTGCATGTTCCATCAAAGGAGTTTTTTTATGGTTTTGCTGAGTTGGTGCACTACAATTCCTCTTGTCTATTCTTATTGTTTGGGAAACTCTCTTTTCTTTCCTTGCCCCTTTACTCATTTACAACAAGTTAGGAATGTTAAGCTTTAGATTTGTTAACCATTGAGAGGATCAGGTTGGGATTTGTCATTTCCTTTGTTTTTCCCTTCCTTGAATTATAAGGTTTTAGGCTTAAAATATAAATCGTAAAAAGTTATAATTATTTAAAAGGAAGCGCTATTAACATGACACTTAAATTAAATGGAAGCATCCTTTTTAATGTTCAAATTATAAATGAAATATTTATTTAACATTAAAAAATTCAAATAGATAATTGAGATTATATAAAAAATTAGTAAAAAATTCATGTGGACAAAAAAATTAGTAAAAATTATCAAAATAAAAAATTTATATTTTACTCCTGCAATGTTAGCAAATTTTGATCCACGTGGACATGTCACGTTAACAAAATTGAAGATTACATGTCACTTGGTCAGCTGAGAGGGTAAAGACATGGAATCTAAACATTGCAAGGAAAAATCTTTAAAAAAAATTACAGGGAGATAAATCAAATTTCGCTAATATTATAAGGGGTTTTAATTCAATGATACTCTAATTTTATATGAATGTTAGGATTCTGAATTTTATAAGATAATAAACATATTTTACGATATTGGAGCAAGGAAAAGGCAAGAAATTATCAAGGATTTCATCCCTCATTGTCTGTAAAGTGCAATTATTTTTTCTCATTGAAATTTTCATGAATTTTTTAATGATGAGTGACTAGTTTCTTTAGAATAAGTTTTCTTATATGAATTTTTTCTTATTTATTTGAATCATATGATCCGTTTAGATTTTCTCATTATAATGAATGTGTTTGTGAACTAACAGTAGATAATTGGATTGGAACTAAAGATTATTGGGATCTTGTTTATATCCATAGACATAGGGTGTACTCTTTCGTGGCATCGGTATTTTATATTCTATCAAATCTTTGTCTGTTGCAACTTTGCCTAAAATATGGAGAACTGTAATCAAACGAAGCAAATTGCGTGATGAAACATTGCTCCCAAAGATTTTGTAAAATAGCCGCCATAGAAGAAGAATCGTTATATGTTCAGGCGGGGATTAACCACATAAAAAGGGTCAAAGGATTCAAAAGCAAACTTAATCATTTTTCTCATTAGTATTTTCAACCTTGTTAGTTATGTCATTCGTGTTTCTAATAGAAAGTATAATTTCCTTAATCTTGTAGGAATTAAAATAAGGGAAATGCTAACGAGTGCCCCGGGGGCACTCTTTAAGAATGTAAAAAGATATGTTTTTGTTTTGAAATACTTGTATTTAATGTATTAGAAATTGAAATAGTTGACTTTTTTAAGAAATAAATAGTATGTTTTTGTTTGAATATACTTGTATTTAATGATTTGGAAGTTGAATAATTGATTTATTTAAAGAGCGTTTTCTATATTTGGAATCCTTAAAGAATTCTTATGAAGACGATTTAAATTAACTTGCCAAATGTGATTTTTGTGGACACAATTTATACTACATTTGTATTTGCACGTTTTCAGTCCAAAAGGGCCACGTACCTCAAACTGGCTACATATTCAAATTGTCCTTTCTAGGGATAGTAATGTGCCAATTTGAGAATAACCCTATGTTCCGACTAGGGGTGGACAACGGTTCGGTTTGGTTTGGGTTATGGCCCAAACCACTGAACCGAGCCAACCCACAGGTGAGAAGTGCAGGTCCAATTCCCGACCGTTTTGTCATTTGGTTTTTTCGGGTTTGGTTTAACTCGGTTCGATTAACAAGATCGGTTTTTTTCGGTTACCATTTTATTGGGCCATATCAAATTGTGAGCCCAACTTTAAAATCAATCAATTTTTTTTACAATTTAAGTCAGTAATATTATTTACTGGGCCAGTTTAAAATTACGGCCTAACTTAATTCATTAATTTTTCTTTTTAACACATCTTAAAATTTATAATTGAATAACTTTCACCCAGCTTTCATATTTCATTTAATATATTTTCATTAAAAAAGAAATTATATTAAATGTTGATTAAGCCAATAAATTTTTTTAAAAAATATTTTAAATAAAACATAAAAAAAAATATAGTTACAATAAAACATAGTATTTTGTCCATTGTTTGTAATTTGTCCAATGTTCAATATTGTGAGATATTCAGTATTGTGAGATTTAATCTTGTTCTATCCAATGTTTATAATTTGTCCATTCTTCCTCCTACTGATCCACGCAAAACCTGTTAAAAGTTGTCAACACTTTAATGATTAAAAATCAAAAATTAAACGAAAGTGATATTAAACAATAACTACAATTCAACTAATAAATCAATAAACAAAAAAATTCAAAATTAATAAATACTAAAAATAACCAGTTTTAATACTATTTAATTTTAATTAGAATTTCATATTAAAGCTCATAAACTCAATATATTAAAACTATAACTAATTTCCTATAATCAATTTTTGATTTGACAACATTAAAACTCATAAATTCAAAATTAATCATCCTTAAAAACATTTTTATACATAAAACCAATAATGTTTATTTTGCTTAGTTTTACATTAACATCTCTAGAAACATGACTATAATAAAACTGGAAATCAAATGAAACAATAAAATTTATAAATTCTCAAATTTGTTAATAAAACACAAATAGGAATTAATCAGAAAAAAAAATAAAACATTTTTATTGATTTAACATAAAACCAATAATATGGGTTTTGATTAGTTTTCCTATCTTTCAACTCTAAAAACCAAATGAAGAAATAAAATATTTTATAAGCAGTTAAAATAAGGAAAAATAAAAGTAATAAAGAAATGGAGAAGAGTTGAATTTACCTCAACAACAAAGTGTGGAATATGTTTCTATGTCAAGAGAAAGCAATGTTTTTGTAGTATTTATAGAGAAGTTTTACCAGTTCTTTGATGATTTCTTCAGCTTGAGACAATGTTCATGAGAAAACCATTATATTCTACTGCAGAAGAAATAGTTAGGAAGAAGAATTATGGTGAAAAATAAACCATTCATACATTATGTTAACAACTCGAAAAACAAAGAAATGAATGCTAACTTCAGCCAAATCATAAATGGAGAATCTTCAGATAAAATAAGTACAAAACTGAAAATGGAAGGCATAACTAACTAGCTTCATGTAATCATCAATCATGGAAAACTAGTTAGAAATTCAAACATAGAATCTCACATCCACCAACAAATAAACTACAGAGAAAAAAAGAAAAAAATTTAAATTGTCATGAAAGGAGACTTTCACATAAAACAATACTAGATCCAAAATATAAACAATAAGAAGAAAAATCAAATATAGAAAAATTTATCTGCCATTTGAAGAAAGTATATATACATTTGATATTGTTTTCTGATTCTCTTCACCCCCTGTAAGACAAGATCAACAAAGAAAGATGTGAAACAAATCAATTGCAGGGAAGAATACCAAAAGCAATTCCCAGATTTACAATAATATGAAGATCTCAGGCAAAATAGATCTAGATCTAAAAATATTAAAGACAGCTTCAGGAATAATAACCAATGAAGACCAACTAAACTATAAACCATAAATCGATACCTACCACGAGAAGGATGGCAAGAACATCAATGAGAATATCAACAGGTATCATGAAGATAGAAGCAAGCAAAGATCTGCAACATGACAAGGGTAAAAGTAAAAATAACAAAAGAATCAAAAGAGAAAGCGTCACTACAACAATGGAAAAGTTAAAATGAGTTTATACCTTAAGTTGATCACTGAAATAATCAAATCGAAGTCCATAGAGACTCTCAAAACATCCGCATACAACCTTCTTTCAGTTCAACCTTTAAATTTTATTATGATGTTTTTTCGGAATTTGGGGGTTAGGTTTTGGGTTTCAAAACTTGGTGAGTTAGGGTGAGAATATGAGAGACTTTGAGTGGGAGAGATGAACTGTGATGGACTGATGGTGATGGAGATATAGAAGGGTGAAAATTATGGTGATGATCTTGTTGTTTCTGAGATTTGGGAGATAGATAGGGTTGAAGAAATGAGAGGAGAGTGAGTCGCGCTACTCAGAAAGAAGTGAATGAGAAAAAGTTAGGGTTGCATCCTCAAACCCTAGTAGTGTAAGTAAATAAATATAAAATAATAAAGAATTAATTGGGTTCGGTCGGACGGTCACCGATGGGTCCAATATTTTCATTTGAACCGAACCGAAATAATCCATTAAGACCATTTACAATAGGGGTGTTGAAAAAATTATTCAATAGTTGAATAGGTGCAATAAGGTGTTGAATAAAGAGTTGAAAGTGATGTGGATTAATATGTGTTGAAAACATTCAACATGTTGAATGAGAAAGTGTGGGCCCACATATATTACTTAAAAATTAAATAAGTGTTGAATTATTATGCGGAAGAAAAAGAAGATGATGTGGAGAATAAAAAGTGAAAAAAAGAGGGTGTTGAATACGCAAACCATTGTACATAGCCTAAGAACCGAGTCAACCATCCGTTTGACCCGTTAATCCAAAGTAATCCAAACCGAAGAAAAAAATTGGAATCGGACCGGTCGGTCATTCTCGGATGAATAACTTTTGTCCACCCCTAGTTCCGACACATAAGATCTTACCCTTTTCTTGGAGATGTAGAAAGATTGTGTTCCCTAATTCTCATTGTCTATCCAATAATAATCTTCAACGTTAGTGCAGATCTCATTGAAGGTACAACATTGTTGCTGTTCAGAAAAATACAAGACTCTTTTGATAGAAATAAAAGCAGGATCTATTTGAGAGAAATAGAAGATCATAAGAACACATTCCTCAAATCTGCATTAATGCACAGGAACATTTCTTTTACTTTATGCTTTTATTTTCTATTCTTCCATCCAAGGTTGAGCAAAGACTAAAATACAATGAAACATGTTTTTAAATATGTAGCTTCTGGTTTAGATGAACATGACAATTTTGATGTTTATTGAAAATACAACAATGTAGCTTATTGTTTAGTTGGGAAGAAAATTTTGGTGTTTAAAGATGTTACAACAGAAAGGCCAACTAAGCCCAAATTACAAAGCATATACATCAACAGTCATAATAAAAACCTTAAATCAATCCCTCAACTCTAAACAAGGTACTAATTTTCTCTTTTTTACGCCTCAAAACTTCATCCTTCTGCAACCATACTCACCTCGTCAACATTATGTTAGAGTAATCTAACATAAGAGAACTAGTCGAGACAATGGAGAAAAAAGTCTAGAACAGGTTTTATAAGTTAATTAAAAATGAGACCATAAAAATCATCCTTCCAAAATTCAGAATCCCTTATCAAAGTGTGTCGCATCATATATTCTGCAACTGCGAAAAGGAGATGCGAACCACAGAGCCAGAAAGTGGAGTTGCATGCTTGCATACAAGGGCTTCAGTTGCCTCTTCCTCGTTCTCGAATTGAACAAGAGACTGCTTTTTCCCATTCATCTCAAAGACTTTGCAGTTGACAATGATTCCATGCTCCTGTAGAAGACTTGCAATCTCCTCTTCATTAATGTCTTGTGGGAGGGAGGACAAGTGGATGATCCTTGTCGGCGAGCAGCAATAACGATAGTTTTTAGCAGCATTTCGGTTGAATCGGTTGAGATTTGAGCTTATGTATTCATGTGTATCAGCACCTTGGGTTATGTTTGGATGCTTTGAGAAGTTCACCTCCATTCGCTTTCCAAATAGCATTGATCCCTACAATTTGAAATTGAAAAGGTTTTAGTATCAGCCACATGTTTGATTCTACCATCTAGAACTAGAAAATCCGATCAAAACCAATATTTGAAAGAACCCACGTTGATCATTGCATACGTGATAAGATACAGATATCTGATGTAAGAGCTTTTGAACTCAAAAGCGAAAAGAACAAAACATGTGATCAGCTATTCAGAAAAGCTCGCTAACAATCAGACTAATAGCTGTAATATCTTCTAAATAAAAGAGTATCAAGTATCTGTTTATATTGTGTGTAACACTATGATCATGTAAGTACACTTCATATATCAATAACTGCATTGTGAAGAGTATATTGTTGCCAAAAGACAGTAGTGTTAACTGTTAGCAGTTAGTAATGTCAAGTCAGCTTTCTGTTATAACTTATAATGGAACAACTCTCCCCAACTGTAACTGTCTTAAGAGTGTTGAATGCATCTCAATAAAATACAACTGTTCAAATCATGGTTTTAAATTATGGGCCGCAACCGAAATTGAGGCCGCAATATTGTTGAAGCAGTAGTCTCCGCAACCGCATCGGACCGCAATTGCATGATTTGAAATCACGCGTCCTTCCATATTAGGAACCACATCAAACAACTTCGCTCAGGTCTCCTCAAATATTTTCGTCAAAACTCAAAACTCAATTTTGAACCCAAAACTCAATTTACTTTTGAAAAATCTTAATATTAAGTGTTTTTTAACGGTGTGTTTCAAACTCTTCTCAATCAAAATTCACACCGCCACAGGCGCAATGCAAATCGCATTTGCAATTTAAAACCATGGTTCAAATCAATCAAACTGAACAGTTTCAGACAGATTAATTTCCGCACTCTCTTTATTGTTTACACTATCAATCCTTTTTTTTATCACATATTCACACCATACTATTATACAGGCACAGAAAAAACAGGTCTAGTATCACCAAGCCTAGTATAAAGATATAGAATCGCCAACGTATGCATAATACAAACCTTCAGAAAATATACTGCCAATTCGGCTTGGAAACCATCCCCCATCTGAACAAGTGCATGATCTGGTTTATTCCGGAGTATTTTGATTCTGACAATGTTCCCATAAATGGAGAACAAGTTGAACAGTTTATCCTCGTCGATTCTCTGAAATAACCAAATTTAAAGCAAATAATTAAATAAAAGGGAGACAACTTTTTACCAGAAAGAAAATGTTCTAGTCAAATGTACTTACATCAGGATTGAGATTAGTGACAAGAAGTGTACACCTGTCATTGGTTCCAGTTATTCCGGGAGGAAAATCTCCCCCGAAAGCAGCTGCAACAGCCGCAGCATTGCCCATCTATAATTCAAAACACCAGGGATAAATGATAAGTATTAGAGGGATTAACTTGTGTTTAAAACATCTAATAATTAAAATAATAAAATCTTATTTATAGATCTTTTGGGTAGAAAACATTAAATAAACAAATTGTGCACTACACATAAGCAAAAAAAGTTCACTTCAAATGCATGTATACAGTTAATCTATACATAAGAAAGTTTTTTTTTTCATCAATGTCATAAGTTATAATAATGGGTTCACGGTATAATGTCATTTATCATAAAGTAAATGAAAATCTTAAAAGTTATTAAATGCATATCTACAGTTGATTTACAAACAAGAAATTTATAGTAATTTGTTGATTATGTAATGTCACTTAATCACAAAAATAGATGAAAACGCAATAGAGTTCCACAAATGCAAAAAGCTAAATAAACTCTTCCTTTAATCAAACCCAACATAAGGTAAAAAAATGCTTCTTTATAACTCTCCATTAAAATATGATATTTCCATGCATTTCCCATCATCTAAGTAAATTGTCAAATATAAACAAAATCATATTCCCACAATTGATTGCAAATGGGAGTCTAAATTTTAGTTGGACCGAACTCAACCCTAAAAACGACTTGTAACGTGAGTGGTGTCTCCCCCTTATACACTGTTTTCAGGTCATATTTCCTACACACGTCTAATGTGGGACTCCCAACACACACCCTCGCGGCTAGGACCGGACATTTGAAGTACCCGAGTGGCCCGACAGCAAGTAACCCTAACAGTTCTTGGATAAGCTCTACTAAAATCTTAAAATTTAGGTTGAACACAACCTTACAAAACCGGCTTGTAACGTGAGGGAGATTTGGGACTCTCGCTAGAGAGGCTTCAGGCAAAACAAGTACTTAGCATATTTAAATTTTTATTTCATTGTTGAAATAGAAAATGAAGAGACAGAAACTGTCGCAAATTTTTAATGCTACTTCTTATAAGATGCAAACCGATAGTAACTTCTTCATATATTAAACCGGGCACCAATAATTGCATATGGTGACTTCAACTTAGCTTGAAAAGTACCCACCTGAGAGAATCCAGCTGTAAAAATAGATATGACAAAATATTAGTACATTACAAACAGACCTCAATAACCAAACAAAGTGAATCAACCAAAGCAATTTAAAATATTTAGCACCTGATCTAGGTCCAGAACCTTGAACCCCATATCCTGCATCGCCATATCCAGACTATTTCATAGAAGATTGAAATATGAAACTAGAATTAGAAAGTAGTTGATAATGATCAACAAGAAAATTTGTTCGTAAATAGATTATAAGAAAATCACATAGAACATACTTGTGAAGCTCGGCCTTTCTGCTCTGTAGGCAGATTTGGGTTCGTAAAGTCCCTGCAGAAACGAGGAACAAACTCAGCAACAATGAATATGCTGTTAAAAAATAGATGACGTTGAGATATAAACAGAACTTATTGAATCACCTTGAACGGTCATTATTGTAGTTCACTTGTAGTTCATCAAGGCTGCAATTAACATGAACCAAACATCGAACCAGAAAAATAAAAGAAAAGATTAAAAGAAGGTTGGGAGAGATACAAAATGAGCCAGCAAACGAGAACGTAATTATCTAAACCAAGTACTAGGTTTTTATATTGGGCCTAACTCATCTATGAAAACCAGTTTGTAAGGTGAGGGTGTCAATTTTAATACACTATTTTCAAGCCTTTTCTCTTTTCAATGTAGAACGTCGGTTTTTTCCAATACACCCCCTCACATCCCAACCAATGTGGCCAAGCATGATATCTTATGTAGGATTGTTCGGCTTGTGAAAGATCGTAAAACACGGATCGTTAGTATGACGTGTAAGATCAAATGGTAATTTCATACATATATATACACACACATACAAAAAACATGAAAACTATAATACAGGCCCAAAAAAAGTCCCATCGTGTTTTTTTTTTACGATCTTGATTCAAAAAGTTTGATCTTGACCACGCCGGCCGCAATAACGATCTTTCTCTGATCGTAGCACTCTCAAGCATCCTTAGCACATAAGATTTAACGATCTTACGATTCAGCACTCTCTTGACTACACTGATCCCAACAATATATGTTTTAGTAGGTTTTGTTTTGGTGGGTGGCCCGAATTGATAGGTTTTGTTTTGATACCCTGGTAGGTTTTATATTGGGCACAACTCATTTTTATAAATTAGCTTGTAAGATGAAGATCAGATGAAATTGCTGAGAAAGAGATAATTTTAACCTACTTTGAGAACTGAATATCCAGCTGACAGCAACCGTCATAAATATTGCGTCCCTAGAAAGATCCAAAAGTACAATCATCATTCCAGAAAAACAACATCAAAATCAACAAGCTAAGTAGAGTGTGAAACCTATGCAACTTCAAAACAACCTGAAGTGCAGTTCTGGCAGTAATGGCACTTTGGCGAGTTTCATACTGGATGAGAGCCTGGAAGCCTACACAATTTTTCAAAAAGACGATGAAACAGATTATGCAACCATTAAACTTGTGTAAATCCAATATAAGGATAATCTTTATCCATTAAAATAATATTATTGGCCATTCACCCATGTTTTTCGTCAAAATCTTATTGAGATGTTAATTCTTGATTCTTAAAAAGTGATGCATGTAATGACGTGATATTCGTGATAAAAGCGCTTGATAAGAAAAGAAAGAGAAAGAAAGGAAGAAATCTGAGAGAATCTGACCAGCTGACTTCTGAAATGTTACAACCTTTTCCACATATCCATGAGGAGAGAATACTTGTTGTAGCACATCCACTGTTATAGGATAGAGCATTTGATGAACCGTGACTAAGAGAATTCGATTTGGCTGTGCATCCAAAGAGTTGCCGACCGCAGACAGCAAACAGCATAGAGAAGGAGAAGAGATAGAGAGAAAGGATATAAATAAAGAAGTATATGGTAAGAGAAAGAGAGAATTTAATAATAAGCTCATTATATGGAAAGTAAGATAATTATTTATAAAGAGATTGCATGAAAAATGGAGAATACAAATGCTAAAAGAAAAATGTATCCCCTTCGTTCCTTTTTACTTGTCATTTTAGGATTTTTTACACATATCAGTGTTGTCAATGGCGGCCTATGACATAGAGCTGAAATCCCGCCATACCGGCCGTTTTGTGGCGCCGTTCTAGCGGATAATACCGGAAAAACCCACAATATTGATCGATATTTACCATTATGGCGAGCCCAAAAACTGCCATGTATATCCGCCATAGCGGACATGGCACCGCTATTTGATAACACTGACACATATCAAAACAATTGATAAATTTTGTTGCCTTTGATATAAGTATTTGTCTTTTCCTATATTACACTCAATTATTTATTATTGTTATCTATCTATTACTCTATCTGCAATAAATAATTAAGGGTTATATTGACATAATGGTAACTAATGTTGCATTGAACTTTGAAAACGACAAGTAAATAGGAACGTAAATTTTATGCAAATGCGACAAGTAAAAGGGAACAAAAGGAGTATATATCATCCAATTAAAGAAAAAGCAAAATAAAACCAACCTCATCTTCTCGTCCTTGATTTTGATCCACCGTCGTCAGTTCTTGATGAGAGGAAAACTGGACATAAACATTTCTCCCCCTTGAATGCAACAGAACGAGATTAAAACAGCAACTTCTTAACATCAAAGAGAATGAATAGTGTTTTCTAAATACCAAAAATATGCCGTCTAACATCAAGTTGACACAATTGCATACCTTATGCTTGGTTGGGCATTTTCATAGAACTGTATAGCACTAACTGCAGAAGGAATTTCTTGCATTTGGAGAAGAGCCTGTAAGAACGATAGCAATTAATCTGTGAGTTCTATGAGTCTGAGAAAAACCAAATGATTCATATGAAGGCATGAAGAAAACCTGATTTTTAGCACGCAACATCACAAGCTTTGTTATGACTCCAAAAGGTTGAAATAGCTGAAGCAAATCATTCTGCAACCAGATGAGACAGTATATAAATAAATGAAGAAATTTGAAACTTAGATCTCTTAAAGGACACAGAATGTCAACAATTCATACACATACCGCACGATTCAAATTCATTTGTATTCATTAAAACATATAATTCATACGAATCACTGGCTTGCATAATTGCATCAAATTATAAACCTCGAATTATGTCAACAGAATATAATCTACTGACATGATCTTTCAGCTTCCTTTAACAAATTTAGCAATTAATAACAAAAAGAAAAATCAATATTGAAGTTAACACAATAATATCCAACTTAGTTTTACCGACATTACATTAGAGCTAGATAAAACAATTAATATCAGAGATATAGGTATTGTAGAACAGATTACAATAAAGATCTAGCATAGATACTTCGATTCCTAAACAAGAGTAAATATAACATAAAACACATTCTGTGTGCAGCATAGCCCATACTAAATCCATGACATGATCAGGATTGTCTTTGAGGGCGTGCAAGGTGGGCTACCGCACCCAAAGTTTGTCACGGTTAAACCATGGCTAAATAAGGTCTCATAAAATATAGCCAGCGTTAAATCATGGTTAAACAGAACCTTTATTTGTTTTACTATGGTTAAACTGTGGTTAACCTACACAGGACCTCCAAAAACTCGAGATGACTCTGGACATGATCATATTAAAAACCATAAGCAACAAGTACAAACATATATAAAGAGGGGGAGAGAGATTTTACTTCAGATATCTCATGACCAACATTTCGAACATGAATAACCTTGGAAGGTTCAGCCATTTCAAATCACCTATAAAAACAGAAAATGAAATATTAGTAAATAAGTGATTATGTTAGTTTCCAAGATTTAAACCCTAAAACTGCTCATTAGAATTCATTATGCTCATCAATTGATTGGTGGACAAATATTAACACATGAGCAATTATCTTAGTTTAAACCCTAAAAAGTTTTTAAACGTATAAAGGCTTTTGTGATTTCGGTCGGTCCGGTTGTTGCGACAGTAATTGCAGTCGTCGCAGTGTGAATTAATCACAATTTGTTCTTTATCATAAAACTTTCAATGCCGTTTTGTCGCAGTCATTTTCGCAGTAACGGAACAGACAGTATTATTAAACCTTGCTTAAAACTCCTTTGAGATTAGACGGCTCATCAATCGAGCTGGATAGCTCTTTAATTTTCATCTCTTTCTCTTCCAATTTAAGGACAGCATCAATGATCAAACCCTAAAATTCTCTAGTAACATTTGTGCAGACATGGAAATGCTAACAAAGAAACTCAATATCACAATTCTAATCATAAAAAACAAAAATAACCAAAAAACAAAAACGAAAGATAATCATATGTATCGTTACCAAATTATTTTCAAATCCCAATTTACAGTAAATCAATATTCAATTGGATAAAACCGTGAGGGTTTCTCAAACAAAGTGCTAATCGCATGAAAATTCAAACTTTATGTCCTACTCAATCGAACTCGATAGAAACTCGTGTACCCATTTCAACATATGAATCTATAAGTGAAGTAGAATGAAAAGTGGTGAAGAAAAATTGATATAGAGCAAAAGAGTGTCTCAAATTCGTTGAAGAAAAGAGCGCAAATAATTCATCAAAATTGCGGAGGTAAAAATCTTACAAAATGAAAAGAGGAAAAAATTACATTGAGAAAAAGTTAGAGGGAAAGAGAGAGAGCGCTTGCCTGACGAGAGAGAGAGAGAGAGAGAGAGAGAGAGAGAGAGAGAGAGTGTGACAGAAGATGACTATATGGACCAAGAGCTGGACAAGTTGGCTGATACAATACCTCAGGGGAGGCCCAAAAGAAACAAGGTTAAGCCCAAATACTTGAAAGACTATGCCACTGGGCCCATGAAGTAAAAGAAGGGAGTACCGTTAGAAAGCTTGCTTGTAATAGAATAATCTAGAGCATTTCTGTGACAGCTAGCATAGTACTAATGTAACAGCTGTCAGTCTTATCCTTTAGGAATATGCTTTGTACCTATTGGTTATTTAAGGACCAATCATTGATAATAAATGCAAGCAAACAATTTATCAGTAAAAGTTAGAGTCTTGTAGCCTTTAGTTAGCATTATCAATCTGAGTTTTATATTTTCACTGACCTGTATTTGCGGGTAGGTGACATTGGTGCTTTCATTGAATATGACCTCCGCCTCCGATAACTCTGAGATACTCGCCGCCCTCAACCAAATCCTCCAAACCCAACAATCTTTCCGCCATGAAATCACCACCCTTTCCACCGAAATGGGCCAGATCCGTGCCAACCTTCCACCACCGGGTTTCGCCGCCTTCAACAACAACCACCTCACACACCCCCTCTCCAACACCACCATCAAACTCGACATTCCGAAGTTTGATGGTACTGATGCCCTAAATTGGATCTTCAAGATCACCCAATTTTTCGATTTCCACCAAACCGCTGAAGATCAACGTCTCCGTACAGCTTCCTTCTACATGGAAGGTGAGGCACTTACTTGGTTCCAATGGATGTTCTCTAACGGACAACTGCGTTCTTGGCCAGCCTTCTTGCAAGCGTTAGAACTTCGCTTTGCCCCATCTCACTTCGATGACCCAAAAGGCGAATTGTTCAAGCTTTGTCAGACAACAACCGTCACTGAATACCAAGCTGCCTTTGAATCTCTCGCTAATCGTATTATTGGTTTGCCCCCTGATTTCTACCTTAGCTGCTTTATTTCTGGCCTCAAACCAGCTATTCGTCGCGAGGTACAAGCCTTTCAACCTTTATCCCTTTCACATGCTATCAGCCTCGCCCGTTTACAAGAAGCCAAATTTAATGACCGTACCCAATTTAACCACCCTCGCCGCAACGATAACACCACCACTCCAATTACCTCACCAGCTTTCATCAACACACCCAACAACCAAAACAGTGCCATCCACCGTAACAACCCTCGACCTAATCATCCCTCTAACCCTCCCACCCCATCAACTATATCACCTACCCCAATCAAACGACTATCCCCAACTGAGTTACAGATTCGCCGTGAAAAAGGCCTCTGTTATAATTGTGATGAGAAATACCACACTGGCCACCGTTGCCAACGCCGCTTTCACCTTCTCATTGTTGAACCAGACCCACTTGACCATAACCCAAACACTGCTACACAACTTCTCCTTGACGCCGCAACTACACATACCCCAGAACCTTCTTCCCTTGAAGACCCGGCTCAAATAAGCTATCACGCTCTTGTGGGCCATCAAGTTCCTCAAACACTGCGTGTAATGGGTAGCATCAGCAAGCAGCAGGTCTCGGTGCTAATAGATGGTGGCAGCACGAACAACTTCATCCAAGACCGCCTTGTTAAACAATTGGGCTTAGAGCTTCAGCCTACTGAGGCCTTTAACGTGTTAGTAGGTAACGGTGAGGAATTGCCTTGCAACTACTTATGCCGTCAATTACCTATTTTATTGGGCTCCTATGAATTCTTTGTGGATTTTTTTGTTTTACCCATAAGTGGAGCGGAACTTGTTTTGGGTGTTCAGTGGCTTAAAACCTTAGGCCCAATACTCACTGACTACAACACACTCACCATGAAATTCATTGTCGATAACCAAACAATTCTCCTGCAAGGTATTCCCAAACCTCACCCAACTGAAGCCTCTCTTCACCAGTTAAAAAGAATGATCTCAACCAAAGCCATTGATACTTGTTTACAACTACACCTCATTTCCCCACCACCATCACCATATACTGCCACATCCATCCCAGCCAGCATTACCAGCTTATTGAACGAATTTAAACCTCTATTTGAAACCCCAACCAGCCTTCCTCCCTCTAGACTCACTGATCACCAAATTCCCATCCAAGTGGGGGCCAATCCAGTGAATGTTAGACCATATCGCTACCCGCATTTTCAGAAACGTGAAATTGAAACTCAAATTCGTGACATGCTAACTCAAGGCATCATTCGTCCTAGTATGAGCGCCTTTTCGTCTCCAGTTCTATTGGTACGCAAGAAGGATGGCACATGGCGTTTCTGTGTGGATTACCGTGCTCTCAACGCTATCACCATCAAAGACCGTTTTCCGATTCCATCCATCGACGAGCTGCTGGACGAACTGTATGGCACCCACTGCTTCTCCAAATTGGATTTACGCTCCGGTTATCACCAAATCCTCATGTATCCAGGTGATATCTCTAAAACTGCTTTTCGTACTCACCAAGGCCATTATGAATTCTTGGTAATGCCCTTTGGTCTTTGTAATGCACCTTCTACATTCCAAGCCACCATGAACATTCTTTTTGAACCTTACTTACGGCAATTTGTCATTGTGTTTTTTGATGATATTTTGGTATTCAGTAAGTCTTTGCAAGAACATGTTGATCATCTAAAACTGGTTTTTCAATTGTTACTTGATAACCAATTTTTTTTGAAACAGTCTAAGTGTTCTTTTGCTCAACCTTCTATCTCGTACCTTGGTCATATTGTGTCTGCCAAAGGAGTTGGTCCAGATCCTGAAAAGATTGATGCCATGGTCAATTGGCCAATTCCAAAGAATTTGAAACAATTAAGGGGTTTCTTGGGGTTAACCGGGTTTTACCGCAAGTTCGTTAAGAACTATGCATCCATTGCTTCGCCTTTAACTGATCTTTTAAAGAAAGATTCTTTTATTTGGAATGAATCTGCTACTTCTGCTTTTAATATATTGAAACAGGCCATGACCGAAAGTCCAGTTTTAGCCTTGCCTGACTTTGAAGGTGAGTTTGTGCTCGAAACAGATGCTTCTGGTTTAGGCATGGGTGCAGTATTATGTCAACAAAGCCATCCCATCTGTTATTTCAGCAAGAAGTTTTGCCCTCGAATGCTGGCTGCCTCGACGTATGTACGGGAACTGTGTGCCATTACCTCGGCAGTTAAAAAATGGCGCACATATCTTCTTGGCAGAAAGTTTGTTATCCACACGGATCAACGCAGTTTGCGTGAATTAATGACACAAATTGTGCAGACACCAGAACAACAATTCTATCTCGCCAAACTCCTTGGTTACTGCTATGATATTGTTTATAAACCGGGTGCCCAAAACAAAGTTGCTGATGCCTTGTCACGCATCCATGAGTCACCACCTGTTTGCATGGGCTTGACAGTTTCTCATTCTGTTTTTCTCGACAAATTGCGCTCTCATTGTCTTCAAGACCAAACATATCAAGAGCTGCTATCTAAGGTTCAGAACAATGCTGCCGATTTTCCCCATCTACAACTCATTCAAGACTTATTGTTTTACAAAGGGAAACTCTATATTCCCACTTCCTCCAATCTAAAGGTCACACTTTTGGAGGAATTTCATTCTTCCCTTATCGGAGGACACAGTGGAATAACTAAAACATTGGGAAGATTGAAGGAAAATGTTTATTGGGAAGGAATGAGGAACGATGTCACGGAATTTGTTAAGACCTGCCTCATATGTCAGCAAACAAAAGTCCCAACTCACTCTCCATATGGATTACTTCAGCCCCTTCCCATTCCTTCGAACATTTGGGAAGACATCTCTCTCGACTTCATTGTTGGGCTCCCTTCGTTCCAAAACTTTACTGTGGTACTTGTAGTTGTTGATCGACTATCGAAAGCGGCTCATTTTGGGATGCTTCCTACACAATTCACAGCTGTCAAAGTCGCGGAATTATTTACCAAACTGGTCGCTACTGTTCATGGCATGCCAAAAAGTATGGTAAGTGATCGGGATCCGGTCTTTCTTAGCAAATTTTGGCAAGAACTCTTTCGCTTGAGTGGTACGGCCCTTCGCATGTCTTCAGCTTACCACCCACAGAGTGATGGACAAACGGAGATTGTTAACAAAGCTTTGCAACAATACCTCCGTTGTTTCGCTCATGATCAACCAAAATCATGGGGAAAATTTCTTCATTGGGCGGAATGGCATTACAACACTGCCATTCATGAGAGCACAAGCATGAGTCCTTATCAAATAGTTTTCGGTAAGCCACCTCCTACCCTGAATCAGTATATCCCTGGTGCTAGTCAGCTCGAAGCAGTTGATACTGACTTAGCTACCCGCAACCAAATTCTCACTGTGCTCAAGAAGAACCTACAGAAAGCACAGGAAAAAATGAAACAGTTTGCAGATAAACATAGGAAGGACCATTACTTTCTAGTGGGTGACTTAGTGCTTGTGAGGCTGAAACCATACAGACAAGTCTCTGTCACCGGCTACCATCCTAAGAAGCTAGCTAAACGCTTCTATGGGCCTTTCAAGATTCGACGCGCTATCGGAACAGTGGCATTTGAGCTGGAATTACCTCCTAGCAGCAAAATCCACCCCACTTTCCATGTTTCTCAACTCAAACCGTATTATGGACCTACAGATTCCCCACTTGAATTACCTCCATATGCTTTTGAGAACCAACCTCTCATTGAACCAATTGCTATCCTTGACAGCAAACAGGAAGATGGCAAAGACATGATTCTAATTCAATGGAGTGGTCTTTTTCCTGAGGATGCTACCTGGGAACCCGCTACGGAAATTCTGCTACGCTATCCAGAGTTAAACCTTGAGGACAAGGTTTCTGTGCATGGAAAGAGGGATGTGACAGAAGATGACTATATGGACCAAGAGCTGGACAAGTTGGCTGATACAATACCTCAGGGGAGGCCCAAAAGAAACAAGGTTAAGCCCAAATACTTGAAAGACTATGCCACTGGGCCCATGAAGTAAAAGAAGGGAGTACCGTTAGAAAGCTTGCTTGTAATAGAATAATCTAGAGCATTTCTGTGACAGCTAGCATAGTACTAATGTAACAGCTGTCAGTCTTATCCTTTAGGAATATGCTTTGTACCTATTGGTTATTTAAGGACCAATCATTGATAATAAATGCAAGCAAACAATTTATCAGTAAAAGTTAGAGTCTTGTAGCCTTTAGTTAGCATTATCAATCTGAGTTTTATATTTTCACTGACCTGTATTTGCGGGTAGGTGACAGAGAGAGAGAGAGAGAGAGAGAGAGAGAGAGAGCGTGCGTTTGTATGTTATACTCGGATGTTTCGTTTTTAAGTTGTGAAATTCTAGCTCTATGTAGTAGTATGTTACAAGACCTAATAAAATTGAGTTAGAAGGCCCAAAAATTGAAATTAGTTAAATTTATTTCTTTTAATAAAGTTTCATTGAAACAAAGAAAACGGTCACACAAAAAAAAACAGAGGGACTATACAAAAACTCTCTCCAAAAAAATGAATTTAAAGAAAGGCTCGTCAAGTTTATTCTTTATAAAATTTATCCGCAAAAAATTAAGAATGCAATTATAGTTAGTGTATTATGATATTGTTAGTCTAATATTTGCTAAAAAATCAGCACAACTATTCCCTTCTCTGAAAATATGAGAAGCCACAAAATTCATATTATTAGTGATATTAACACAGTTGACTCACCAATTCCGAACTTGCCAAGGCACTTTTAAAGGAGGAGAAAAAGCTCGAACCACAGCCAAAGAGTCAGCTTCTAACCAAATCTTACGCCAACCCTTCTCATGGACGAACTTATGGCTAACATAGAACATGTGAGTTCGGCAATGAGAGAATTAGTAACACCTAAAAAGCTAGCAAAAGCCCCCAAAAACCTACCGTCAAAATCTCTAGCAATACCCCTGCAACTATTACGAGTAAATCAAATAGAATTAAGCAAGAATATGACGGCAACGTTAAAAACTAACTTACATTGGTTTGACCAATTCCGCTTGCAAACCCTCCAAATGTCATCCCATGACGAAATACTGAAGGAGATCTTTAAAGCTTTGCACAACCAGAACGAAAACTGCCTCTTATAGGCACAGTAAAAAAAGAGATGAGAAATTATATCTTCTTCCATAGCACAAAGATCGTATGGAATGTGGCATTGTAGAATTTTGTCCTTCACAGTAGCCGGAATCATACCCAAATCATTCGGGAAAGACCATTTCCCGTCGGAAATAAAAGAATTAACCATCAAATATGTAGGATTCGAAAAGCTTCCACACTCTACATTAAACGGTTCCCCACACCACGAATCATACCAGAACCGAATAGTGTTATCATTTGCAAGCAGTCGTGAAGAATTATCAGAAATCACCGACATCTCACTTTTTATGCTCGACCAACAAGAGGAAAAAATATGATGCTTGATGAAGTTATTCTTCTTTAGGAACTTTCCTCTAACAAGAGTAGCCCAAGAGTCTGCCGAATTGAGAAAGTCCCACGCCAATTTTAGATTTGTTGTCACATTAAGATGAAACAGAGATTTAATACCAAGCCCTCCTTCAAAATAAGGTTTACAATTTTTTTCCACGTTATAGTGACCATATTGCTCTTGGATACCTCCCCGTTCCAAATGAAATTACGGACAACACGCTCAATATAACTCAACAGCGAAACTGGCCAATCATAGATGGATATAGAACGGATAAGCATACTTTGAATCGGAGATTTAACCAACTCCACTCTACCCGCGAAGGAAAGAAGAGAACTTTTCCACGACGCAAGCTTAAGAATAATTTTGTCCGCAATAGGCATAAGAACTTAGCCCGAGACTTTCTCTTAAAAATAGGGACACCGAGATAAACTAAAGGAGAATTTGCAATATTGAAACCCGACAGAGCCGAGATAATATTCAACTGAGATTGTGACATAGCTCCACCAAAAATATAAGACTTAATGCAATAAACCGCCTGGCTAGACGCTGCCTCATAAGCCTTAAAAGTCATAACCATGTTCTTTGTATTAGCAACACTTCCTTTACAAAAAATCAGCACATCGTTGGCATAGAATAAATGAGAAGGAACCTTAATGAGATTAGGCCCCCTAATCAAAGAAAGAGCTCCAGCGCTAACCATCTTACTGATTTTCCTTCCAAGAACATCTTCCACAAGACAAAATAAAAAACGAAGATAATGGGTCACCTTGCCGGACTCCCCTAGTACAATTAAAGAAACCATGAAGAGCGTCGTTTACCGATATAGAAAGCCAACCAAACTGCAAGATACATCATACATTTAATCCATTGACATAACTTTTCATTGAACCCGAACTGATGGAGAACTTGAAGAAGAAAATTCCAATTTAACGTGTCAAAGGCCTTCGTAATATCCACCTTGAGCGCGACATTACCGCACCAAGTCTTGGAATCAAGAAGATTAAACGCCTCTTAAGCCAACGCAATACAATCTTTGATTTGTCTACCTTGAATAAAACCCATTTGCTCTTGAGAAACTAACAACGGCATTATAGTCGCAAGTCTAACCGCAATAATTTTAGATACTATACACTTGAAGATAGATAACGCTATAGGCCGAAAAAGATCCAAAGAATCTGCATTATCAACATTCGGAATAAGCATTAACACATTAGCATTGAAACTGTGGGGGAAGCCACCTATTATAGAAAAATTGAATAACCGCAGTTGCGACGTCGTGATGAATAATCTCCCAATATGAATGATAGAAGGAAGCACCAAACCCGTCCGGACAAGGAGAGTTATCTTAATTGAGCGCAAACACCGCAACTTTTATCTCAACCAAAGAGGGAATAAAAGTGAGCATTTTGTTCATCTCGACATTTACCAACCAGTGGATGCTGTCAGCCACCAAATAGCAATCCTAAAAAAAGAAACGGTATGAGCAAAAAGATTCTTGAAATGATCCACCATATGCGAGGCAATCTAAACCGGATCCGTCAAAGTCTCTTCTCCCTTCCTAAGAATAGACATCGACTTAAACGCATTACGAATTTTAGCCATACGGTGAAAGAATGATATGTTCCAATCACCCTTAAGATGCCATTTAATCTTATCTTTTTCTTTCCAAAACCATTCCTCCATATCCAATGCAAGAGATAACTGGTCCTGAGCATCCTTCTCCAACCTATTGAAATTACCATCAGCCCCTATCGGACAAGCTGAATCTGGTCCAGCTCTGTTTCAGCCATCAAAACATTATCTGTGACATTCTCGAAACTAGAATAATTCCAGACTTTAAGCTCCTTCTTTAAAATATTAAGCTTCCTGTCCAGAACCTCTAACAGACACCCCGAGACCTTATGATTCCAACAATCCGAAAGTAACTTCTTGCAACCATTGTGTAGAGACAAAGTCTTCAAAAACTTAAATTGTGAAACCACTTTAGAGGAAGATATGGAGAACTCAAGAAGAAGAGGAAAGTGATCTAAACGCAACTTCGTAAGAGTACAAATAGCATTACCTACACAGAGATCCAACCAAGCCTGATTGACAATGACCCTATCTAACCTTCTCTTAATGAGACAAGGGGAAAACCTTTTATTGGACCGAGTAAATAAACTCCCTTAGTAGGGACATGAAACAGCTGGTTCACATCAGTTCCTAACTAAAAATTTCACATAGGACCATTCGCCAGAGCATGAATACCACTATGCTCATGGGCACCAATGATAGCATTAAAATCACCAAGAATCGACCAAGAATCAAATGCAATTCCAAAACATTACTAAGATCATCCCACAAAACTTTTCTATTAGGCATATTATTGGAAGTGCAAACCACATCAGAAGCCAATACCTTACCATCCAAAACAAAGGAAAAAGCCACAAACTGATCCGAAGAGGCCAGCAACTATTCATGAATCCTAATCCTTCCTTGTCCATTGTACCAAAAATTATATTCCCAAAATCTCACCCAGAGTTAGAGCAGGATGTCTGCTCTGATACCAATTGAAATTCTGGTGTTTAGATCACAAATGTCCTAAGAGATGTCGGGACAATGATCTTTAAACAACACACAATGACAGGGTATACAATAAAATAGTGCAGAAACTTAAATGAACACAAGAAATTGTTCACCCAATTTGGTGTATAACAACACCTACTCAGGGGCTACCAAGTCAGGGATAAGTCCACTATAATAATATCAGTTTGAAGTTCTATGCAAACAACCTCTAGTTTACACGTAACCAACCTCCAATTTACAACATTCTTGCCTAATCACTACCCGTTATACACTTCTACCTAAGACTCACCTAGGTATGAGACCGTTCTCAATCCCCCTTAATCACAACTGTGATAATCAATTTCAAAACTTTAGAAGACACACTTCCAAGACACACAATCACTCAATGCTTAAAAGCTTATGAGTGAATGACAAAACTTACAACTCAAAGACACAATCCTACTCTTCTATCAAGATAATATTAGAGAGGCTCACAATTCACAAGATTGCACAAACCCTAACATAAAATACACTGTAAGTTCCAGGAAACAATTAGGTTTGTTGCTTGCTATTTAAAACAATCTTCTGGACTGGATCGGGCCTTCAAATCGCAGTATGGCCCTGCAAAATATTTTCCAAAATCTTCTCCATAAAGATAAGGCTCCAATTGTTAGTTTCCTAAATCTTCTCCATATTTAAAAGCTAATCAGGTATCTTGAAAATAGAGACAATCTTTTGTCCCTGAATCAAGCACCACATAGGATTGCATAATATTCCAAAACATTCTACAACTGTAAATGAAACAGACTTGAAAGAACCAACTGTCCATAACAGTCACGTTGTCGGATGATCCTGCATAGGACATCTTGCTCGACATGTCTCACCGATTGAAGATATAACATCTTGTTTAACATGTTGCCATAAGTTAGTTTTTACCAAACATAATCCCAACCATAAAATAGAGAATTAACATTATAGCAGGAACAATAGAAGAATATATGGATTTGTGGCGTCACATTTGAAAATTGAATGTTCTGGAGAGAATACGAAGCTTTATTTGGATGTTGCACCATAAAGGAATCAAAACCAATCAATACCTTAGTCAATTCAACCTAAGGGATCCTTATTGTGAAGACTGCACTAGAGAAGAAGAAATTATTCTTCATGTTATGAGAGATTGTCGGCATGCGAAAACCGTGTGGCTTTAAATGTTGACAATTTTTTACACATATATATTTTTCGAAGCTAATATTCCAAACTGGCTTCCTCTGAATGTGAAGATGAAACCTGGGAGAATTAATAATTGGTACATCCATTGGGCGACTACGTGCCATCAACTTTGGTACTGGCGTAATGAAAGGTATTTCGTTCCAGATTTTGTTACTTCGTATAACATGGTTGAGTATATAAAGGAGCCTGTCAGGTGCTACAACCAAAGTATGATGTTGTAAAAAAAGGCTATCAATAGAGAGCCAAACAACATGGATACAAAGTGGATAACGCCTGAAAGAGATTGGATTTCCATCAATATTGATGGTGCAGTCTCAAAGAATAACGATGTTGGATATGGAGGTTTAGCTAGAAATAGTGAAGGTGTTTAGTTGTGTGGTTTCTCCAAGAGTATTGGTAAATGTAGTATCCTAACCGCTGAACTTTGGGGTGCTCTTGAAGTTTTAGACTTGCTCTTAATAAAGACTACAATCAAATTGAAATCCAAGTGAGTAATCTAGAAGTTGTTAATATAATCTAGGGGAAGATCAACAAGTTAATGGATATGAATTTAATTCACAACATCAAGGCTACCATGTCTTCTTTCCAAGAGGTCAACGTTGTGAAAATTCACAGAAAAGTCAATATGTGTGCTGACACCTTGGCTAAACATAGCCTAAAGTTTTATGGAGAAAGACGTCTGGAGTTTTTAGATTGTCTGAATTTTATGCTCAATATTTTATTTAGGGGCTCTAGTGGTATCAGTTGAGTTTTGTTTGTTGTTTTGGACTTAGCCCTCATTCCTTTCATACAAAAAAACATAAGAATGTGAACCAAAAAATCAAATAAAAATATTTACAAATACCAAATCCAAAAAGAAGAAATTATAAATATTAAAAGAAAAAAGGATATATTTTCAAGAATTAATTATGACAATTTCTTTATACTCCTCCCTGGCTTCTTGGCAACCCCTAGAAAAATTTCATAAATGCCCTTATAATTCGGAGATACATCTCCGAATACGTAAACAAGGATTATTTCGGAGATGCATTTACGAAATTAATTATTTTTGAAAAAAAAGGTGTTTCCGAAGATGCATCTCTGAAATAACCCTTTTTTTACGTCTTCGGAGATGCATCTCCGAATTATGCTGCATTTTTCTGTTATTTCAAAAGAGCCACCCCTCTGATTTCATTCTACTCAAAACTTCAAAATTTCACCACTACATCCATTTCTCCAAACTTTCTACACAATCTAAAGTTGCTCTACAACATCAAAGGGTTCAAAGGCTCACTCAAAGGCACACTAAAAGCTTCAAACAAATTGTAAGTTTCTAAACACTAAACTGAATTGAATTTAATCTTGTTAGGGGTGATAGAAATTAACAAAATGTAGTTAGTTGAAGTTATTAGCAACATGTAGTAGTGTTTGGTTGGTAAAAATAGGATTTTAAATGGTTTAGGGCAAGAAATGGGGACTTCAAAAATGGAGAATCGTAAGCGTTTTCGGAAGTGCATTTCCGAAATCACCTTTGACCAGTTTCGAAAATGCACTTTTGAATATAGTCTGAACTGCTTTTTTATTTTCTTAATTGTTTCAACGTCTTACCTGGTGCAATTTTTTTAATGAAAATGTCAGGAAACCAGACACGACTTATACAGGGTAGGGAAACCCAGACGGCATCGGCTCGACGCAAGCGGGATACACAACTAGCAGCGACACGTGGGCGGGGTCGAGTACGAGTGCCCGTCTAAATGGATGAGGCGCTTGTAGGTTCCTCGTATGGATCGAGGAGTCGGCTGGCTCGGGCGTCTTCTTCCCGTGAGGTTGAGGTACGTAAGGATAAAGAGGAGGTGGGAATTGGGGAGGAAGAGATACCCGATGTTCACTCTGAGCACGACGAGGATGATGCGGAGGAAGAGGAGGGCTACTCGGGAGGGCCTGCAGACACATTTGTGTTGATTTACTACCATGACCATGTCGCTCAACGAGCTTGGGAGGGAGAGGTTGTTTTTTTATTGCACTTTATAATTTATCCGTTTTTTATTTATGTTTTTATTGCACTTTCTTCTAGCGGTTTAACTAATAATGTTTTTTGTTTTTGTTATGACAGGAACGGGCGACCATAAAATCCGTGAACCATGCGCGAAAAATATGTGATCTGTTTAAACCACGGGCTCAGTAGTTTAATGACGTTGTAGTTGGGAGCGGGCTTGGTGGCTTATTCATGACCGAATATAGTTCCATCAGCGACGACATGCAGGGGGCTTTTGTCGAACAGTGGCACAAGGAGACGTCTTCTTTCCACTTTTCTGTTAGGAAGTTGATGATCCCCTACACGATGTGGTCTGTCTGCTCCACCTGCCGATCAAAGAGAGGTTACTGGACCATTCTCGGATTCAAAGGGTTGAAGCCATAAAGTGGATGGTGGACTATCCGGGTATGGACCCAAACATGGTGGATTATGAGTGTAGAGCGACGAGTGGGACGCATATCCGATTCTCCAGCTTGAAAGAGCTTTATGAGAACCACTTGGTGGTGGCAGCAGAGTCTGAAGAGGAGGGTGAAAGGCTTTTTGTTGAGTATCACCGTGGTTGCGCTCTGCAGTGTTGGTTCATGTTCTTGGTAGGCACTGCACTCTTTGTGGACAAAAGTGCAACCTACGTCGACATGACTTATCTCCTATACTTTATTGATCTGACTACAGTTCACGAATGGAACTGGGGGACCGCCATTCTGGTATACCTATACTAGAAGCTGAATGAAGCCTCCAACTGGATGACCAAACAGTTGACTGGATCTTGCACACTCCTTACGGTACATTTCTTTTTAATTATTTCACATTTAATTATGGTTCATATTTATTTTTAACATATTATCGTATTTGTATTTCAAGGTTGGATCATCTCATACTTCCACCGCATCCACAACTTCGACATTGATCTTGTGTACGATGACGCCATGCCCAGGGCCGCACGATACATCCTCCAAAGGGGGAATAACAAGATGGACCCATATCGTGTGTACCTCGACCGCACTGTTCACGATGACATCCATTGGATGCCCTTCACTGATTACGGTAATGGTGTCCCATTCGATCGCATCACATTATATTTTGGATGGTTGACATATGGGACTAACACCATGGTCAGGTATCTGCCGGAGCGGTGCATGAGACAGTTTGGACGCATGCTGATGATACTGAGGTCTCCGTTTGAGGTTGCTCCTGACACCGTTACCCGAGTGGGCCTCATTGCTATATTTGACAATTGGGTGTATCATTTGGTGCTTGAGGAGTATCAGATGGTGGTCATCCAGAGCTGGCACTGTGTAGATGGGTACGTGGCATGGTTTTATCGGGTGTCACATCCTTTGATGACATCCGATGCTCCTGGAGATCCACCTAGGCCAGCACATGAAGAGATCTTGGAGAACCAGCCGGTCGAGGATGACCATGCCACAGATCTCCTGCTGATATGCCAACGAATACAAATGCTTGGGTATGATGCATTAGACAGACGTATTATTGAGCAGGGCGGTCCAGAGGCTGTTGCCATTGTGGAGAGGATGGTTAATGACGCGACCGGTGTGGCGGCGTATATGAGGCAGAGGAGGTCGTAGGGTGTTCACATTAGGCATACTCATTAGCAGTTGCCTATTTATGTTTTATTCATGACTTTTTTGTACTCATGTTGTAATATTTTGACACTGAGCACTTACCCGTACAACTATTTTCGTAGTTATAATATTGATATTTTATTCTAATTTACGTGTTATATTTTGTCGATTATGTTATATTTTGTAGATTAATGTAAAATATGAGATTGATCATTGTTTAGAAAAGAAAAAAAATTCAGAGAATATTTCAGAGATGCATCTCCGAAACTGATCTATATGTTATTTCAAATATGCATATCCAAAAAAATTCAAAAAAGAGTATTTTTGGATATGCATTTTCGAAATAATTGAAAATGTGAAAATGAGTAATTTCGGAGATGCATCTCCGAAATTTACGGATATTTTGGAGTTCTTAACACGAATCTTCATCTCATGGGGACGATAAAAAAATTTACGGATATTTTGGAGTTCTTAACACGAATCTTGATCTCATGGGGACGATAAAAAAATTGTCTTAATTATTTGCTTAAACATTTATTTCCTTTCCTTGAGATTCCTGTTGGTTCCAAACGATGGAAAATATATACCAATGGTAATTTCAAATAAATAAATAAACAAATAAATACCAACTGTTATGTGATTTCTCTTCCTACTTTATCACCCCCTTTCTTATTCTACGAAACCAAACACACATTACTAGATTGACTAGAAGTACAGTATTCATGTACAAGCCACACAGGAGTACTTTTTCGGTTTTTGAGATCTACTTTTATTTACGTGGTGACTACCTACAAAATGTATTCCCAGTACAGGCGCTATATAACTTGTATTCAGTATCTGATTTTTTATTAATTATTATGAATTTTCACAATTTATTTAATGTTTATTTAAGACAGAAAATGAGTAGACAAATTAGTATTACTTCGTCGAATAAACTTCATCATTAGCAAAATATTTAAAAATCATATTTAATAATAAAACTCAAAAACCATCCTTTGAGATCATACTTTATAGTAACTTGTATTTCATTATCTACTCCCTCGGTATGTGATCTTTTTATTGATTATTATGAATTTTCACTATTTATTTAATGTTTATTTAAGACAGAAAATGAATAGACAAATTAGTATTACTTCGTCGAATAAACTTCATTATTAAAAAAATCATATTTAATAATAAAACTCAAAAACCATCCTTTGAGATCATATTTTATAGTAGTAAGTTTTATGGGAAAAATATAAAAATAAATTTAGTTGATGGATTGTTATATGAGAGATTAGAGAAAAAATAAATTAAATGAAATAAATTTTATAATTTTATAAAGAAAAATAAAATAAAAAAGTAAATGTGATAGAACAATATTAGTTGAAATAGATAAATATAATTTTTTGTTTTATAGTCCAATCCTTCGAAATAATATTCTTTTATATTTTTATTATATATTAATAAAAAATTGTTTTTAATATTTATAAATCAACAAATTTATATATAAAAATGATTTGTACACTTATAATTAATTATAAAAAATTATTAAGTTTCTACTATACTATATTTTGTTAGAAAGTGAGTAAGCAATAAAGAACTAATAATAATGGTCTCAAATATAAATAATTTTTTTAATAATTTTATATTTAATAACTCTATTTTAAACTTACTTATACATTAATCAATTCAATTTTATATTTTACAATTTCAAAAATAAAAGTAAATGTTAACATACAGGAGAAGTGAAATATATTTCGAGACTATTGAAATCAAAAAGACATAAAAGTAATCATGATGTCCATCCGATTTTCTCAATTCATGTGTTTTAGGCTTCTTCATCTTCGTATGTGGATTCATTCGTCAATGAGTTGAGTTTTGGACTTATTATGAATCCAATAAATTTCAGCAGTTATAAACACACACACACACACACACACACACACACACACACACACACATATATATATATATATATATATATATATATATATATCTTACATCTTTGTTATCACAACCTTCTTAACTTTAGAGGCGAAGACATAAAAAAGGGTTTGAGAATCCTAATACTAATCTTAGAGTGGACAAGAATAAATTCTTAAGAGAGTGTTATTACAATATGGAAAATCCATGGAGATATCTAAGGGGAATTGAGAACACTTTTAAATACACTGGGTTTGTGTGATTCATATATGGAGAGTTGGAAAAAATGAATAACATCTAGGTAAAAATAAGATTTGTTTTTAGGAACTTGAACGATTATTTTCTTCTAACTCGTCTTTAATATTTTGTAATAACTTTTGGAAGAATAGTGAATTTGAGAGTTCTCTCTCTCTCTCTCTCTCTCTCTCTCTCTCTCTCTCTCTCTCTCTCTCTCTCTCTCTCTCTCTCTCTCTCTCTCTCTCTCTCTCTCTCTCTCTCTCTCTCTCTCTCTCTCTCTCTCTCTCTCTCTCTCTCTCTCTCTAGATCGTTTGATCGAACTGGATCGTTTGATCGAACTGGATATATAAATTATTGTATTTATTCTACAAAGTTAAATTGGTGTCTTATTGCACAAATAATTTTTTCTTTCATTTTGGATATCATTTATTTTGGTTGTCATTGTATATTATCCATACACATCAATTTTTTTGGTGTGATTTAACTCTGAATATTTCTTCTAAAGTGCTTTTAATTATTCTACCAGTTTTTCACAACAAGTGGCACCCACCGTGAGACAAAGAGATTTTGTATACAAATGAGCACCGTGGATTCTAAATGGTAGATCAACATGTTTTCTAGAGAGAACTTTGTTAGATTATGGAAAGTGAAGATGCAAGAAATATTAACTTAAGCAAAGTGTATTGAAGCATTGAAGGGTGAGACAATGATGCCGCATGTTTAATATAAGCAGAGAAGACTGAGATAAAGTTCCAAGGAAACTTGCCAGGGAGAATATTGCAGCTTCAATTTCGGGAAACTTGAATCATTGCATACGAGTAACTCTTTGACTCACATGTTGTGTATGCAATAACAACTTTACTCGTATATGACTTTTCATATCCTAAAGCTTCCCCACTTCTCTCTCAGAAGCCTCATATATTTCATTAGTCATTTCCATGTTCTCCTAACATTGCTTCAGACTATACTAACACCGCTTCAACTTCTTCCATTTATCAGTCAACTTATATTATAGTTTATCCTCTTGAGTTAGAGTACCATACATATTTTCCTAAGACTCGACAAAATTATAATAAATTGCTCATTTCTGCATACATTGCCTTGTCTGAATCGATGACATCATAGGTTAAGGCCATCAAACGGGTCATATGTATTTTGCAAAGGCCGCTTGACGCCTTAAAGGCCATAGGTCGACCACACGAGTGACATATACTCCCGACACCACAAAGTGAAGTTCTTGATGAATCAATGAAAGAGGTAGCAATTAAATGGATCATTTTTGGTACATCTTCAACAATTTCCCTTGCAAGTTACTCTCACAAGAAAAAAAGCTCATTCTTTTTTTGCTTCTTAGAAACTGGCGAGCTACGTCAATATGCCATTTCTTTGCCTCCAAAACCCTTTCTCTTAAACGACCCTTTAAGATTTGTATTGTATCGTTCTGTCTAATATTTATCTTTTTGCGACTCAAACACATAACAATATAAACCAAAATAAAAAATAAAGAATGAACAAATACGGTCTCATCTTGTATCTCTTTACGAACAACAAAGAAAAGAAACATGATTTGCTGTAGTTAGTAATTTACTATAGTCACGACTTTATTGACGGTGAGATTTCAATCTAACGATCCTAAATAATGTATATTTAATATTTATTATATAATTTAAAAATACTGAAATCATATTTAGATCATTATCCCGCCGAAGAAAAGAAAAATCTCCTTGTACCCACTTTTTTTGTTTTCTCTTGTATCTATTTCACTACCAAACCAAACCAAACAAAAGAAATATCTCATTTCTCTGATAACTCTCTCTTACCACTTTTGATAACTCTCTCTTACCACTTTCTCCCCCTCCTAATTCTCTCAAAACAAACAATCCCCAAACGACTATAAAACCGAACCCGAAAAGAAAATCCAATACAGTTAATAAGTTCCAACAACAGCGGGAAACCGAACCATTTCTTCACTTTTTCAAATTTCAAATTCCACAAACCTTTCATTTCACTTTCTTTCCTCTCTCAAACCCTCTGAAAAATTCCCAAAACTGTTGCGATTTTTTCTACACAAACTCAAAAGAAAAAGATGGATTTCTTTGCAATGAAGAGGAAGAAGCTTCAAAGCCTCTGCAAGAAGCACGGTATTCCTGCTAATCTTAAGAATAAAGACATGGCTGAGAAGCTTTCTTTGATCTACAAGGTTAGGGTTTCTCATCACGCTCATTTTCTAATGTTTAATGTTTTTTTTCTCTATTTGTTGCTATGAAACATGGACACATAGAACACCGACACTAACACTGATACATCGACACCGATAATAATTTGAAAACAATAATAAATTAAGCGTAACTACAAGTGTCGGTGCAAGTGTCTCACAAGACGCGCTTTTTTTCCGAGGTGTCGGTTGTTTTGAGTTTTGATGGCTGAAATCAGAATTGTTAAGGGTAATTATAATTATAGGGTTTGGAAAAATCATGTTTTTTCCTCTTTTAACGTGATTATTAGGAACATAAACTAGTTTAAAAAAATTGAGTTTTTGAATAATCACTTTTTGTGATCTTTTATAGTTTTGCACAGCACAGTTTTATTGTATTTTTCTGTTTTATTTATTTTTGATTTCTGGAACAAGATTATTAGTGGTAAATAGAATTTTAGTTTTTTTTTTGTAAAATCATGTTTTTCCCCTTACAACATTAAGTAGATAAGTAGATTAAATTAGAAAAGACAAAAAAAAAATCAATTTTTAAATATAAGAGAATTGTTTTGTTTGAGTAGCTTGTCTTTAAAATCATTTTTGATTGATATATATTTTTTTAATACAAGAAGTTTTTTTTGTTGTTGTGATAGTATGTAACAAAGGAACCTTAGTCCATCTGATAATATATGAAACTTAATAATTACTAGTTTTGTTGTCTAAATTTTTAGTTTTTTTTTTTTACAGATTTTTTTCAGTGTGTCTTAGGGCCTAAAATAGTCTTTACTCTTGAGTTATTTCTTTATTTAGTTATTGGTTTGGCTTACTTATGCAAACAGGAAGAAAAAAATGAGAATCCCGGGTCACGCCGGTTACGATCTGATGCTGACAAATCGAATGTGGAAATTATAGTATTGGACTCTGACAGTGATTCTGATGTTCAAATGGAAGGTTTAGTTATATCAAGTTCTATGTTAGTTTTGTATTTGATTTTTGTTTTTATAAGTATTTGTTTATTTATAGTTTTTCAAACTTTATAATTCTAGATACTGTTGCTGAGAAGGATATTAATGTGAAAACTAATGTAAGTGCTGAACACTTACTTGATGAGGAACAAGATCAAGTTCTAACCAGTTCTCCAATAAGTGAAGGCAAATCTGATTTTAATGCTCCTCACACTGACGATTCAGGTATAGGGAACGTTTTGGATTTTAAAGTGTTGTGTTTAATTTTATTGGAACATTTTTTTAAAAATCTCAAATTTATGTATTTTAGGCATCGCCGCTGGAAATGCCGAAGCCTGTGAAGTGAAGTCACCTGCACCAAGTGATCTTAATACTTGTCACATTGTCGATTCAGGTATAGTTCTTTTTTTTTTTTTAAAATTTAATAATAGTTTGTGATTGTTGATATGTGCCTTGATGCATCAACAGTTGCAACGCATACTGATGAGGTTAAGTCCAGTGACCTTAATGATCTCGTGTCATGCCCCTTACGATTCGATGAAGACAAATCGAATTTGAAAATTACAGAATTGAACTTTGACGAAGATACTGATGCTCAAATGGAAGCTTCAGGTATATCAAGTTCTATATTAGTTTTGTCTTTGGTTTTTGTTTTTATCAGAATATTAGTTTATAGTTTATTTATAATTTTTTAAACTCTATATATCTAGATACTGTTGCCGAGAAGGATTCTAATGAGAAGACAGATGTGAGAGCAGGGCATTTACTTGATAAGGAACCAGATCTAAACACTTCTCCACTTGGTGAAGTCAAGTCCCGCGATCTTAACGATCAATACAATGTTGATTCGGGTACAGAGAAGTTTTTTGAAATTTTATTTAGTCTGTAATTTGTAATCTATATGACTATTTATAAAGGAATTACCAGTTTTTGGTGGATAATTTTTTATTTTTAATTTTTTCCATGATTGTTCTCATAAACCTTTTGATGTACTAATCTTTCTTCTAATCTAGTATATAAGTGGGATTTCTTAATCCTCTAATTTGTTATTTTCTTTAAAATTACTTCCACACATCAATTTACTTTTATCTTTTACACTTTGTTAGTTTTGATATCTCAAACCTTTATATTTTAGGTACTGCTGCTGAAAATGCAGATGCCTATGAAGTGAAGATTGCAACACCTGGTGATCATAATGTTCATGACATGATTGATTCAGGTAAATGGAGGATTTTTGAAAGTTATTGATAGTTTGTGATTTGATGTGTATAACTTACAATCTCCAACTATTTATGAAGGCTATAGAAAATTATTGGTGTCATAATTGTAAAGAAAATTGAAAAATGTTGACAGACAAGCACTATCACGTGTGTCTTTCTGCTAGTATAGAAGTATGATTTTTTTGAATATTTCTTCCACCTGACATAAACAAGTGATATAGTTGTTTTTTATTGGAATTAATGTATAGTTTCTGAAACACTTATATTTTAGGCACTGCTGCTGGGCATATAGATGCCTGTGAAGTGAGGTCAGCTGAAAGAAGTGACAAGGTTGGATCTTTTTATGTGGAAGAAGACATTCAAATGAGTGCCAATATTTTAGATGGGTTTGGCAACTATATGATGTTGAGAGATTTTCAGACATCGAGTGAAAGTACTGATGTTCATGAAGATACTGATGTCCATCAAGGATCAGTTGATCAAGTTCCCAAATTAGGAGATTATCATTGTGTAATATCCCAAGCTGCTACAACCTGCCTTGATGCATCACCGTGTGCAAAAAGTACTGATGATAACACCAATGTGAATGTTGAGAATACTCTAGATGAGGTTCATTCGTCTAGTTTTGGAGATTCAGATGGGACTCCAGTTCAGTTTCTAAAAACTAATCCATTAAGCGAAGTCGACACTAGTGATCTTGATGCTGATAAAATGGTTGTTACAGGTAAATTGTTTTCTTTAGCCAAATAACATATAGTCATAGTGTACATGTTAGAAATATTTCTTAACCATTCAACATTTTTTAATACAAATGAGTTATAATCTCTAACCTTGATATTTTAGGCACAGCTACTAAAAATGCATGTACAAGTGGGGCAAAGTTTGAATTGTCGCAAAAGATGTGTATAAATCCAGCTTCAAAGGAAATAGTCGGTTCATCTACCAAGTTGCAAATTAATTCAGTGTCCCCAAGAGATGTTATATTTTGTAATATGGAAGAAAGCGTGCAGATTGGTGTTAATAGGGAGAACATTGATCCCAATGAAGATGTTATGCATGCAGAACCTAATGCGATGGTCATGAGCCATAATGAGGATCTTATGTTGGAGGATGAAGTTGCGAATGTGGATGATAAATTTGATCTTCTTGAAAGTGTTCCTGGATCTGTTAATCCAGGTATCACAAATAACACTCAATTGAACTCTGACATTGGTATCGATGTTCAAATGGAAGCTTCAGGTATATCAAGTTCTATATCAGTTTTATATTTGATTTTTGTTTTTTTTTTTTATAAGAATATTAGTTTTATTTATAATTTTTCAAACTTTATATTTCTAGATACTGTTGCTGAGAAGGAATTTTGGGAGAAGACCAATGTGAGGGTTGGTCATTTACTTGATAAGGAACCAGATCAGTTTCCAACCACTTCTCCACATATTAAAGGCAAGTCCAGTGATCTTAATGTTCCTGGATCTGTTAACCCAGGTGACAGAAATAGCACTCAAGGATCAAACATAAAAACTGGTTTGATGAACACCTATGTGACTGGTGGAGATCTTCTAGATGAGGTTCTTTCATCTAGTTTTGCAGAATCAGCTGGGTCACCAGTTCAGTTTCTGCCTACTGATCTGTTAAGGGAAGCAGAGACTAGTGATTTCAATGTTCACAAAATGTTTGAAACAGGTAAATTAATTTTTCCACCCAAATAGTTGATGATTAGCCATGTATAGACATATATTAGCAAGATTTCTTAACCTTGTAACCATTTATAGGATGGAGTGATATGGATGATAATAATGGTGCAAATTCAGACGAGGAAGTGAAAGCAGATGAGCTTGTTCCAGCTGTGCTGCAATCTAGTGAAATGGAGTCATGTGAGTTTGGCCTTCAAGAACTTTTTGCTCAAGGTAGTTTGAATTTTGAGTAGAGAACGCACTTCAGTTTCTGTTCAAGTGTTTATGTATTCATGAAATGAGTGAAATCATAGTCATGGTCACAATTTCATTGCCCTGATTATTTTCTGAAACAATGTTGACATTTTAAAAATTTCTAAAACTGTTAGATCTGTTTTCCAAAATTTTGAAAGATAGGTTGGCACACTTCCAACAACAAAGGTTTTTTTAAAACCTATTGGTGACAATATTGACATAGGTTGGCATTGGAACTCCTATAAAGAGTTTGAATCAAGAGATTAGCAAGATGATATTAATGTGGTGGAACTTAGAAGTGAAGATGAGACAGACGGGGATGTGATTTAGTCATTTTGTTTACGTTTAGAATTTGGTTTAGTCATTTTGAGTACATTTATAATTTGATTTTGGTGGGAACTTATGTTGATGGTGTTGTTGGAACTTCTGTTTCTAAGGCATTATGCATGTTGTTGGAACTTATTTTAAGTATTTGCCTTGGTCTTAAAAGCTCACAGTAGCGGTCATCCCGCTATCCGAAATTAACAACGTAGTTTTTAACTCATGAGGAAAATATTGGACCGATATTATTTTTATGTTTGTTAATTGAAGTTAAAATGATACGAATGTAAACTTTCTCTTACATTGCAGTTAAATACATGATTGTGGTTGCAGATCTTTCTGTAATTAAATATTTTACACATGATATTTTCTTTATATAATTAAATATTTTACAGATGATCTTTTCTATATAATTAATTGATAAATTGATGTTCATGTAAACCTTTATTTGTAGACACTGCTTCTGGAGATGAAGATTCTAATCAAAAGAAGTTGGACTCAGCAGAAGATGAAAATCAAGCTTATCATGCGAGCCAGAAAAGGAAAAGGAGTGATGGTGATGGTGATGATATTAATGGTGCAAATTCAAATAAGGAAGTGAAAGCAAATGAGCTTGTTCTAGCTGAGCCTCAATATAGTGAAATGGAGTCATCTGATTTTGGCCTTCAACAACTCTTTGCTCAAGGTAGTTTAAATTTTGAGTAAGGAATTCATTTCAATTCCTGTTCAAGTGCTTATGTATTCATGAATTGTTTAAAATCATTGTTATGGTCGCAATTTCGTTGCCCTGTTTATTTTTGGAAACAATGCGTTTTCAGAAACAAAGAAAACAATATTGATATTTTTAAAATTTCTAAAGTTGTTAGATATATTTTCAAAATTTTTGAAGAAAATATATATATTTTTTCTAAAATTGTGAAGACAGATTACGTTTAAAAACATCTGTGATGCAAATCAGATTGCAGTTGCAGATCTTTTTTTTGATAAAATTTTGTACACATTATTATTTTTCTATATAAGAATTAATTGATGTATGTAAACCTTTATTTGTAGATACTGCTTCTTCTGGAGATGAAGATGCTATTCAAAAGAAGTTGGAGTCACCATCAAAGGCTACAGCAATTTCAAGTGGCGAGAAAAGCATTCTATTTACTCCAAAGTTCAATGAATCATCCATGATGCATAAAGAGATGGAGATTTCCATGATTGAAGAGGAAAACCATCGGGAGGATTGCATTTCAGCGCAGCGAGAAATAAGCAAGTTTTTTGACACCTCCAATGTTCATGATGATATTGGTCTAGATGGACCTAAAGATGAAAATCAAGCTTATTCGACGAGCCGGAAAAGGAAAATGAGTGATGTCGATAATATTAGTGGTGCAAATTCAGATGAGGAGCTGAAAACAGATGAGCTTTTTCCAGCTGCGGTGCAATCTAGTGAAATGGAGTCATGTGGTTTCGGCCTTCAACAACTTTTTGCTAAAGGTAGGAGTTTAAATTTCAAGTGTTTATGGTATTCAACAAATTGCAATTGCACTGCCCTGTATTTTTTCTCTGAAACAAGTGACTCTGTCTTTCTATGTAACCAATGGATTGATTTTTGTTTTTGTAAATCTTGATTTCTAGACACTGCTTCTGGAGATGAAGATGCTATTCAAAAGAAGTTGGAGTCACCATCAAAGGCTACAGCAATTTCAAGTGGCGAGAAAAGCATTCTATTTACTCCAAAGTTCAATGAATCATCCATGATGCATAAAGAGATGGAGATTTCCATGATTGAAGAGGAAAACCATCGGGAGGATTGCATTTCAGCGCAGCGAGAAATAAGCAAGTTTTTTGACACCTCCAATGTTCATGATGATATTGGTCTAGATGGACCTAAAGATGAAAATCAAGCTTATTCGACGAGCCGGAAAAGGAAAATGAGTGATGTCGATAATATTAGTGGTGCAAATTCAGATGAGGAGCTGAAAACAGATGAGCTTTTTCCAGCTGCGGTGCAATCTAGTGAAATGGAGTCATGTGGTTTCGGCCTTCAACAACTTTTTGCTAAAGGTAGGAGTTTAAATTTCAAGTGTTTATGGTATTCAACAAATTGCAATTGCACTGCCCTGTATTTTTTCTCTGAAACAAGTGACTCTGTCTTTCTATGTAACCAATGGATTGATTTTTGTTTTTGTAAATCTTGATTTCTAGACACTGCTTCTGGAGATGAAGATGCTATTCAAAAGAAGTTGGAGTCACCATCAAAGGCTACAGCAATTTCAAGTGGCGAGAAAAGCATTCTATTTACTCCAAAGTTCAATGAATCATCCATGATGCATAAAGAGATGGAGATTTCCATGATTGAAGAGGAAAACCATCGGGAGGATTGCATTTCAGCGCAGCGAGAAATAAGCAAGTTTTTTGACACCTCCAATGTTCATGATGATATTGGTCTAGATGGACCTAAAGATGAAAATCAAGCTTATTCGACGAGCCGGAAAAGGAAAATGAGTGATGTCGATAATATTAGTGGTGCAAATTCAGATGAGGAGCTGAAAACAGATGAGCTTTTTCCAGCTGCGGTGCAATCTAGTGAAATGGAGTCATGTGGTTTCGGCCTTCAACAACTTTTTGCTAAAGGTAGGAGTTTAAATTTCAAGTGTTTATGGTATTCAACAAATTGCAATTGCACTGCCCTGTATTTTTTCTCTGAAACAAGTGACTCTGTCTTTCTATGTAACCAATGGATTGATTTTTGTTTTTGTAAATCTTGATTTCTAGACACTGCTTCTGGAGATGAAGATGTTATTCAAAAGAAGTTGGAGTCACCATCAAAGGCTACAGCAATTTCAAGTGGCGAGAAAAGCATTCTATTTACTCCAAAGTTCAATGAATCATCCATGATGCATAAAGAGATGGAGATTTCCATGATTGAAGAGGAAAGCCATCGGGAGGATTGCATTTCAGCGCAGCGAGAAATAAGCAAGTTTTTTGACACCTCCAATGTTCATGATGATATTGGTCTAGATGGACCTAAAGATGAAAATCAAGCTTATTCGACGAGCCGGAAAAGGAAAATGAGTGATGTCGATAATATTAGTGGTGCAAATTCAGATGAGGAGCTGAAAACAGATGAGCTTTTTCCAGCTGCGGTGCAATCTAGTGAAATGGAGTCATGTGGTTTCGGCCTTCAACAACTTTTTGCCAAAGGTAGGAGTTTAAATTTGAAGTGTTTATGGTATTCAACAAATTGCAATTGCACTGCCCTGTATTTTTTCTCTGAAATAAGTGACTCTGTCTTTCTACGTAACCAATGAATTGATTTTTTTTTGTAAACCTTGATTTCCAGACACTGCTTCTGAAGATGAAGATACTTATCAAAAGAAATTGGACTCATCATCAGCAGGTACACCAATTGCAGCAAGTGGAGAGAAAAGCATCATTTTTACTCCCAGGCTCCATGAGTCATCAATGATGCATAAAAAGATGAGGATTGAAATGAATTTGTCTCAAAAACCTGCAGCAAGAGATAGTGTTGGTACTTTTGCTATGAAAGAGAACATTAAAACTGACAAGGAAGACATTAGCTCGACTGTCTCAAGGAATAAGTTTGCTAAGAGGCTACCTCTTCAAGATCTTCATCAAAATTGAACTTAACAGTCTATGTAGTGTTTGTTACTGTTTGCAACTTAGTGAATGATCATGATACTATTTATTTGATGATCATGATTCTAATTATTTGATGTTCATGCTTTGTAAGTATGGAAGACATTATGATGACTGTTGGTGTTTAGTGTAAGTTCTTTTTAATGCTTATTGCTTAATGCCTTTTATCGTGCGTGGAAGAAATTTGTTCAGTTGTTTGGATTAAGTTCTTGCTTCTACTTGTTCAGTTGTGCATGGTACATGGATATGGTTGATACTTGTACAATGTGAGTACCCTGGTTGATAATTCTATGACTTGCCTGAATGCATACTATCATACCCCAAAATTTACCCGATAAAACTTGCATCCGCCAATTTATTAAGGGCGTTAAAAATTAGGAGCCATAGGGTTTGATATATCTATTATTAAACTCGCTCTCCTATAAGAATCCTGTATAAATTGGTTTAAAATAAAAAGGGTGTAAATAGCAAAAATCTCTCTAAATCCAATTGGCATTGGGTCTTTTCTTTTTTTTGCTTCTTAGGAATAAGAAAACAGATAGGTGTGTTTTAGAAAAAATTTGGGGCCCAATAGACCCATTTGCTTATCATCATTTAAACAGTTACATTACTATTAATCATAGCTTATTAATATTTGTTAAATCCTAGATATTAGTTTTAAAATTAATATTGGGTTATCAAAGATTAATTAAGTTTTATTATTATTAGTATTAATATAATTGGTTATCAAAACATTATTCATTAAAGCATTCTATTGGGTTATATTAGTTAATTAGTGTTACTGATTAATTGATTAATTAAGTTAAAACAAATTAATTCATGGTTAATTGGGTTTTTTTGTTGTTGTCATTTTTGTTGTTTCTTTGGGCCGCAAATAGCAAGAAAAACGGTCAATGGGCCTATCAGGTGGGGTCACGTATGGACCAAGGAGTGGACCGGGTCAAACCGACCCGGCCACTATTCATCATCTCCCTCACGCATCTGCGCCACCACTGCTCTGTGAAACCCTAGTTCCAATCTCTCAACCCAGGCCCACACGAATCATAACAGAAAATCACAATCATACAACAAACAAAAACTGAATCAAATCTTCTCATTAACTCAGAACAAGATTACAATCACGAATGAATAAATCTGAATCAAAACGTAAGGAGACTAACATAATAACCTAAAGTGAATCTAAGATTTCCTAATTAAAAGAAAACCTAAGCCTATAAGAAGAGAAGAAAAAGAACAAAGCAGGGTCGGAAAATTTCTTCTGAAAAAAAACCCTTTCGCCGCGGCAAGCTCAAGCGTCTTCATCTTCGATTTAACCTGCAAAACAGAAGAGGAGAAAGGGAGATCAGGAGGGAGCTTACACTTCCAGAATACAAGATTAAAGGTATCAATCGAATCCACTTAGCTTAAGATCTTGAATTGCATGCTCTATTGTGACTGTGCTTTGAATCTGGGTACGAATTGGGAGGTTTTAGGTTTCGATTTAGGGTTAGGGTTCATCAATTTAGGGTTAGGGTTTTTGTATTCAAGGGGTTAGGCTTAGGGTTCATGGGTTTCGAAGGGTTCTGGGTTTAAACATGAAGGTCTGGGTGGGGACGATGAAGATTCATCGGAATCTTCATCGGTTTTCAAGGTTCACGGTGGCTGGAGGGTGGTGTGAGGGGTGGCCGACGGTGGTTGTGGTTTATTTTCTGGGTCTCGTTTGAGTGTAAGGAAGAGAGAAGAGAGAGGAGAGAGACCGAGAAAGAAGAGAGAGAGAAAAAGTGGAGAAATGAAATGGAGAAATGAGAAAGGGTGGGATGTAACACTCGTTCAGCCGTCCGATGCATGACATGTGGCTTCTTGATAGCCATACGTCTCACACGTGAACTTTGATTCTGTGTGCATACCTCATCATACTCCTTCAACGCAAATACATGCAGGCCATAGGATGCCTGTAGATCTAGATCCAACGCTCCACACTTGGGTACACAGCGTGAACCATACACGCGCGCCACACACAACCAAACGGATTACCACATAGCTTTGGGCTTGGCCTTGTACTTCTTACACCACCCCAATTTGCTAACACCCAACAAAATACACCCCCCTGTGAATAAACAAAATAAAACTTATTTAAATTAATTTTAATAAAGATTAATTTGTTTTTTTGATAACTAATTAACTAAAATTCTAAAATGTGTCAATTGTCTATTTTGATAAACTAATTAATCAAATTTCTAAAATTTGTTTAATTGTTTTTGTTGATGACTTAATTTCTCCTCGAACCGACTAAATCCATTAGTCGTATTAGACGAGAAATAAATTGTTCTGATTAATTTATAAATTTAAGTAACTCTCAATCATTCTCTCCTCAACCCGACTAAAGCTATTAGTCGCATTAGACGAGAGATAAAAAATACATAAAATTCAAAACATATTTAATTTGCTGCCCGCGACGATCAATCTATCGATCCGAGTAATCAGCAATGCCCCGTAATCCGTTAGCTATATTGACCAAATCTATTGGTCACCGCATCTAACGGTGCTATATCTAATCAGGGTTGTACGCCCAAACACTTAAAACACATCAAACCACAAACTACGGATTTTCATCCTTCTCAATCAGGCAATTCAAAACGCCTTTCAAATCAAAATCACAAACTACGATAGGCCATTCAAAAAGCCTCAAAACAACTTCAAACCATTCAAATCAAATTCTAAGGCGTACAACCCTGTGCCCGAACTACGTTGACTCTGATTCTCCATAAGGAGATACGTAGGCACTTGGATAACCAAGGCGAGTCCCCTTCCCTAAAACCTCCATTCAGTTCAAATCTCAATTTTCACCCTATTCACTTCCTTAGCTATAAACCTCAATATTTAGCCATTAACCTTTACTTTGAACATAAAACCTTAGGAAAGGGTTGAGGGTGCCTAACACCTTCCCTCGACCTGATTATAATAACTTACCCCGATCTCTTAACTGCGTAGAGTTTCCTATTCGCCCTTCAGAATAGGTGGCGACTCTAAAACATTTATTTTTAGGGCAGGTTGCTACAGCTGGCGACTCTGCTGGGGAAAATCATCAATGGTGAATTATTATGCTCCTAAGGCTTGAGAGGGTTTAGGTTTGGCAAATTACTTAGGTTTTTGGCGAGCGATTAGGGTTTGGAAATTTGCCATTTTTAGAGTTTGGGGGAAGGTTTATTTTTTTAATAATAAATATTTAATTATTTATTTATTTATGGTTTTCATTAAATGTTTATTTGTCATATCTGTATAAAATGCTTAATTGTTATAATTTGCACTGTTGGGTTTTATATGTGATTGCTGTTAAGCCTAAGCGTGGGAATTATCATAATGACCAGAGGGGAATTACATCGCCTACGAGTCTTATTATAATTTCACTCAGAGTGGGTTAAATATTCGGAAAGGTCTGATACGAGGCTCGACCTTGTTGAGGGCTGGACTGGGTATTTAGCTGATCTCTCTGGGAACCAACCCCTAAAATTCGAACCTCATGGACCAATGAGTTGTTCCAAAATCCAAAGAGACAAAAAGTCTCGGCGGCTACGAACAATCCCATGAGACCTTCTAGAACATTCCCGTGGGAAGGGTAGGCTCCTGAGCCGTTACGTCGAACCTATGAACCTAGGGCTTATGTGCTTATGTGTTTAACTGTACGCTTTCATTATTTCTTATATATATATCTCATATAATTGTGGCATTCATCGTGCATCATGTGCATTCTTGCATCGGGTCTTATAAAAAAAAAGGTGATAAAAAAGAAAAAAGAAGGAGTTATTATATTTAACCAATGGATGTGGATAAGGCATAAACACGAATAAAGCATATCATTCATGGCATGCATATCATTTTCATGGCATTGAAAGAAGATCTCTCTTTTACCTTCAGAGCAAGAGACCATTGGGAAGGATAATCTAACATCCCGACCGTCTTATCAGACCAGATTTCAGCAAAAGAAAGCGATGGAACAACTAGAGCAAAACCAAGCCGCCCTTCGTGAGGAAGTGACCCAATTGAAAGGCACTGTTGAGGATCTCAAAGGAGGAATGACCCAAATGCTGAGCTTCATGAAAGATCTCATGGATAAGTAAGAAAAGGCTAAGGAGGTTCAAGACTAGTATGAGGAGATCCCCAACGACGGAAACTTGCTGCTAGGATTTGTTTCAGGCTTTGGCCCGGCTAAGGACAGACCTCAGGTCCGATCTGTCAGGAAAGCTATCCAATTCCAAGAGAAAGGAGAGACCTCTCAAGAAGGGTTTGTCCCCACTCCACAAACAAAAGGGACAACCCGCACAGTTCGCGTTCCTGCTAACAATGTCCTTAAGGATAATGATTACCTGGATCTACAATACGGAGTACAAGAGGTGGACAACACAGACCAAGCACCTCAGACGCAGCAGTCTAATCTCAACTCTAGGGAAGACCTCAAGGACAGTGAACAGATCAAAACGCTAGAGGAGAGACTAAAGGTGGTAGAAGGATACAATGCTTTCGATGTGGATGCCTTCGAAATGAGCTTGGTCTCAGACTTGACTATCCCACACAAATTCAAGATTCCTGACTTCGAGAAATACAAAGGACTCACGTGTCCGAGAAACCACTTGCGCATGTATGTGCGAAAAATGGCTGCATATGCCCACGATCAAAAGCTGATGATACATTTCTTCCAAGATAGCTTAAGCGGGGCATCTGTTGACTGGTACATGCAATTGGAGAAATCCTATATCCGAAGCTGGAATGATCTTGCTAATTGTAACACGGTGAACTGACTTTTTATCGATCGAAATGTCGCGGATAGCAAGAGTCGCCACCGACTTTTATTTTATCCAATTGGAAAGGCAAAAAGAACAGGAAAGACCTTTGAAAGATTTTGAGTTCGGGGGGTAAGTTATACAAAGGGAAGGTGTAAGGCACCCTTTGCATCCATGGTTATCCATGGGCTCTTAATTGCTTAGCTCACTTGTTTGTTTGAAAAGTTTGAAGTGTCGTGTGTGAATAGTAAAAGATTTCGTTTAAGGACTTTAGCTTGTAAATAAGCGTAGCCTTGTTTTTGAAATTATTTTGAAAAGGATGTGTGAAAAGTATTTTGAATTTGTTTGAATGCGAGCGAGCAATTAATAGCTACCTACCCTACATTGTCTTTCGTGTTCTTTAAGTCTTTCGTTTGAAAGGGTCTATCCATACCATGAGAAGGTAGGAAGTCTTTCAATTGGATGTGCGGGTCATCGAGAGAATATCATTCGCCACAAACTGTCCTCACCATGAAGAGGTGAGTAGTCTTTAGGGAAGGATAAAATAGTCATTGAGGCAACAATAAAGATACCTTAGCATTCGAAGGGACTATCACCATCTTATCGAGGGACGAGATCATATTTATCGTAGGCAACTCGAAGGGACTATGATCTTTTATCAGAGGGACGTGGTGATTTTGAATCGAAGGCAGCAGGCTAAGGTATCCCTATATTCGAAGGGACTTGACTATTATGTTTGAATTGAAAGGCAACAGGCAACAGGCAACATAAGAGAGGTACCCTAAAGGTGAGTGTGTGCAACAAGCACGTGATTAATATTCAGATAATTTTATCTTATAATTAGTGATCTAATTTATTTTCAAGGCTTGCACTCCCTAAGATTACTAACCACGCAGTTTGTAAAATGACAGAAATTAAAGGCAGGAATTAAAACCTACGCTATTACAATAAACACCTGCGGGGACGGGGGAATTAAAAGGCAAAGAATATGAAAGGACAATAATTAATTAGAAAATCTTGAATGTTCTGATCTGCCTCGAACCTTGGATCAACCCTCGAACCCTTTATAACTCTGAAAATTAAAAGGCGAACAGAAAAGGATGAGTGTATGCAGAGTTCATTCTATTTTGAAGGCGAACCCTAAAATAAATAAAAGGGCGAAATATAAAATATTTAAATGAGTGTAGAATCAAGACTTAGCTTTATTGGCATGGCGCGTAGTCGGAGAATCTCGAGGTAACCCTGAAAAGTTGGGCATAAAGAAAAAGGATGTTAGTGTATTTAAAGGTCAACCCTGAATAAAATAGTTTAAAAATAAATAAAATAAGAAAAACACGAGGTTTTTTGAAAAGATTCAGGGAAACCCTGATTTTTTAGGGAATGAAGTTTTTAGGAGAAAAGACACTAATGTGATGGATGACACCTACCTAACAATGATTAGTGTTCATGATGAAATCAAGATTTAAGACATAAAATAATTTTAATTAGTTCAAAACGCTAAATAGTTACCCTAAGACATTATTAGCAAAAAGACAATTATTTTTAATATTATATAAACAAAATCGGAATTTCGATTAAATATTAATGATTAAAATTTTAATGCAAAAATTAACTTATTGAAATAAAAAATATGAATAAAGAGTTATAATAATAAAAAAAGAAGGGAAAAGAACTTAAATAAAATTGTTTGTAATTAAAATTAACAATAATAGAATAATAAAAATAGGCACTACTTAGCTGGGATTTTGTGTTGCTGGTCTATGAGGGTGTATGGTGAGGCAGCGTCTCCAGGACCCTTGGATTTGCGTGGATAGAGATCTTATGGCTGATAAGCGCAGGTGCACCATGAACCTGCATTGACTATACGCGCTGGATATATAGACAAGTACAAATAAGCAAAAGGAAAAATAAATTGCTGGACAATGGGGATCGATCCAGCGTCCCCTTGATCATAGATCCATCCCTCCAACCACTGTACTAAGCGCTATGAACTGTTAGTGGATTAACAAGAAGATAATAAATACAAAATTACTAGTTAAATGGAAAAAGTCAGACCGGGCCCCTCTTGCACGTTTGACGAACCAATCACAATGGAGGGAGGAGATGCTGACTTTGACCGGCTACTCATAATCACACACGCGTGGCTTGTGGACCCCAGTACGGATCATCATCTTCTTCACATTCCCGGTCCCTTTTTCCTGCGGATTTACCCGCGCCTTCTCCTGGAGATTCAGCTGCGAATAAACCTTCGATTCCTGTTCTATGTTACCTTAGAAAGGGGATTGAATGAGTATGAGGCCTGGCAAGTGGCTGCAACGATGACTCCTAGTTCCACATCTTTCTTTGATTTTTTGTGTCTTTGAAAACCCTAGTTCTTTGGCTGCCAATTCGTCCCCTTTGTTTCTGAATAAGTTAGGTATATATAGAGGGAGAGATTAGGTCAATTGTTTTGGAAAGAATTTGTGTGATTGATGACTTGAGAATATTGGAAAAAATTTGATTTATTTTGTATGAAACCTTTCTATTTTCATTCAATCAATTTCTTCCCAAATCAAATATTTAATTGAGTCCTAAGAATAATATTTGAATGAAAAGATTTGATCATATATCAATTTGATCTTTATTTTATTTTTCTTGATTTAAATTGAGTAAAAATCAAAAATAAATAAAATAAAAATTCAAAACATGCTTGAACGAAATTCCCTGGCCCTCAAGGTATTTCTTGGGCCCTTATGTGATCCAAAACAAAGCCCCATAATTTATTTTACTATTTTTGATATTTTACCCAATTTATTTTGCATTTAAATGAATAAAATTCAAATAAATATATGTAAAATGCCAAAAATATGAGAATTGTTTTATAGGTCCTTATTTGTGTCATATATGTGTCTGAAGTCCAAAACTTGAGCTCATTAGTTCAAAAACACAAAATTATTCAATTATGGTTTCATGCACTTCTTGAAATTTAACCAACTTCTGAGCCTCATATCTCCTTCAATTTTTGTGGCATGAACATGTTATAGGACTTTTTAGAAAGCTCAAAGGGTCCTCTAAAGGCTCCCTTTGGTTTCATCTCAATTGAGTCTACCATGTCCAAGTTATGAGCTTTGAGAAAAATGACTTTTTCGCGATCCTTTAGAGGGACCTGTAATGTATTGGCTCATATCTCTCAAATGAAGCATTTTTGGTCTTGGCATGTGAGAGACAAAATTGTAGAGAATTCAATTTCCTTCAAATTGAGCTTTGGATGGGAAATTTCTGATGTTCCATGTAGAAGTTATGGCCGGTCAAAGTTCAGTTGACTTTCTCCTATGAAACCCTAATTTAGAAACTTTTGAATTGTTGATTTCTGATCTTTTCTTGATGAATCCTGCTCAATCCTTGATCAAATGATGAATGGTACTTCATAATGAGGATGTTGACCAAAAATCGGAAGTTTTGACTGTGGTTTGACCATAGTTTGACTTTTAGGTCAACTAGTCGATTACTGATCGTTCGGACCATTGAGTGAGCAATCTTTTGAATCAGAGCTTGACACTTGACATGAGGATCATTTGAATCATATGGGAGGCCATGGAGTCCATTGGAGGCATTCAGAACCTGACTTTTCTTTGAGAAAGAGAAAACCCTAGTTGGAAGGTTGTTGTTTAGGAGAGTGTATACTCAGTCGAGTATTGAGACTTCCATATTCAAATGAGCTTGAGTATGAAAATTTAATGGGCAAATTTTGGGGTATGACACTAATACATTCTTGAAGCAGTACAAGTACAACTTGGACATGGCACCCAATCGGATGCAATTACAAAACATGTCACAGAAGAAGGATGAATCATTCAAGGAGTATGCCCAAAGGTGGAGGGAAATGGCTTCTCGAGTCCAACCTCCCTTGATGGAAAAAGAACTGGTGGACATATTTATGAGTACTTTGCAAGGACCATACTATGATAAGATGGTCGGAAGCATATCTTCAGGGTTCTCGGACTTGGTAGTCATTGGTGTAAGGATTGAAAATGGGATAAAAAATGGGAAGATACAAGGGGCATCCTCAGGTTCCTATCAAGCAAAGAAATCATATGATGGAAAAAAGGAACCCAACACTGTGGGGGCAATCCTGGTTAATCAGACCCCGACAGTACAACAAAAGGATCAGCAAACGCAACAGGGTGGCCAACGCCCCTGGAGGTCCAAGCCAAAACGATCATTTACTCCATTGCACATGCCACTGTCTCAAGCTTTGCAATACCTGCTCAGTCAAAATTTGATAACTCTGCTACCTCCATACTCAGCTCCAGCTAACCCCGCTCCTGGGTACAAGCATCATGCTAGGTGCGCTTATCATTCAGATAGTCCTGGTCATGATACAGAGGATTGTGGGCCATTGAAGCACAAGATCCAAGATCTAATTGAAGAAGGGCTCATTGAGTTCGAAGAGCCTCGCAAGCCTAATGCTATAAGTGGCTAGAAAGAGGGTTTCTTAGATCATTAGTTTTTGTTTTCATTTGCAATTTCCTTTCAGTTTGTTTAAACATTGGTTTGCGGTATACGCTATGTACTTTACAATGATCATTAATGCATTTCTTACGTTTGTCTTGGTTTATTCCTAGTGTTTTCACTATATTCAAAACTGTGTTTTTACTTGGTTTTATTATTTGTGATATTCAACTTTTGTTCAAAGATGTGTACCTTTAGAGGGAGAATGACGAAAACGATACCACAATATCATACAGTACGCTTTCGAACAGACCGTGTTGACGATGTACAAGCATTGTTTCAATTCCAACACAGTGGAGATATAAGGATGTTAATCCCTCGTCAACCCCTTTGAGCCTAAGAAGTAGGAGTTTTCCTTCACGTACAAAATAAAAACCCTCAAAATATAACCTGGGGTAGGGTAGATGCTCAGCTAACTTGATTATCCCAAACTGTTCCTTTGAACATAATCACTGATGGTTCTCCGTCATAATTAAGCTTGACATTCAATGTCCGCAAAGAAAAAGAAAAAAACAACGCAAGGCCCGCCAAGTCAAAACCTATTAAGGGAGACTTAGGCGAGATTGGGGCATCCCGCTGACTGTAATTTTAAATAAACAGTTAAGGCAAAAATTAGGGATAGTAAAAAAAAGGGGTCACTATATACCCTTGACAAAAGGAAAATATTACAAAAGGAGGATGGCTGTCTTTGCAGATAAACCTTTGGTTTTTGAACCATCATAAATGTCAATATTATAATTCCCAAAGTCTTTTGGAGCCTAAATGCATGGTTAACTGAGCGTAGGACTGGAGAACATCAAGGAGAAAGGGGTGGGGTAAATAAACTTTGAGCCTTATATCCATTGTTTCTTAAAACCGTGAACCAGGCCACGTTACAACCCTTAAAAAGTCCTAACTGAAACATGGTTAGTTCGAAAGCATACCGTTACAAAAAGGTATCCCGACTCCTTAAGGTCTACTATAACTCTTGAGTTGATATCACATTCGTACAAAAAAAGACTTTGTTTTACTCAAAAAAAATGTTTTTTTAAAGCTTTCAAGACAGACATATGCATTCGCATCTTATGAATTTCATCGTAAAGCGCACTAGTCTATATAGATTCCAATGTTTTAACATCGGGGAGAAGTTGCATGGGGCATGGCTAATGGCTAAAAAAAATCCTACCGACAGGCGCAATAGCTTTAAAAGCACATCAAAGTAGAAATATCTCCTGACTCGGATGGCTGTTGCATACACAGGGCATAGCCCGTTGTTATTTTATTTATCTGGGGCAATCTAATCAAGATCCATGGGATCTCTCAAGGACTCTGAATAGCCCATGGGGCAAGTCCATTACCTGGGGGCACGTTGCAAAGGTCACTTCATATAAAATGGTATTAATACTATTCTCACATCCTTTCTAGGAACCTTTTTAGGCAATTTTCTTTAAAAACGTCTCTTAATCCTTTCATGCAGTCTTCTTAAAGACATGTTCAAATACCTCTTATCCTTTCTAGGAGCCCTCTTCAGATAGTCTTCTTTAAGACACATCCTCTTGTTCTTACCACAAACCTTTCCAGGTGTCTCTTGTCATTTTCAGAAATCGTTTCAGATAGTCTTCTCTAAGACATATTCCTTTCTAAGAACCTTTTCTAGGTAGTCTTCTGTAAGACGTCTCTTAACTTTTTCAGTCTTCTTTAAGATATTCCTTTTCAGGTAATATTCTCTAAAAAAAATCCCTTGTCCTTTCCAGGAACCTTTCTAGGTAATCTTCTCAAAGACACCCGTCAATCTTTTCAGACATTTTCAAATTTCTCTTATAAACCTTGTCAAACTTTGTTTAAAGTACGGTCCTCTTCAGGGCGGCATCCCATCCTTTCTAGGACAGTCTCCTTCGAAAGGTCTTTTCCCGAGTTTTTTAAAAAAACACCACATTCCTTAAGATAATCCTTGTCCTCTATGGGATTCTTTGACCCTCTTTGCAAACGTGCCTCCCCGAGCTTTGTTTAAAGTACAATCTTGTTCAAGACAATCTCATATCCTTTCCAGGAACCTCTTCAGGTAATCTCATATAAGACATCATCTCATCCTGAATATGCAGCGTCTTTTGTCCGATGCATGACATGTGGCTTCTTGATAGCCATACGTCTCACACGTGAACTTTGATTCTGTGTGCATACCTCATCATACTCCTTCAACGCAAATACATGCAGGCCATAGGATGCCTGTAGATCTAGATCCAACGCTCCACACTTGGGTACACAGCGTAAACCATACACGCGCGCCACACACAACCAAACGGATTACCACATAGCTTTGGGCTTGGCCTTGTACTTCTTACACCACCCCAATTTGCTAACACCCAACAAAATACACCCCCTGTGAATAAACAAAATAAAACTTATTTAAATTAATTTTAATAAAGATTAATTTGTTTTTTTGATAACTAATTAACTAAAATTCTAAAATGTGTCAATTGTCTATTTTGATAAACTAATTAATCAAATTTCTAAAATTTGTTTAATTGTTTTTGTTGATGACTTAATTTCTCCTCGAACCGACTAAATCCATTAGTCGTATTAGACGAGAAATAAATTGTTCTGATTAATTTATAAATTTAAGTAACTCTCAATCATTCTCTCCTCAACCCGACTAAAGCTATTAGTCGCATTAGACGAGAGATAAAAAATACATAAAATTCAAAACATATTTAATTTGCTGCCCGCGACGATCAATCTATCGATCCGAGTAATCAGCAATGCCCCGTAATCCGTTAGCTATATTGACCAAATCTATTGGTCACCGCATCTAACGGTGCTATATCTAATCAGGGTTGTACGCCCAAACACTTAAAACACATCAAACCACAAACTACGGATTTTCATCCTTCTCAATCAGGCAATTCAAAACGCCTTTCAAATCAAAATCACAAACTACGATAGGCCATTCAAAAAGCCTCAAAACAACTTCAAACCATTCAAATCAAATTCTAAGGCGTACAACCCTGTGCCCGAACTACGTTGACTCTGATTCTCCATAAGGAGATACGTAGGCACTTGGATAACCAAGGCGAGTCCCCTTCCCTAAAACCTCCATTCAGTTCAAATCTCAATTTTCACCCTATTCACTTCCTTAGCTATAAACCTCAATATTTAGCCATTAACCTTTACTTTGAACATAAAACCTTAGGAAAGGGTTGAGGGTGCCTAACACCTTCTCTCGACCTGATTATAATAACTTACCCCGATCTCTTACTGCGTAGGGTTTCCTATTCGCCCTTCAGAATAGGTGGCGACTCTAAAACATTTATTTTTAGGGCAGGTTGCTACACATACGCGAGATAAAAAGTGAAGAATATTATCTAAAGTTAAAAACTTTTAACAAATTAATAATTATAATTGATTTACATTATAAATATGTTTGATATTAAAAATGTTTATCATTAAAACATTTGAAAATAAAACTATTAACAAATGTAATTATAATATACCTCTAATTTTTTACTTGTATGAATAAAAACTAGGGTTAATACCTATTTTGCCTACTGTCATATGCAGTTTGTTTGAAAACTCCCCTGCAAAAAAAAAGTTGCAATTATTGTCTTAACAAATTTTAAAAGTTTCAATTTGGACCTTTAGCCCGCCACATCATCAAAAATGCTGATTCAATAGTTTTTTTTTTGAATTTTTAATGAGTTATTATACCACCTCATTTAATCAACAGAGATAATGACCTTATTACCCTTACCTCTTACACTATTAAAACACATATTTTTGTGACATTTCTAGTTTCATTTCAAACCCTACTTTTAGGGTTCTTAAATCTATTCGTTTTCAACCTTGTCAACCTGCGTTCGCAAAACTACTTTGAAGGGAATACGACTTCGCCTTGGATCACTTCCAAGCTCCATTCGGGTTTAATCCCACTCTGCTGATAAAAAAGGTACGTTTATTCTCTAAAAGTTTCTACTTATACAAGTACAAGAATGTGGTCCCAACTGAATATCTTTCTAAAAAGGTGTACGGGTTATTGTTTGTTTTCTGCAGACATGGGTGTGTTTAGTTTAGTGTTTCACCATGGGGGAAATTTTGTGCAAGACGGTCATATGTATTATAGAGGAGATAGTGAGACTATTGTTAAAGGTCAGGATGAAGATAAATGGAGCTTTTTTGAAGCTGTAAGTCTGGTTAAAGATTGGGGCTATGAAGGTTTTAGGCTATGGAGAAAGATTCTACAAATGGATGAAGGCTTTACAAATGTTGTTGATGATGCAAGAGATGTAGAAATTGCTAAGCATTGCATGTCTTGTAAGATTGATGGTCATTTTTGGGTAGAGCATGGTGTAAAAGGCATGACGACCAATGTGCTATTACCTAATGTCGATGACTTCGGCACCTCTAGTGAAGATGATAGCAGTGATGATGATGTTGATGCAGGACAATGTTTCAATGACAGTGAAGAGGAAAGAGTAATTGAAGTAGAAGATGAACAATTTGAACATGTGGAGGTAGTTTTTCCAGCTAGTGGGAATAGGGTGGACATTAATGGGAAATCAATGAGATTCAAGCGTTGTGCATCCAAGGATCCCAAAAAGATGAAATCAAGGAACATGATAAAGAAGGTTAATGTTTTGGTTTCCAAGAGTGTCTTAGGATCTTGTTCAAAGAGGAACACAAGCAAATGTGAAGATGTGGATTATGCTAGTGAGGAACTTGAAAGTTCAAATGCTGATGAAAGTGACATGGATGACAAACCTTCCAAGCCAAAGTATGAGAAGTTCAGATCAGAGCTGCTTAACAAATACTTTCAATTCAAATTAGGTATGGAGTTCATATCTCTTACTGAATTTAAAGATGCTATTAGGGAGTGGTCAGTCTTAAATGGTAGAGAGATAAGTCTACAATGTTGTTGATACATTTATATGATTCTTATATTTGTTACTTAATAATGTAGAGAAAGACTCCCAGGACCAAAGTCTCTAAAAAAATCTGATGGAAATGGACATCAAGAAACTACTACAAATGTGATGGAGGTGGGAGTGTTGCTGATGGACATTAATAAACTACTACAAATGTTGATGGAGGTGGGAGTGTGGCTGATGGACATGTGGAAGAAGACCCATAGTTGGATGCATTGCTAAATAATACGATGACTCTTTATGAAGAACAACAATCACAAGTTGACAACCCCACACAACTAGCAGCTAAGCAACCTCCTGCATCACATGAAACACAACCTGCTGCAATGAATGAAACACCCCATGCTGCTACTAATGTAAAAAAATCTTCTACTAAGAAAAAGGTCATGACTGGGAAGTCATCAATAAAGAGGGTCAGTGAAAGATTGAAAGAAGAGAAAAATGCAAAAAGACATGGTGGGCATGGATCAACACTTGATGCACCTTTGACCATTGATGATGAAGATGGTGGTAGTACATCAAAGAAGAAGTGGAAGGGCATTGCTAGGCGCATGACTCAGTAGTTATCAACATTTTGAAAAATTTCTGTGTTATTGTCATTTTATTAAGCACATAATGTGCATTTTTGTAACTTTGACTTATTCCATGTGATGCACGTAATATGCACATTGTTTGCTTAAAACACATAATCTTTCTTCTGTGAGACTATTTTATCTTTGTATTTCTTCAAGAAAACTTCTTTCTGATTGTGTAGAGATAACGTTTATCAGAATTATGCTTTAGCGGTTGGTGCTTTAAGAAGTTTCTTCATTAGAACTTCTTTAGACTTCAGCATGACTGTCTTTCAGCATTTTTATGTAGTCCAAGTTCTGATGGTACTTGTTTTGCTTGAACTTCAGCATATGTTTAGAACTTCTTCTGAAACAAGAGATATATAATTAGAGTATCATATTTACTTATACAAAATTTTTTTAATTGTTATAATCAAAACACTACGATAAGATTAGAACCAAACTATATTCTAACAATATTTGAATTTCAAAGTATTTTGTTTGAATCAGAAGGACGCGTGGAACTCTAGGGATTTGAAACGCATGCAAACAAGAAACGTGGCGTCTCATTAGAGTAAGACCGTTAGGGTTGAATTACTATAAAGAAGGATCATAGTGGTAGGATCCAAGGGGTAAGAGAAAGAGTTTCGCTGAGAATGTACTTGTAACACCATTGTATTTTTAATACTTAGAATTTGTTTTATAAACACAAGTATTTAAATACTTTTACGTTTCCAGTTCGAGTCGTTTACATTTACGGTCAATTTACTTTCAAATTCCTTTCTGCAATTTCTTTTGTTGCGTTACACTTTATATTGTCTTTTACATCAAACCTTAGATTAAAATATTGCTTGTAGAAGAAGAACTCAGAGATATGAATTCAATCATCATGATAGACACTCTTCACTATATATCCTAGGATCAATCTAGTCGGTCATGCAAGTAACCAAAATATATTTAATAACTTGGAAGACTAGCAGTTGTTTACCAGAAATCAAAAAACAGTTTTTCAGAAAATTTACCAAAGTGTCTAGGTTTGGCAGTACACCCTGGGGTATGCACCAAACTAAATGGCGCATTGGTACAAAAGTTTGGTGAATGAGCCAAACCAAATGGCGCAAATGTGTGAGTGAGCCATATGGAATGGCGCAAATGTGGAAGCCACATTAGGTTAGCCATATCAAATGGCGCCCATTTGGATTACCGGAATCAGCTATTGAAACAACAATTGAAATAAATAAAGCCGAAAGTAAATAATTTTATTAATTTGAATGGAAAGATACAACGAAAATAACAATTGATAAACAGAAACTTAAAAAACCCCTAGTGTCTGTTATCACCATAACACCATTCCGTTCCGCATCGAGGTGCTTGTGTAACACGTTAAGGACGTGTATTGCCGCTGTGAACCCAAGGGCCACCCCTTCCCCCTCCCCTTTATCTTTGTGGTTCATGTTGCGTCTGTGTAGATGGACCTAAAATTGTGTTGTCCTGAATGTCACTGTCAAGGAATTCGTCAAGGCCACCATAATATTCCGGAAGCCGATTGTCGTAAAGTCGGTTACCCAAGCCCTCAAATGTGCTAAATAATGGTGGGGGAGTAGGTTAAGATACAAATTCCGGTTGGTAGCACTCAGCGGCACTTGAACTACCTTGATAAAAGCCAAATTGAATGTTTGGTGTTGCAAACCCAAATGGGGTACGGTGGTGAGATGATTGTGATATTAAAGGGCCGCGAGTGTCATATTCATCAAGTGGACCCTCGTCAGGATTTAGTGGGAGTCTTGATGAACCAGTATCGTTGTGTTGTCTGAATGACCTTCGTAAATATGATATTATAAATTCACCAGGAGCGACGATAGAGTGACTACGGGTACGAAATCGGGCAATGTCCTAAAATAATTAACACAAGATTAATATGCAGTTATAGTAAAATCGAATGATAAGCATAACTAAAACCCTTACATATGTTTAGATGTTTTCCTTCGTCCCTCGGTGCTTGTTTCCCATTGTTAAGAGAGACATACTTGGTATTTGCAGAATGAAAATACTTAAGAAGCAAGACGGAATGAAATTTGGACACTAGAAATTTGTGTTGCTAATGAGAAAGATGAGGAGAGATTGCAAGTATATATAATGAGAAAGATGAAACGGTAACATGTTGCATGTTGGAAATGTCTCAACATGTAGTAGTGTTAGGTGTTGCTTTTGTAGACTAGGGTGGCATGCATGCATTATAGGTGTAGGACACTGTAAATATATTGTTGTTTCCATCTTGTGTAACAACCATCAACATGGTTCCTTTGTATTTACCATATAATCAAGTTCCATAGATTTGCAGTATCGGTTTACAATATGCAAACCCTCGTATGCAAGGTTGGAAACCCAGAAAAGGCGAGGGAATATTCCATTTTTCTTAGACACGAGTTCAATCCGGGGCATGCGCTGGCAATGTCTCAAGAATAGAACCGGTGTCAGGAGCATATGTTTGAAGCGCAGTTAGGTAACGTGGAAGATTTTTGTACGACTCCTCTCAATTTATGTATACAATTTCAATGGCATTTGATTTCTCTATCCAAGCCTTTCTGTAGGATGGAGTATAGTTGTATGCTATAACGATATGTGAGATAATCGTTTTCACCTTCACAGACGGGTCACAGTTGATAAGAGGCAAGATCTCCTAACAGATAAGATCATAACTAAGCTTCGTATGATCTTGGGACGTATTGGAGTTGGCACATGTGTGTTGTTGTGAAATTGACCCTATGACCCAGGCATCACTTCTCTTCCTATACGAAGCACACAGTCTGAATACACACTCAGGGTTTTTACAAATGATTATATACCTTTCTAGGTTCGAGCGATCTACTTCAAAATCAACATTATGTGTCATGTTTCATTTTTTGATAGTTCTCATACATGCCTCCTTAGAAGGAAACTTATCTCCTTTCTTTAACACTTCTTCACTTTGTATGTACGGGGTGAAGAAGATATCAGATGAAGGTTTGCCGCCTTGTAATTTCAAGTTAGTCATATGTGCAGGGGGTTTGTACACATGACTTGGAGGCACCGATATGTCCTGCTCGTCTTCAGATTCTTCATTGACCATGTCGTTAACTTCAGTTTCCTGTTCATCTTCTTCTTTGTCTATAACATCCACCTCTGCTTGCTCGTCGAAGGTGGGTCAATAACTTGTGATTGAACAACTTGTGATTGTTGTGTATCGGCCTGTATGGTAACATACAACTCAATGCATTTGTACCCAGAATATTCATGATTAGCAAACATATTCTAGAGGTCTTCGTCATTTTGAACCTCAACCTGATAAAACTTAACCGAGTTGTTGTCACGGAAAAAAGGATATTAGTAGAAATTTTGTGCAATATGACCCATTGCAATCTTTTCCTCTTATCTCTTACGGAAGTATGCAAATTTGGCTTTTCGGCTTAATGAAAATGTAATAACTTCAGTGTTTCTCATTAGAAAACCATCTGTTTCACATATGAATGTTTCACCGTTTAGATGGGCATTGACTACATATTGAGGCGGGGATGCCATTCTTTTGGATAAGTGTTTGGCCGTGTGTGTTGGATTGTAAAGAGATATTGGCATTCTTAAGTAGCCTAAGATATTACTGTTGCATACTGTTTATCATCACGCCTACAGTCAAACATACTGATCAATATCTGTTATGAAGATTCCAACATGATGGGACAAGACGAACGCACACTGATCAATGTCTATTCTGAAGATTCCAACATGATGGGACTAGACAAACGCACACTGATCAATGTCTGTTCTGAAGATTCCAGCATGACGGGACTAGACGAAAGCACACTGATCAATGTTTGTTAACCTAAATCACGTTTGCAACAACCATGACAACTTTAATTAAATTATCCAACTTTTAGTTACATCATAATAACGTTTGCAACAACATAACGATTTAAAATTAGATTGCAACAACACAACAATTTAAAATTAGATTGAAACACAATAAACATAACATTGAAATACATACTTCAAACAAAAACACATCATATCAAGACTCACTCAACATACACCATTTAAACTACTCAACTATAGCTGCTAGAACAAGTGTATCTTGAACGCCTCGATTAACTTCTCCATTGTATGTCCAAAACATTAGATCCACATCCACATCATTTTGCACACGATTCCAATAATACATGTAGGTGCCTTTTGGGCTTGCATCCGTCAAGGTTATGTATGGACAATGATAATCTATTTTTTTTAACTTTGCGGGTAGGACCATTAAGTTGTCGAAACCCAGCATTGATGTCTCTCACAATTCTACTAAAATCCCAATGCGGATTCAAACATACCCTCATGTGATTATCTTCCTCAAAAAACACTACATCCCAAACAGACATGATTAGTAACTACTGGAAGTAAGAACAACAAAAGAATGGATAATTCAACCTTCACACACACCTCTATTTATAGAACATCAAACCCCTTCTACCAATTTTTTGGAGGGAAAATATAGTACAATATTTTATTTTTGACGGGAAATATTATTATTAATTATTAATAATTTGTTTTTATTTATTTATTATTTTTAGTGTTCTTCATTATTAATAACGTGGTAACGATAAAACATCCATTCATTGAAAGTGCCAATATGCATTGAGCATTTGATTGAAAGATACATTGAAAGTTCTAAACAAAAATTAAGAAAACTATAACATCTAAGAAATTACAACGGTTAAAACAATGTCATCTGTTCCATGCATCATTCGAGTGCAATCGATGTCGTATTCCACATTCTCCCATCAACGTTCCCTTTCTCTGATCACAACACCACCCCTTGTTATAAGCCTATTAATAATTTTGATCTCTTCGCCGGGTTTGTACGCCCCATCCAAAAACCTCAGGATAATCCTCTTGAGTTGGTCCACGGAATTGATATTCCAAAACATAACCGGCATGGGGGGTCTTACGGGAGAGAATATGGCATGCCCGTTCCTTCTGCGATACTCCAGTTCATAGTCGAGACGCTTCATTGATGGTCGGGGCTATGATTTCCAGTGCGGTCCTTCTGACCTAATGCGAGACATTATTGTGTTTGTGTGTAGTATTTCATCCATAGGAAACCCTAATTTATAGAAGGATTGGGTGACTAAGGAGTAGTGTTGCCTGCTATTTACAGACACGCCTAAGTTGTAAAATTTCTGATAAGTGCAAGCACACAGATCAATGCCTACTATGAAGACTCAAAAATGACGGGATTAGACAAAAACATGCATATCTGACTATCCAAAACACACACTGAAGGCATGGGACATCAAGGCATCTTCACTGCAGGATAAAATGAGAACCCTAGTTTTGGAATTCCCTTTTACTAGAAAGTGCCACTTCAAATGGCGCATAAGAAGGAAAATTGCCAAATGAAATGGCGCATATGTGTTACTTTTGAAGCATGCACCATTTGGTTTGGCGCACATGTACACATGGCATTCTTGTGGTCCCCACCTATCACACATGCGTCAGAATTGAATCCTTTAACCTGCATGCATCTGAATGGAATCATGTGATCTGTACTACTACTCTTGCATGCGTCTGAATCGAATAATGTCACATAAACCTATATTGCATGCATGCCACCCTATCCTGTTACCTAAATCTATACTGCATGCATGCCACCCTAGATTGTCCTACACCTATACTGCATGCATGCCACCCTAGTCTACACAAGCAACACCTAACACTACTACATGTTGTGACGTGTCCAGCATGCAACATGTTACCGTTTCATCTTTCTCATTATATATACTTGCAATATCTCCTCATCTTTCTCATCAGCAACAAAAATTTCTAGTTTCCAAATTTCGTTTCATCTTGCTTCTTAAGTATTTTCAGTCTGCAAATATCAAGTATGTGTCTCTTAACAATGAGAAACAAGCATCGAGTGTAATATCCCGATCCTTCGACACCGATAATTATCATTTAAATGAGTAAATGGTAATTAGAGAGAAAGCATTGGTCTTATTCTCTATTAATCTAAAGAATGATTAATAACAAGAATTAGTGGAGAAGTTAGAATCACATGTGTTTAGTTGGGGTGCAACCATATGGCATGATGGTAATTAACACTAAGTTGGAGGGCATCATGGGCACTAAAGAATAAATGCATGGAATATTAGGTCTTGTTTTGGTGAAGACCCATACTTGCCACTACCAAACCTCGATTCTGGTCTCGTTGGATAGCTAACGAATTTCTCTTCGATTTGCACCTATGGTTCGCGTTCATAGCTTCTGTTTTGGAGGAGAAAACTGACCTTGAAGTTGTGTCAGTTATGCTGAATGTGTGTTATGGAGAGCTACGAATTTCTTGATAATGGAGATGGAAGTTTGAGCAAGAGGGAGATGCAATAGTAACAAGAGCACCATCTCAACCTCCTTTTATCAAGGTGAGTCCTTAGATAGCAACTTGGGTAGAAATTGGGAAATTCCATGTTATGGGGCTAGGGTGAGATACACTTGATGCATGATATATGTTCTTTGATGATAAAACTATATTGCATGTTGATAGTATGCTTGTGTTCCATGTTGATTCTACTAATAATTGATAATGCACTCTTTTGAAATGATATTGGGATGTTAGAAGTGTTTAGATTAAAGTTAGAATGGATTTAGAACCCTTAAAATGCTGAAAAAACACATTCTGATGCAGAGTAATCGGTTACGGGTCTTTGGGTAACCGATTACGCTGTTAAAAATGCAATTCTGGGCTGTTTTAGGGCCAGTAATCGGTTACTGGACTCTGGGTAATCGGATACCCTGGGCGCAGAGGGAAAAATCAGCAAACTTCAGAAATTCGTAACTTTCGGCTCGGGTATCGGAATTGCGCAAACTTTATATCGTTGGAAAGATAGCGATGTGTAATTTCTAATAGAATTGGTCCCCAAACCAGAATGTTTGATTTAATAATAGTGGATCCCCACTTAGTGAATCAATGAATTAGTATGGGAACTTATGTCTTTACCAATTGATTAATAATTTATTATGTCATGCATTGAATAGAATGCCTATTGCTCCTATGAATAGTATATCCATGTTTGAAAATGTTATGCCATTATGTATGATACATGGAACCTGTGGACAACGTCGTTTTGGCTAAACGATTGGATTGATTGCTTTGTTTGTGACCTTGACATTACGTCAAATTTCGGTATGCTTGAATCGAAGTGGCCGGAAGGCTCGATTGGGACGCTGCTCCGACTATGTAGTCTATGAGCCCTCCCGGACCGTGTAGTCCAATGGAATAACCCGTTCATGTGTATTGTTCGATATGGTGTGCATCTAAGCTACCGTTGCAGTGTGCTCGTGAGTTTCCGTACGGGGTTTTACTCACTTGCCGTTAACACACTTGCGTGCTCGGTATGGTGGGGTTATGCGGCTACGTAGGCTAATGCATAATGTGGTAACTCACCTCTAGTAAAGTCACGTAGACTAATACTAGGCTTTCGCCCGATGGGCTCAGGCGTCAAGGTGGCGGTTTGTACTCGGCATAACTCACTAGCGTGAAGAAGGTTAACAGAACAATGACGCCATTTAGGCAAAAGTCATCTCGCGACCATTTAGGCTTGTGCGAACCCGTTTAACCGTCTTGCAGTGTGCTTGTACAAGTCCCTTGACATATAGGCAGGAGGTTACTCGTCGAAGATGCATTTATTCCATAATCTAGCCGAGGTTGTTACACTTCTGGATTCCCCGTGTGTGGATGCAGGTTTGCATACTTGTTTGCTATACAGTGTGTATTTGCTTGAGACAAGTCCAATGGTGGACGAGTCACTTTGTTTTCTCCGTATTTGTACCGGATGTGAGGTTAAACCCCGGATCAATGGCAGATTCGGTTTTGATGCATGTACCCTGTAGATCCGAGTGGACCCATAGGATAAGAGGACTCACTGAGATTTAGTAATCTCACCCCAATCAACTTATATTTTTTCAGGTGCAGTTTAGTAGTGTTTGGTCAGTAGCAGGTTTGGACTGAAGACTTGGAAGTGGTGATGGCTCGGAGACCTCGTCAGATCTCTTTTTCCGCTGTGCAGATCCATTGAAGACAAATGTTCTGTAATTCTTATTAGAATTTCATGTTGTATTGTATTATGGATCTTTCTATAACTATAGCTTTTGTATGTACTCAATATCAATTTTAACGTTTCATGCATAATATACTAGTCAGTTATGTATGGGGTGTTACACCGAGGGACGAAGGAAAACATCGAAACATATGTAATTGTTTTAGCTATGCTTATCATTAGATTTTATTATAACTGCATATTAATCTTGTGTTAATTTTTTCAGGACATTGCCCGATTTTGTACCCGTAGTCACTCTGTCGTCGCTCCTGATGAATTTACAATACCATATTTATGAAGGGCTGGTTTCAGACACATCATCAGCATCACAAACACAAGCATTAATCTAAAATTTGTGCTGACCATGTTAGAACGATGGAGGCCAGAGACTCACACGTTCCATCTTCCAACCGGAGAATGCACCAAAACCCTGAAAGATGTGTACATGTTGTTGGGCCTTCCGATAGTAGGTAAGGCCGTTAATGGGGCTGTACAACAAGCCAACGCCCTTTGCGAGCAAGCATTGGGCATCAATCTGATAGAAGGTGATGTAGGTTCTAGGGGCCAGGGTGTCAACCTAAAGGCCCTAAAGTTATATTATAGTCAATTTCATTTGGACGAAAATTCGTCTGAAGAGAGAATACTAATGAAAACAAGGAGTTACCCGATGTTGCTTTTTGAAAACGTGTTATTTCCAGACAGTACCGGTAACACGATAAATTTAATGTATTTACGTTTGCCTATGGACATTAATAGAATGGGTCAATATAGCTGGGGGTCTGCTGTCCTAGCTATGTTGTATCAATCCCTTTGTAAGAATGTTAAGAAGGATTCTTACACGTTCTATGGACGCACTCTCTTAGTCCAAATTTGGGGGTGGTGGATAATTCCTATACTGGCCCCCGAAAACAAAACCCACTGGACGTTCCCCTACGCAACAAAGTAAGTATTTTAATCATATTTTAATTAAAATAAAATATTTAGGGTTTACTTCAACTAACAAATATATATTGCGTTTTAGATTTTGCATAAAAGGGATGGACTACAAAAAGAATTCGAGGTAAAATATCACGATGTACCGCCAGGTTCTGGATCACTTACGACAGGAGGATGTATAATCTCTAATATTTTCCTCTTTTATCAATCCCTATTTTTTAATATATGTCCAAAATAATTTATAAGTTTTATTTATGCAGTTTATATGGAGACCATATTTGGACTGCAATCATGAACCTAGAGTTGAAGATGCCGATGTTTGGACTGCAAAGACGACCATTATTCGATACAACATCGTCGAGATGCATCAAAGTGACCGGGTGAAACTCCAGTTCGAGATGCATCAAGGTATCCCTTATCCTCCAACTAATTTGGGAGAATGGCACATTAAACAAGTCAATTATCAATGGGATGTCCAAAATTGGAAGGATTTCGCTCCCGAATGACGCCTGTTGTGGAAATATCGTGCCCAACATGTCCTCAACTTCCTTGTAAGTGATCATGAAATGAAACCATCACCACAATACATGAGTTGGTACATAACTGTTACCATCCCGAATTTATTTGTGGCTGAACCGTTCAACTTAATAGACCCCTACCGTCAAAATTATATCATCCCACAACAACAATACACACAACAACAATAACAACAACAAAAATACACACAACAACAATACCCCCAATACTAATACCACTCCGAGCAACAAAACTACCGACAGTTTAACCCGTTCCAAACTCAGTCCCAACCACTCTATCAACATGACAACCAACACCAAGATGAAAACCCATTCAGACCCATTCCCAACCATTTTCAACCTTGTAGTCAACCACCTCGCTAAAGCCTTGGACACCCCTCCCACTACCAAGAGGCAGGCTCCCCAAGATCATTCAGCAAACACAACGAGCCTGGTTCATCAAGACTCCCACTAAGTCCGGACGAGGCTCCACCTGATGAATATGACCCCCGCGACCCTTTAATATCACAATCATCTCCCCATCGTACCCCGTTTGGGTTTGCAACATCAAACAATCAAATTGGCTTTTATCAAGGTATTTCAAGTGCCGCTGAGTGATACCAACCAGAATTCGTATCTCAACCTACTCCCCCACCACTATTTAGCATATTTGAGGGCTTGGGTAACCGATACGACAGTCGGCTTCCGGGACATTATGGTGGCCTTGACAAATTCCTTGACAGTGACATCCGGGATACCATAATTCCAGGGCCATCTACACAGACGCAACATGAACCACCGAGAGGAAGGGGAAGGGGATGGGGTGTCCCTAAGGTTCGCGGCGGCAATACACGTCCTCAACGTGTTACACAAGCACCTAGATGTGAAAGGGAAGGGCGTTATGGTGATGACAGTCACTAGGGTTTTTTAAGTTTCAGTTTATCATTTGTTGTTTCCGTTGTATCTTTCCGTTCAAATTAACAAAATTGTTTACTTCCGACTTTATTTATTTCAATCGTTGTTTCGATAGCTGATTCCGGTAGTCCAAATAGGCCCCTAATTATTATTTATAAAAAAAGGAAGCCCACATAGGCGCCATTTGATATGGCTAACCTATTGTGGCTTCCACATTTGTGCCATTTGGTTTGGCTCATTCACCAAATTTTTGTACCAATGCGCCATTTGGTTTGGCGCATACCCCAGAGTGTACTGCCAAACCTAAACACTTTGGTAAGTTTTCTAAAAAACTGATTTTTTTTTGTATATTTTTTTAAACCTAAATATTTAATTTTTTTCCTTTAATGTTGTTTAATCAATATTTATTTATTTTTTATATTAAATTGGTTTGTTTTAAGGCTTTTCTAAAGCGTGCTATATTATTAATTTAAGTGTAAGAAAAGGAAGCAGAAAATTAAATAACCATGTTTAAAAAAAATACAAAAAAAACCATATTTTTCAGATTATTTACCAAAATGTCTAGGTTTGGGACCCCGAAAGGTGAATGTGCCAAATGAAATGGCGCATCAGTGTACCACATGCCAAACCATTTGGCGCATATGAGCAAAAATTAGGACAAAACATTGTGAGCCAATTGATTTGGCACATGCATACATGAACCCACACATTGGCGCCATTTCATTTAGCTCCGATGTGTTGGGGTATTTTTTTTTTAAATAATCCCTTTTGTGTAATTTCGCGCAAAGTTTTTTATTCCGGTTTTTTAATTTCGTAAAAACGTCCGATAAATCGATTTCGTAAAATTCATAATAACCCTGAATAATGTTTGCGTTGTCCATTTCGGTTTTTTAATAAAGCACACTTTATTGATGAAAGACTAAAGAAAGGTTACAAGAGGTGGTAAACGAAATTGATACATTGTCGTAAAAAAATAATTACACAGTATATTAAACTTGTGACGAGGTCGAGCCACGACTAGGACATTTTTTTTATTGTGCCCCACCTGACGACAAATGCTGCATTTTCTTTCCATTTTGTCGTGGACTTCCATTTCGATTATAATCCGTGTACTATTTGGGCGACCCTTTTTCTTTCGCCGCATTGCATCATTATGCTAAACTACCTCCCCATCATACTCAGGCCATTAATCCTCCTTGGCCACCACTGGAAATGCAGCACTGTAAACTCGGAGCAATGTCTCAGCCTTGTAAATTAGAGACAACAGTGATATTGCGTTGCAGTGCGCAAATGCACATGCTGCTATGACATGTGAGCAAGGCATGCAGAAAGCTTGAAACTTTCCATAGTCGCACCAATGGTCTTTTATCAGAACCCGATATTGTTGTCTTGGCAAACCCTTATTGTTGTCAATTGTTTCGCGAACATTGAAGGTGCTGTTGAATCGATCGAAAGCAGTTACTTGATGAGTGTTTGCTTTTGTCGATTGCTCTTGCATAAATTTCATGTAATTATCACTAAACAATTGACCCGATTGTCTAACATAACTCCACTTCTTCCCTCTCGTTGAGAAAAGTGAAGCCATCCTAAAGTAGGTTGCCTCCAGTAGTGCAGTGATAGGAAGGTTACGAATGCCTTTGAAAACTCTATTCATGGATTCTACCAGATTTGTCGTCATGTGGCCCCATCGCACGCCGTTGTCATAAGCCCTTGTCCATTACTCCCTAGAAAGGTTATTTATCCAAGTTACCGCATATGGATTTGTCAGTACAATCTCACTCCGATAATGCTGGAATGTAGGTTGGATTAATGCATAGCCAGCAGTGACCAGAGCCTTCCTGAGCTTCCTATCCTTGATCTCCCGCATGAAGTTCTGGGCGATGTGGAGAATATAATACACGTGAGTTGATGGTGGGTCATTGTTACGACCGACTTTAAATTTTAAGTTTATTAACTTAAACAACAGAGTCGCCACCTATGTTTTTATTTTATCCTAAGATAAGGGTAAACATGGGATAAAAACCTAATAAGATTTTCTAGGTAAGTTGAGAAATTAGGGTCGAGGGAAGGTGTTAGGCACCCTTGACCCTTCCTTAAGGTTTTCTAAATGTCTCTAGGGTAAGAGTTTTATGGCAAGGTTTATGATCTATAAAAAATAAAAAAATTGTGGTTAAAAGCAGGGCAGAGAATAAGATCTCAAACCTACTTAATTTTAGGGAAAGGGGACTCGCCTTGTTGCCAAGTGCCTACGTACCTCCTTATGGAGGATCAGAGTCAACGTAGTTCGAAGTGTTTGTTGGTGTTTTTTATGGGATTGTACACCATTATTTTTGTATGTTGAAGTGTGTTTTAGTGAGTTCACGCAGTTCGCAGTTATCGTAGTTCGTAGTTGAAAAAATGATTCTTGTGTACAATCCCTATTTTTTAAATATTTTTTTGTATTTAAATAATTATGTGTGTTAAATTTGAAATTAGATAATTTGATATTTTATTTAAAAAAGAGGTTGGAAATTATTAATTTAGGAACAAAACATAAATTAAAGCGCTCTTATAATTTTATAAAGAGAAATTAACTAAATGTTTTCTTTTTGATTACAAGTATATGATATTAACCGGAATGTAATCTAAAAGATTAATAATGCTCCACGTCTAAAAGAATTAATGGATTAACAATTACATGAGTCCATCTTAGCATGGTTAGAAAATATACTAAACCAAAAGAATTGATTAAATTAGTCGTTAAATTACTTTTCTAAACTAGATACAATTTAGTTATTAACTATCTAGATTAATAAAACGATATAAATTAGGAAAATAATTGTTGTTGTATATAAGAAATCATGTATAAAAAGGAAATTAATAATATCATTCATATGTTTAATTAATAAAATAATATATTAGGGAAATACTAAAATAATTATTATAATACTATTTTAATTGTTTATTAAAAAGGATAAGATTAGAAATTTATTAATTTAAAAAACGGGAGGTGTGTTTTATGTTTACAAGTAATTGTGGGGGTTGTTATTATTAATAGATTCAGCCCAATATGATTCAAGATCCGTTGGACATGGTGCGGAAGGGTTCACGGTGTTACGGTGGGTTGCAGAGGTACGATCGTTGATCCAGATCAGATGGTCAACAAAATCATGATTTGTAGACGTAGATCTAGAATATTTTAATCGAATAGTCTGCATGTATTTATTTTAAACGAGAGAGTATGATAAGATTATGTGGGGCACCACCCACTTGACCAATCACGTGGCCTTTAAATGGCCACGTGTCGCGATCACGCTTGAGGTGGGGACTTAATTATATTTTGTTTTTACAATTTTAATTCTTATCTCTCACCTTACGGTCTCTCTCTTTCTCTGTAAAGAACAACAAAACCCAGAAAATGAACAGCAAGATGAAGATCTTATGATCTTCATCCCCTTCCTCTCTCCCATTAGCAGAATCTCTAGGAAAAAAAAGCAAGAACATAAACACCAATCCCTATCCCAGACATCATGAAACCCAACCCAATTTCTTCAGAAATCAACACTTAAACAACAATCAAGTTCAAATCATGTTCATCAATATAACATCTTAAGCTAAGTATTCGGATTACCTCTTCCCAGAAATTCTTTACGTTAGTTTTCCTCTCCGATCTTGATTTGATTCCGCTTCTTCTTCGTTCCAGGTTTTAAATCGGCAGCGCGGCGAGCTCTTTATCCGTCTCCTTCTCTCCTTCTCCTCTTCTCTAAATCTGTTCTCTTTTTTCTTTTCCTTCGGTCTATTTGAGAGTTTTAATTTATAGCGATTTAGGACCAAACGAATTAGGAAATCACTTTTAATAGCTTTGATTCAGATTAATATTACGATTTGATTTGGTTTTGAATAGGTTTGATTTCGATATGAATTGTTTCCAGATTTGGAGGTGGATTTAATATTTTGGGATTTGTTGCTTCTATAAACTCTTGATTCGATTTGGTTGTAATAAGTTTATTTCTTTAATGAAGATCATTTCCTTTCTTAAACCTTTGATTCGATTCAAGTTTTGTTCATTGATTCAAATTTTGTTTTAGTGGTTGGTGTTGGATGAAGGGTGGCGGCCGCTTGGTGGTTGGGGAAGAAGATGAATAGTTCTCAAAGAACCCTAATTTTGATTTAGTCAAAATAAATAATAAATTAATAAAAATAAACTAATAATAATAATTAAAAAAAGATTATTTAACAATAATGATTAATAATATTAGTTAACAATAATAGCAAATAATGCATGATAATACAATTAGAGGTTAACATTGACACTAAGTGTTAACTAAAATAATAATCATAATTATAATGATTTACGTGAAGAGATTAAAACAAATTATAACAACAATTAATTAATCATTGAATATTTAATGTATCTGGTCTCTATACAAACTAGATACATTAAATATTCAATGAACCTAAAAAGTAAATGTGACACTTATTTTGGGACGGAGGGAGTAGTAAGTAATGTACTGTAGTGTACTAGTGGTAGTTTTTATCATTGAAAAAGTCATCATAATTTATATTTTTACGTTGGTTTATTATTATAAAAATAGTACAGAAATTTAGCCTAAAAACATGGACACAAGCGCCCTCTTGTTACTATATTTTTTTTATAAAAGAATTAATTAATAAAAAACATATGTTATATAAAAGAAGGATAAAAAACAAGCTTAGTAATTTAATGGACTTTATCCTAATGGGCCTATATGATTTTTCCCTTAAAAAATACACCCCTCTATTTGAATGAAAATTTAGAGAAAGATAACTCCTTTTTAGAAATGGGCTTTAACAATTAAAATGTAACAACCAATAATTTCCATATTTTGAATATACCCCTTATATCTTAATAGTAAATAAAATAGAAAAGCAATAACATGCTTAAAATAAAAGGGCAAATTTAGGGGTATGACAGTCATGCCATACGTTTGATGGATTGTTATAAGCACTCTCAATGGAAGCGTTCCTATCAGAGATTAAATAGAGGTCAGGCTGAGGAGTAACATGTTCTCGGAGATTTCTTAGAAAGAAACTCTAAGTAGCGGCAGTTTCACCTTCAACAATTGCGAACGCCACTGGAAATATATTGTTGTTCCCGTCCTGTGCAACCACCATAAGCATGGTTCCCTTATATTTGTCGTATAACCATGTTCCATCAATTTGAAGTATGGGTTTACAAAATGTAAACCCTCGTACGCAAGGTTTGAACGCCCAAAAAGGCGATGGAATATTTTGTTTCCTTGGACAGGGTTTCCATCCAGGGCATGCGCGGGAAGTGTCTCCAGAATAGAAACAGTGTCAGGTGCGTAAGTTTGTAGTGCAGTAAGGTAGCGGGGAAATTTTTTGTATGACTCCTCCCAATTGCCGTAGACTTTTTCAATTGCCTTTGTTTTTGCAACCAACGCGTTTCTGTAAGATGAAGTGTAGTTGTAGGCTGTAACGATATGCGAGATAATATTTTTGACCTTCAAAGACGGATCAGAGTTTATGAGAGGCAAGATCGCTTGACAGATAAGATTGCCACTGAGCTTCGTATGATCTTGGGAAGTGTTAGGGTTGACACTTGTGTGTTTTTGCGTAATCGACCCTATGACCCATGCATTACTTCTCTTCCTATAAGAAGCCAACAGTCTGAAGCCACACTCTGGATTTTTACAAGTGATTACATACCGTTCCAGGTTTGAGCGATCTACTTCAAAATCAACGTTGTGCTCCATGTGCCATTTTTTAATTGTTCTAAGACATGCCTCCTTAGAAGGAAACTTGTCTCCTTCTTTTAAGTCATCGTCACTTTGGATGTACGGGGTGAAGAAGATATCGGATGATGGTTCGACACCTTGCTAGTTCAAGATACTCATATGTGCTGGAGGTGCGTACACATGAGCTGGAGACACCGACATGTGTTGTTCGTCTTCGGATTCCTTGTTGACCATTTCGTCAAATTCAGTTTCCAGATCTTCTTCTTCCTCGTCTATGACATCAACCTCTTCTTGCTCGTTGACGGGTGGGTCAATAACTTGCGACTGAACAATATGAGGTTCTTGTGTCCCAACCTATATAGTAACGTACAACTCGATGGCATCGAAGCCATAATATTCGTGGTTAGCAAACATATTCTGGAGGTCTTCGTCATTTTCAATCTCCATCTCATAAAACTTGACGGTGTTGTTGTTATTGAAAGAAGGATACTGGTAGACAATGTTTGCAATAGAACCCATTGCAATCTTAGCCTGAAGTAGCTGATGGAAGGATGTAAAGGTGGCTCTTTTGCTTAACAAAAATGGCACAATTTGAGTGTTTCTCATCAGAAAACTGGTTGTTTCAGATATGTAAGTCTCACCGTTTAGATGGGCATTTACCAAGTATTGGGGAGGTGAAGTCATTGTTTTGGGTTAGTGTTTGGGTGTTGTAATAGTATGTGATAATATGCAATATTGTTTGTGTGTGTTGTAGTGTTTAGAAATATTGGTTGTCTTATATAGGTTAAGATAATGCTCTATTGCGCACTGTTTACTACCATGCTTACAACCTTGCATTGTGTAATATAGAGTCAGTCAATAGATTCTATCATGACGAGACTAGACAGACACACGCTGATTTATGTCAGTCTCAGGATGATGTGACTATACAGACGCACACTGATCTATGTCTGCCTCAAGATTCCAACATGACGAGACGCACACTGATCTATGTCTGTCTCAGGATGATGTGACTATACAGACGCACACTGATCTATGTCTGCCTCAAGATTCCAACATGATGAGACAAGACAGACGCACGTTGATCTATGTCTGTCTTTGGGTTGGATCATTTCCTTTTTAGGATTGATTTTAACCTAATTTTCAATCTACAAATAGGGCACCTCCACCATCTCTTTACAAAAAACAATTATCAACAATCACTCACAATTCTTTTACTTCTCACTGATATTCTCACAAAAGCTTTTCAATTTTTTTTAAACATTCTCACAAAAGCTTTTCAAACTTTTTTTAAACTTTCTAAATCTTTTTGGCCAATGATGATACCTGAGGCCTCCCTCTTTTCAAAATGTTTTTCCTCTTTTAATTTCGTATGCTTCAAAACATTTGTTTTCGGCCGATAATTTTATATGAAGCCTTCAATTTTATTTTCAATCTGTTAATCTTTTCCCGTTTTAATTTCAAACTTGTTTTTACCAAATGATGAATGTTCTGATGGTCCTTTTTTTTAATCTATATAACAAATTTTTATTTACTCAGTAGAAATTTCTTAGAGACATTCTTACCTTCTTCTTTGCAATTAAATAATTTGAATTTGTTTTTATTCTAACATGATAATTCATTTGTTATTCTAATAATATGCAGGTATAATAATATGCAGGTATAATCGTCCAGGCCATAACATCATCTTTCCTCTAAAAATAACCCACATATTTTTTTTCAGGTAAAACAAAGAAGACAAGAAGTAAAGCAAATCGAAATCATTGTCACTGACGAATCCGCAACTGACCCATCAACGAAGCCCCAACCATATGCCTGTCGATCAAGCTCACTCCCTCCGATTGCAACCACCACTTCCATCGTGGTGTGACTTTGTTTCGCGGGTGACAAACAAAACAGAAGCAAGAGACGAAGTTGATTCGAATCCGTAAGCCACCACCAACGATCAAACCTCCACCACTTCAAAACTCAAGTTCGATTCACCACAGCCTCATCATCAACCAAACTCGAATTCGTTCAATAACCCTGTAACAAGAATCATAAATATAATTTGTACAATTATTTTTTAGTTCTGTTTGCAGATTAGGGAAGAAGAATTAGAAATCGAGATTGTGACGTCTCCGATTTGCAATCAACGGTGACCTTCACGACATATTTCACCACCAAACGCATCGCTATCATAATCACTTCAACAACTTCATCATCTCAATACATCATCTTCGGCTCATCGATTCAGAATCGGCAACAACACAACAACAGATCGATGAAACCTACAAACCAAGTTCATCAACGCAGCAGAAGTAACGCAACAACAACCTGCAACATTGTAAATGACACAACCCTTGATTCACGCATCTGCAACATCAAATCAAAATCAAACCAGCTTCGAACATGTAAAGCGGCTCAGCGACGCAGGTCTCCTTCATCACCATCGATTCGAAGCTTTAAAACATTCAATTCAACGCAACTCGACTCGAATTCAAACCAACAAGCAAACCCAGCACCTGATACATCGCCGGAATCCGCACAAATCGCCGGAGTAAGTGAAGGACTCCGACCAGGTGATTATCTTCATCCCTATAGTGTATTTTTTGTGTTGATTATAATCCCTTAATTGACTGCTGAAATCTTATACTGTGGGTATGTGGCCTTTGAATTTGGTCAGTTGTATGTTATATTGTTGTGAGTTAGAGTCGAGAGAGAGAAGAGTCTAATGTTTGGTTGTTGAAACGAAAAGAACAGAGAGAGAGAGAGAAAAGTTATTTTAAGGAGAAGAACAATGCTGAAGCAAGGAAGAGTGACGGACCGAGGGATTGATTTGAGGGAGGCGGACTCCCAAAAGTCTTCTTAGGGTTTTGCTTCATGTTGTACCACTTGGGCCTTAACATTTCAATTCAGCCCATTCAGATTTCTATTCATCACATACATATTGCTGTATAAACCCCTCCTGGGCCGCCTACTTTGGCATTTGGGCCTTCACCTTTATAGCCCAGCGACTCCATATGGTTTAACCCCTTTTTGTTATGTTTTTTGATAATTTGTTAGTATATTTTTCTAGTTTTCTTTAATTAATAAAATATACAAAAATTATGTTAATATTAGGATTATTAGATTTTTAGTTTCTTATAATATAAATGCCAAAATATTTTATTTTCTTCGTATCAAAAATATTATTCTCTTGTAGAATTTTAAAATATGCTTGTTTTTTTTGTTACTCTTATCAATTGTCAATACAATTTCTCATTTTCCGTACTGACATTCTCTTAACTTTTTGCGAGGTACTATCGTTGAGGCTTTATGGACATTTACAAGTTTTATACTTGATAATTTCGTACATATTTTATTTTCGCTTTAATTTCATGTTTGGGGTTTGTAATATTTTTTATCCCCATTTGATCAATTGTAATCCCCCATCCTGAAGCCATGTAATAGCGTAGGATTTAATTTCCACAATTTATTTTCTGTAAATATATTAACTGTTAGTAATTAGGTGTGTATGGTAAGACTAAAAACAATCGTAGTTCACCTTAATTCAAGATAAGATAATCGAATCTAACTCTCTCTCTCACACACACACACACTTTGACTTTCAAACAAAACAAAATGACCTAAGCAAATTAAGAGCCCGTAGCTAACTACGGATGAAAAGGATGTTAATACCTTCCCTTTTCATAATCTACCCCTGAACCCGTTTCTTTTAAAAAGGGTCTTTTTCTGTTCTTTTTGCCCTTCCGAGTTATTGGATAAATTAAAATTCGATGGCGACTCATGCTTACCGCAACATTGCTTGCTTAAAAATAAAAGTCAGTTCACCGTGTTACAGTGAATCTCCCGACCTGTGGGAATATCACCATGTCTACCTCAAAGCCTGTAGGTAAGAGGTGTATTTTTCTTGGAGGAAGCTTTGAAGTAACTCCAAGTTATTGTTCGTAGACAAGAGTCTTGGCTAGGTATTGTCATGGAAGTGTATCTTCCAAAGCTGTTTGTTCTGTGTGATCAGAATATTGGTGATTAGGTCGTTGTTACAGTTTCTGGGACTGGAAAATTGTACAACATCACTGAGGTGATTGGAAGTGGGATGGAAATATTCCATATCTAGAGAGGATCTAGGTAGAAGAGTCATTGGGTAGGGATTAAGTAAAGAGTTGTAAACAGGGGAGTTTGGCTCTAAATTAATACTACTGATAGTGGACTTCATTCATGGCTTGGTATGCCCCCAGGTAGGTGTGTTTGTCACCGAACTGGGTAAACAATTATGGTGTCATTTATCTTTTAGTACGACATAAATCTGTGTATATACCTTGCTAATGTTTCTTGATAGATCAGATGTCTCGATATCTCTCAAGACATTTGGGTCTGCTAGTACCAGCATTTCAATTGGTATCAGAGCAGGCATCCTTCTCTGTCTCTGGATGAGATCCTGGGAGGATACTTTTTGGTTTGGCAAGGAAGGTATGTAGTGGAAAGATTGTTGAACATCGTCTGTTTATATTGATGTGTACATGATCCCTTGAAGTGGAGGATGGACTGTGTTGAGCGTCAGTTGTGTCGTAAGCTGTGGTGGTCTTAGGTGTTGGATTGATTTATTTTCAAACCTAAGGTTGTGCTGCTTGACTATGGGTTGCGGTGATTGGGTACAAAATTTTGTGCCTAAAGGATAATGAGGAGCTGTTAATGTGATTTCGCTGCATGATATCTCTTTCAAACCTGTTTCTCTTAGCATTAGGATTTTATCTCCTCAGGAACTGCACCCATGATAGGGTATGAACAAGGCTGGTTCAATCAACTGATTAAGGTGGCCAACGATACTTGAGTTCTTATTCTCAAGTCCACTCATAAAGGCACTTTAGTATGGCTGATGGTTGCTTCTTTGAGGAACATGAAGAAAGATTGAAATAATTTATATTGGTCTCAAATAGAGTCTTCATAATTCTTGATCCCCTTCAGGAAGTAACTCTGAATCTGGGTACTCTTGGTGAAGCTGGGCCATCTGTATTGGAATTGATCAAGGGATGTTGTTGATACAATAATATCCTTAGCATCAAGTCCATATGTATGTTCCAAGAAGAAGGAATTGATGTTCTATGGGATGTTAGAACATTACTTCAGCAGGTATGTAGTTGCCGGTTGAAGAGAAAATGCTTTGGGTGCTGAACAAAAGTGGTATAAACACTTCTTGGTTGGAACCTACTCTTGACCTGGAAGAGGAGGGATCTAGATTGTGCAGGTTGATCAGGACACGATCAGTAGTTTATCTACTCCATGTGTCAGTTGATTTCTGACCTAGGTATATGGGAGCATAGAAGTCGAGTTCTGAGGTTTTTAAGAGAACTATAAAGGCATCTCCACCTCAACCTTATGTATGGAGCAATGAGGAAATACTATTTTGAAATCAAAGAATTAAGGTTCCTTGGTACTCTCATGAAGTTTCTCTTTTTGCCTGTGTTCATTTATATGGTGTCCTCACATAATGAATCAGTGGTAGTGCAAGGAATGAAGTGGATCCTTGTGCTTTGAAGAAGCAGGCTTAGTCTGAACAGTTTTCTCGTGACGTGTAAAGACCATGGAGTGCCATGTTTTGTTGGATTCCGCTTCAGATACCTGTTAGAGGGAATCCCTTCTATAGGTGTAGAAAAATGGCAGCCAAGCATCTCTTAGTCGGACATGAGGTATGTACATTATGCATAAGAGATATGGTCTTTGAAAGGTTCATCAACTACTGGTAGTTAATTCTCTTACATCCCATACAAGAATGGTAAGTTGCTATCGAAGTTATCTCTAGAACTATAGCAAGATCCCGAGGAATGTTATAAATGTCAAAACTGATGGTTGAACATAACTTCAGTTCTCTGCTTCCCTAGCTAAGGGAGTTCATTTAACACAGGATGGGATTAAGGGTCAAGCCAATGGCCTAATACTGGAATGATTTGGATACCATGACTAGATATCATTAAGAAGATTCGAAGAGTACCATAGGTATGAAGAAGAAGCATGTCAGATTAAAGTCTTACCTTATGGGAGAAGGCAATTCTATCTGATTAACTGATAAGTACTTTGACGGAGACTAATTATTTGTTAGGTTTCTGCATGAAAGTTGACTACAAATACTTTGACTAAGACTTGAGTGTTTGTTCGATGGTTGAGTGCGAATTTGGATTCTGAACATATCTTTCAGAAAATGGTGGAGAGTTTGTTTCCCTCTATGATATTTTGTTGTGTGGTTCGACTAAATATGAGATCTATTGAGATTCTGTTGAGTAGATAGGGTGGTTAGTAAAGGGCATGTATGGAGATAAGTCCCTTGATGATGATTCCAGAACCAAAGCTAAATAGGTTATGTGGTAAAAGTGTTGATGTCCCAAATGGTGTTGTAACATCATTGCTAATAATAGTCTGGTAAAGAGACTAAGGATCATGAATCTTAATATTCAAGTTATTGTTCGTAGTCAAGAGTCTTGGCTAGGTATTATCATGAAAGTATGTCTTCCAAAGCTGTTTGTTTGTTTGATTAGAATGTTGGTGATTAGGTTGTTATTACAGTTTCTGGGACCGGAAAACTGTACAACATCACTGAGGTGATTGGAAGTGGGATGGAGATATTCCTATATAAAGAGGATCTAAGTAGAAGGGTCATTGGGTAGAGATTAAGTGAAGAGTTGTAAACAAGGGAGTTTAGCTCTAAATTAATACTGATGATAGTGGACTTCATTCCTGACTTGGTATGCCCCTAGAGTATGTGTGTTTGTCACCGAACTGGGTAAACAATTATGGTGTCATTTATCTTTCAGTATAACATAAATCTGTGTATATACCTTGTTAATGTTTCTTGAGATATCTGATGTCTCGATATCTCTCAAGACATCTGGGTCTGCCTCCCAATCTCCCAATCTGACACTTTTTTCAATTTTTTAAATATTATTATGGCTTGCCTCCATCGTAGATGGAGGACGTGGCAGACCTCCTTCAGGAGGCCGCCGTCTTGGATGAAGGGTATTTTTTTTCGTTTTAATATTCTAACTGGTTTTTTTAATATTTTAAAATTATATTTAATTGTTATAATTAGTTAATGTTTGTGATTTACTTTAATAAATAATAAAAAAGGTAAATTAAGAAAAACAATTAACGTGAAATAAATGTAATAAAAAATAAATTAACATGTTAATTGAGAGAAAAAATTATTTTATTAAATTATATTTAATAAGGAAATATTTCACCATGTTAATCGAGGGGAAAATGTTAATTTTGTTTTGGACCATGTTGATCGTCTGGTTGCAACAGGTGACCATCGATTCCATATAGTCGTGGTTTCATACAACAACTGTCCAACAAATATGGTCGTGGTTCCGTGCACGTATATTGAAATTATGTGGAACCGGTAGTCATCTCCTGTTGCAACCAGACGATCAACATGGTCCAAAACAAAATTATTATTTTTTCCCTCGATTAACATGGTGTAATATTTTCTTATTAAATATAATTCAATAAAATAATTTGTTCCTCAATTAACATGTTAATTTTTATATTAAATTTATTTCATGTTAAAAAATATATTTTTTTTATTAACTTTCCTTTTTAAAATTATTTATTAAATTAATTTATGATTACTAACTAATTATAAGAATTAAATATAATTTAAAACTATTAAATAAATCAGTTAAATATTAAAACGAAAAGAAAAAAAGTGGTTTCCATCCACGACGGCGACCTCCTAAGGAGATATGCCACGTCCGCCATCTAGGATGGAGGCAAGTCATTATAATATTATAAAACAGTAAAAAGTTGACATATTGGTTTTTTTTAGGGTGTGGGATATGGAGAAAAAATTAAGGAGTGTGGTATTGGGGCAAAAAATCCACCTTTGGTAGATAACTAGATATAACTTTCTAAAAAAAATCTAGATTTTAAAATTGGAGGTTGTGAATCAAAAGCAAAACCAAAGCTAACATAATCTTTGTCATGCATTAAGTTTGTTTGTATACAAGAAAACTAGAGAGTTCAGTAGAACTCATGATAAAATTTAAGCCAGCAAGATATAGTAAATGTCATGTCATACTCTAAAGTCTAAACTATGTCACAAGCAATTTTCCCCCCAAAGTATTGCATAAGAGAAATCATTGACCTTTCTCCAGCATGTTGTTGACTAAGCAGATACAACTTCATCAAAATTACAATCTTGTACTATGTCTCTTCTCACAACACACTTGTTACAAGTCGTGGAGGACCATTTATTATAAAAGAAAGATATATTGAAGAAGTTGTTGTATTTTATTAACTGATATTTTCTTCTTATACAGAGTGAATATGATGGTTTTAGAGATTTTCTAAAACATCTCCATAAGGCCACTAACATGATATACAAGCCATGATTTTAGGCATAAATAAAGCAATAATATTGAATGAATTTATTTGAATAAACAAAATAAATAATAAAGGTAAATAAGACTAATTTAATCATCTAACACTAATTCAATTCTCTAACACGCCCCCGGAAGTCGGACGACCGCCGAAAAAGTCCGAGTTTGTTGATGATGAACTCAAATTGTGGACGGTGGAAATGCTACATCAGAACATCGGCGAACTGGTCTCCTGTGGACACATGGGTTACTCGGAAAACACAGCGTTGCACATTCTTTCAAAAAAGTGCTAGGCGGTGGTGATGTGTTTCATTTTGGGGTGGAATACATGATTAGATGAGAGAAAGGTGGCGCTCGTATTATCACAACATATGGCAGGTTGGTGGATTCAGTGTTGGAGCTGTTTAAGGAGAGACAAGAGCTAGAAAAATTTGGATGTGGTGTCTGCGAGGGCTCGATGCTCTGCTTTCGTACAACTTTCTGCTTTTTAGAGTCTCAAGAGACAAGGGTGGAACCGAGATTAATGATGAACCCAGTTGTGGAGACGTAATTGTCCCAGTCAACAGACTAGTCAGAATTGGAAAAGGCATGTAATGTTGTGGATGCATTGGAGAAATGACTATGCCCCTGTCGATAGTTTTGACAAGGTACCTGTCATACCCCAATTTTTTACCTAAGATACCACCTCATATCATCTGCATATGCATCATTTGCATCTCTAACAAATTGCATAGCTTGTGTTTGCTACTTGTGCTCAGCAGGGTTTAATCAAGAAATCACTCATCAGTACAAGCAACAATCAATTAGGGTTTTGTTCTCCCTTCATCTTAGAAGAACTATCTTCATCAACAATCAACATTTGGTCCTCAAAGATTCACTTCAATAAGCTCAAAGGCTTTGAATCGACCAAATTAGGGTTTTGACTGAAGACAGCATACTCCTGACTTTTGCTCAGAATTTGACCTAATGGCTTGGGACATGACTTCAAGACCCCAAGTGCATTATCTTGACCTAATTTATTGGTTCAAGACATCCCTCACATAGAGATTGATCAAGCAAATCCTCAGATTAGGGTTTTGGACTATCAGAGACTGAAAATCAGGAATCACATTTGGGAAACCCTAAAAAGCTCCAGAGCATCAATAAAAGGCTTCAATCATCTTCAAATAATCCCTATGACAATATACAATGGAAATTGTATCTCAATTCAAGACCTACAGTCATCAATTTCATCTGGTCGACAATTAGGGTTTTTTACCTAATTCATCTGAACAACTGACTTTTTAATCAGGACATGGTGCCACAACTCAAACCATGGCTCAATATCCTCTAATGCCTCAATATTATCCATTCATACCATTCATTTGGTGAGGATAGCTTGGTTCATTTGAAATCTCCAGAAACGCGATTCGTCTGAAAAAGTCAACTGTACAAGATCACCATTGACTTTTGGGAATTTTGGTCAACCATGACTTTTGAAGTTTTAAATCATCAATATATGATATATGAAGTCATTTGATCAAAGAAAATCAAGGAAATTAATCAAGAATCAAAACGTGTTTTTCAATGGTTTTTTCCAAACTTTGGAAGGGAATTTCTCAAAATTTCACCTACAAACTGAAAAAAACTTCCAACATGAAAGTTGTAGATTTTGATCCAATGAACAACTTTGTCACATAAAATGATTTTCCAAAAGATCAACCATTTAAGAGATATGTAGCTTCAAAGTTGGTATCTTTTGAAAAATGCACTTGAAATCTCATTTTTCTCAAAGTTCATGGATCTTTTTCACCCATTTCCTTAAAGGTCTTGAAGAAACTTTCAACTAGGGTTTTGAAGTACATAACATGAGCTTTCCAAAATGTCCAAGAGCATGAAAAAATATTGAGTGTAGCCATGGTTTTGAAATTTGACATTAGTGACCATTATGCTTGAATTTTCACCATTTTTTTCACTAAGTTTCAATGCTATATGACATATAACACAAGTGATGACACACCAATGCAATAATTGAGAGATATTTTCTGGTTTAAGATCAAATAGGAAAGAGATAAGAAGCTTGGCAAAATAACCATGGTTAAGTCACTTTTAACCATTTGCATTAAATGTAAAGATTCCATTTTATCTCCAAATGCCAAATCACCATTCCTTGATCAACTTGCAAAGCTCTGAGTTCAGAATCCTTGGCCTATAAATAGAGGTCCAAACTCCATCCAAAATCACACCAAAACCTCACAAATTATAGGTTTTATCTTCCTTTCTTGAATTGCAAGTTTCTTAAGTTTCAAAGAGGGTAGAAATTCCAACCTTCAAATCCTTGAAGTTCTGGCCAAAGTGATGATTTCAACAACTTCTAAACATCAATTAGGAAGTGTTTGAACCATTCACACACCCCAAATCATCCCAAAACTCAGAATTGCATTTCAACCTCCATATGAACACATAATGAGCCTTATCATGCCAATTTTCATTCTCGCTCATTTCTGTCCAAATTAACCTTCTAAACACCATCCATATACTTCATATGAATGATCCAAACACTCACCAACAATCTGAAACACCTCCATCATCAAATTCGATCCTCACTCTAAGCAACTGCAGATCGGGTTCCATGGCCATGCTCAGATGAATTCAGGTGGTTCCAGGCATTCAAACACCTTCCCTAAGGTCCATTGAAGCTGTTCAGATCATCAAACAACAACTGGAACTTCTCTTTTGCAGAAATCAATTTCCAGTTTGGCCGTTTTTTAGGTAAGTGCTCATGAACTTCAAACTCATACATACACACATCATGAATGAAATATTGATATACCATCTTGTTTCTGCACCTATGAGGATCATTAACCCTCAATCAATTGCATCATATCATGATCATACACGATTTCACAATGATTTGTCATATTAGGGTTCTTCGTGTTCATCAGAGAATTAATCATCTTAGAGTAAAAACAAATGAAATTAAAGATCACCATCATGTTCCTTATGAAAAAACGAGTGAGTTAGACTATCCATTTGATCAAAACAATCCAGTTTCAGAGATTTTCAAATTCAAATGGGGATGGTGTTCTTGGCGCCATTTTTTGCGAAGGAAATTTGAAAAATGAGTTTGAAATATATTCAATTCGTTGCAAGTGTTAAACAGACCACGCGCGTGGTCCAGTTGGCTAAGTTTTTGAGTGGTAACCTCCAGGTCACGAGTTCAACACTCATGGGGACCAAAACCAATTTTTTTTAACACTATTTTTCTTTCATTTTTTTTAACAACTTCACCTAATTAATTAACTAACCAAATCAATTCATTTTTGCTTCATTTTTTGTACACTTCTTATTTAATATATATATTTTATGAATATCCAAAAAAATCACAAAAAAAATATTTATTTGATATATTTTTATTAGGTTTAAAATGAGGTGTTTTTAAGTGTTTTTAATACTTTAAATATTGTTTTTTATTTGATTTTTCAAACCTAATCATTTGTAAATATTTTGTGATCAAACCCTAATCTTTTAGGTCTTAATTAAGCATAAAATTTGTTTTTTATCTTAATTGAGTTGACTTTTGTCAAAATTTAAACCGTTTTAAAACAAGCGATCACCGTTTTTCAAAATGATAAACCATTTCTTTTTTGGTTTTCTTTTCAAAAGAAATATTGATTAAATCTTTTTGGATTAATCAATTGATTTTCAAAAACAAATGGGGCCTCTCGAATATTAGAGAGTATAAGTCCCATTCCTTTTCCTTTTGTACAGTTTTTTTTCAAAACAGAAAACTTCTTTCAAAACAAAACTTTTCAAACCGTTTTCAAAAACGACAAACTTCGCAAATCAAACAACCATGTTTTATAAAATAAAACATGGGCCTCCACATAGGTATAAGTCCCATTCCCGTACATGAAATTAGGTATTTCATTGTATAAACACCTTTTTGTACATACCTCGATCAATTTGATTTTTAACTACGAATAACAAATCAAAAATGAAGGTTTTCTTTAAATCTTCCCAAAAAAACATGGGCCTCCATGTAGGTATAAGTCCCAAGCCCCTTTGTAAATATTTGTTTACATAGCCATGGATAACTCAATGGGCCTCTCCCCGAGTAGAAGTCCCGAGCCCTCTGTACATAAGCTGTTTATCCTTACAGGTATATTTCCTTCATAAACTCCATTGTACACATACACTTTGTCATATATACGTACTTGTTCATACTTGTTCATGTTTGTTCATGTTTGTTCATACTTGTTCATGTGCTTGTTCATATTATATGTGCTTGTTCAACTTAGTACAACACTAGGTTCCCCATAGCCTCCTATTGGGCTTCGTGCAAAGAATCTCCCTTAGTTTAGGTTAGGACATAGAGTATGGTTTCCCGGTGAAATCGCTCTAAGAGCTCAAACCAACTATACCATGCCTCCCCTTGGGCTTTGTACAAACGACTGTCCCTCCCATAGCCTCCTCTTGGGCTTACAATGCAAGGACCCTCGATAGTCCCTCCCATAGCCTCCTCTTAGGCTTACAGTGCAAGGACCCTCGGATAGCCTCCTCTTGGGCTTCGTACAAGGACCCACGGGCTTCTTATAAGCATCCCCAATATCCAAATCAAATACCCTAGGAGATTAGACATTTATCATCTCTATGATAGGAGTATCTCTTCTATATCATCACAAACAATGAATCAATCAATCGATCAATCAACTTAACTTTTTGCCACAAGGCTGGCTAATCAATTAAACTTTTTGCCACCATACTGGCTGATTAATCAAAGTTTTTGTCACAAGGCTGACTTCATTGAAACTTTTGCGACAAGGCTGGCTGATTAATCAAAACTTTTTGTCACAAGGCTGACTTCATTGAAAGTTTTTGCCACAAGGCTGGCTAAAAAGCATCTTTATCATTCTAAGCACCATAAGTGATGATATAGATTAGATACATTGAGCATTAAGATGACATATGTCTCTTATCCTTTGCTTCCACTAGCATAAGTGGGAACTACGATTGCTCTGACTTTCTCAACATCCCTTTGAGAATACGTAGGCACAAGGTCTTATTCCTTGGCGAGCAAAACTTCTCTCTTAAACCACTCAAACCTTAGCACCCGTAGACCCGAGCTACAGATGCTCTGATTCCCTCTAAGGGATATGTATGCTGAAGATTGCGATGATCTTTGCGAGCATAATCAAACAAACACCTTAGGTCCCACCTATCTCACAACAGAACCCCAATAGCATAGAATGAAATGGACATAACAAAGAAACCTATAGAGTACTATATATACGTTGGGTGCTAATACCTTCCCTTCGTATAACCAACCCTCTTACCCAAAGATCTCTCCCCCCACTTTTAAGGTTATTGTAGCTTTTTTCCTTTTCCTACTTTGGAAATAATAAAAAGTTTGGTCGAAAAAACAAAAATCATTTTCTTGAGCCCGAGCCCAAAGAAGGCATCAGGTGTCTCATCCCCCGATTGATTTTTTTTCACGCGACAGTACCAAAGCAGGCATTTGAGAGAAATCCAGTGAGATGAGGTGGGATGTTGCATTAATTAGGATAGTCTCTTAACTGCATAGGCAACATCAGGACAAGTTAAGCTTAGGTATTGCAAGCTTTCGATGATACAATGATAATCGGTGGATCAGGGAAGTGGTTCACCTTCTGTTTTGAGCAAGGAAGTTGATGCAGAGACTGGTGTTATGATTGGTTTGGGCATCCTGCATGCTATCTTTGATGAGTATGTCACTGGTATACTTTTGTTGGGACAAAAAAAGGCCACCAGAGTGATGTATGATGACTTTAACAACTAGGAAATATGACAGCGTGCCGAGATCCTTAAGAGATAAGCGATTAGCAAGGCGTTGAACAAGTAAGGTGACAATTGTGTCGGTGTTCTCGGTAACTATAATGTCATCCACATACACCAATAAGGAATGAATGATTGATTCACTTGAATTGATGAAAAGTGACACATCTGCAGCAGAGGTGACAAAACCAATTTGGAGTAGAAAGGAGCGAAGTTTAGTGTACCATGATCTCGGTGCTTGTCGGAGACCATACATGGACTTATTGAGTTGGCAGACGTGGTTGGGATGAGATGAATCTATGACGCATGGTAGTTGGCATACATGCACCCAACCCCGAAGATGATGCAGTAAAAACATTGTGGAGATACACCATAGTGGCCGTGTCAAATTGCAGTTCTACATGCATCAAGAAATCTCAGGTCCCCCGACATGTTTGGGCCAATGGCATCTCCGTAGACTCAACCACCAATGGAATGTTAAAAATTAGAAAGACTTCGCTTCAGAATGATGTCAGATCTGGAAGAGGCGTCACCCACATGTCCTAAAATACTCTGTCGTGCCATGCAAAATGAAACCAACTTAAGAGTATATGATTTGGTATAAACCGCTTACCACGCTTGAGCCATTTGTGTTTGACTCGTACTATTTGATCGACCCACACCAACACATTTACAACCAACAAGCAACCCAACGATGATATCAATCCGCTAACACCCAACCCTAATACCAACCATACACTCAAACACAATACCAAGAACAAAAACGATACAACCAACACCTCGATGCAGGCCCCTCCAAATCTCAACCTAGCCCCGACTTGGGCCAAGCTGAGGAATATCACCCAAACGACCCACTCATCCTGCAAACATCTCATCGCCGTAAAATCCATCAAACATATGGTTTCAACACACCACAATAAACATTGTCTTTTTTTCAACCCGATTCAACTAACTAGTACTACCAACCAACCTTCGATCCACCACCACGACGACGACAAAGCTTTGACGACATGGGAAAGCGACTTTTTGACAACAGGTATTCTGGACAATTTGGTGAGCTGGCAGATTACATGGACGCTGAGTGCATTTAGGTATTACAAGGGTCATTGACCTAAACACAATAAGAACCTTAAAAGAGTAGGGGTCAACGAGTTATGAGAGCGCCGCAGTGTGGAACCATTACGCTGACCCGGATCATTAATATATATATATACACACACACATACACCTAAGCGTTATATGAGACAACGTGTCTAAAAGCCTTTTAGTCAGGCGTTATTTCATATGACGTGTACACCTTAAAAAGACAAAGAGGCGTCATCCCTCGTGGCATCAATACCTAATTGCAAATCTAAACTTGATTATTTGGATTAATTTTTTAAAATATTGATAATTTTTGCAATCGATATAATTTTGTCTAAGATAAATATAGGTATGTTGATTAGATTTTTTAATAGGCAGTCTATATTAGAATATTTTTTTCAATAACCAATTTTTTCAAATAAAATTCTGAAATAACCAAGTTTTCAAAAATATTACATAACTGACCAAAAATTGTCACAAATTACACATTGTCGTCAAGCCCGTTGGCGACAACACTTCTTTTTGGGTCAAGTCACCACTGCAATTGACGAATTCACTTAATTTAGGCCCAATTCTCCACCCAGGGTAGAGACATCGTTCTATTTATTTATTTATTTTCATTTTTATTTGGTTAAATTATTTTAACTATTTTGGCCATTATTTTTCTTTACTTAAATTTTTTTATGTAGAAAAATAATATAAATAAAAGAAACTACTATTTTATATTAATAAAAAACTACAATTACATTAATCATAATAGGGTCTACAATTACATTTTGGAGGACCTAGTGCGGGTGACCCTGGTACGATCCGTACGGCGGAGGTTTAATAACTCGTCTAGATGACTCACAAGTAGGTAGTACTCCCCAATTCCTACGACGCCCTCCTCTTTCTAGTTATTGTTGTGTTTGGGTCGATGGTCATTCAATGCAGTCCGGGTCTACAAAATCTGTCAGCCGACCTTGACCTCTAGAATTCTCGCTATAGGAAAGGCGAGTGCCCGCGGCGCCTTCAAAGCTTTGTCTTGGTGGGACAAAATGGTTCCTAGTGGGTGCGGCCTCAAAGTGTGGTCTCTGGTAGTAGGTGGTCAAATCGGGTTGGTTAAAGTACAATGGTTGCGGTGGTTTGTTGAAGTCCAATGGTCGTTGGTTGGGGTATTGTGATGTTTGATGGATGAATGAATTATATGGCTGGTATTCGTCATGTATGCTTGTGTCGGGGGTAATTGGTGGTGATCTGGAGGAGCCCGTCACATTGGTGTCTTGGAAGCGTTGGTGGTGGGGTTGAGTTTGTGGTTGGTGTTGTAGTGTTGGAATTGTTGTTGTTGTTGGTAAATTGGTTGTTATTGGTAAATTAGTTGTTGTTGGTAATTTGGTTGTTGTTATTGTTGGTAATATTGTTGTTGTTGTTCAAAATATTGTGGTTGTTGTTGGAAATTTTGTGGTTGTTGTTGTTGGAAATATGGTTGTTGTGCTCGCGGGTTTTCCAAATAGAAAGGGTCAGACACAATCATTTCAGGATTTGTAACTGATTTGTACTAGTTGACATATTCAGTTATTGGTTTCATTTCAGTCGGTGCCACCGAGAATTCTAGGACATGTTTGGAACGACGGGCCCGTATTTTATATAAGTCCTTAGCGAATGACTTCCAATTTGCTATGTACCACTGGTTGCTGACCTTTTGAAGATGCCAAGGTTCCAAACACATCGAGGAGTCCGAGATATTTTGATGCATGCCGAATTGGAGTTTGACACAGACATTGTGGTGCATCTCTACAGTGGTGAAGCGTACGATAGGCGTTTTTGCTTTCCAAACAGCTGCATCTTCTTTGTTGGGTTCATGTCCCAATTCCAAATACGGTGTCCAAGTAAACTGCAAAGTAAAAAAAATTATATTACAAATTAGAGAAGATGCTTTATTTTACAAATATAGTTAAAAAATGGAAAGTTTAGTGGTAATACATCTTGTGGTCGAAGTCGATCCAAGAGTTGCCGATAAAAAATATTTTGTTTTATAGCGTTAGGTTGTAATCCAATTCAGTTGCATTAAACTTAAACACATTAAAAAATAGAAATCAAATTAGTTACAATTATTAATAGAATAAATATATTAAATGAAATAACGTCATTAACTTATCTTGAGGCGTACGGAAAGATGAATATGTGCGGGTTTTCAGGGGCTAGTCTTGGCATTCTCCACCATCATCATGCTTGAAGTAAGAATGCACATCCATAAAATGTACAATTTTCTTTTTTTACATTTTTACACAAGGAGCTGTAGAGGTAAGCCAATATCGCTGATCCCCTACTATACATTTTGATGGTATCAATGTCATCAAGCAAAGACAAGTACATAAAATTTGTACTATTCCCCGTGCTATCGGGAAATAGTAAGTTACCAAATAATAACATAATATAAAATCTAGTTTTCATTATTTTTTGCTCTTTGGTCGAAAACTCGTTCAACCTCAAGTTGTCATAATGAACTTTAAGGGTCGATAGCTTAATACCTTGGCCCCTCGCTTTGTCTCGGTCGTCACCCTCGACCAAATCTACGCCCAACATTTGCTCGCATAGAGAATTGGGTGTTGAACGTTTCCATACATTATTTTTTCATTAATTGGGAGACCCTATAACATGTACACGTCTTCTAGCTTGACGATACATTCACCTGTTGGAAGGTGAAAAATGTGAGTCTCATACCTCCAACGCTCACACAATGTCAATATGAATTTAGTATCAATTGTAGTATTTACCAAACTCATTACATGACCGAATCCCGCACGCTCAATGTAAGGCACAATCCACGGGTCTGGAGCATCCATCGAGTGTGAGCAGGTCCGAAATCTATTGAAATCCTATTAAAAAAATTGAATAAAGTAAATATAAGTAAACTGTATAAATAATAGAGTATAAACAATATAAACTTACGTATGTTGCAATGTTAGAAATAGTTCTCCGGTGTTCAATAGATTTAATTATTCCCCGGTGTTCAATAAGTTTAAATCTATTGAACACCGGGAAACTATTGCTAACATTGCAACATACGTAAGTTTATACTGTTTATACTCTATTATTCATACTGTTTACTTATATTTACTCTATTCAATTATTTTTTAATAGGATTTCAATAGATTTCGAACCTGTTCACACTCGATGGATGCTCCCGACCCGTGGATTGTGCATTACATTGAGCGTGCGAGGTTCGGTCATGTAATGAATTTTCTAAATACTACAATTGATACTAAATTCATATTGGCATTGTGTGAGCGTTGGAGGCCTGAGACTCACACTTTTCACCTTCCAACGGGTGAATGTACTATCACGCTAGAGGACCTGTACATAATATTGGGTCTCCCAATTAACGGAAAAGCAGTGTATGGAAACGTTCAACAACCCAATTCTCTATGCGAGCAAATGTTGGGCATAGATTTGATCGAGGGTGACGGCCAAGACAAAGCGAGGGGCCAAGGTATTAAGCTATCGACCCTTATAGTTCATTATGACAACTTGAGGTAGAACGAAATTTCGACCGAAGAGCAAAAAATAATGAGAAATAGATTTTATATTATGTTATTAATTGGTAACTTACTATTTCCCGATGGCAAGGGGAACATTATAAATTTTATGTACTTGTCTTTTCTTGATGACATTGATACCATCAAGATGTATAGTTGAGGTTCTACGATATTGGCTTAACTTTACAGCTCCTTGTGTAAAAATGCAAAAAAAAACAAAGTTGTACATTTTATGGATATGCATTCTTACTACAAGCATGGGGATGGTGGAGAATGCCAAGACTAGCCCCTAAAAACCCACACATATTCATCTTCTCGTACGCGTCAAGGTATGTTAATGACGTTATTTCATTTAATATATTTATTCTATTAATAAATGTAACCAGTTTGATTTCTATTTTTTGATGTGTTTAGGTTTAATGCAACTGGATTGGATTACAGCCTAACGCCCAAAAACAAAATATTTTTTATCGCCAACTCTTGAATCAACTTCGACCACAAGATGTATTACCACTAAATTTTTTATTTTCAAACTATATTTGTAAAATAAAGCATATTCTCTAATTTGTAATATATTTTTTTTCTTTGCAGTTTACTTGGAGATCTTATTTGGAATTGGGACATGAACCCAACAAAGAAGATGCAGCTGTTTGGACAGCAAAAACGCCTATCGTACGGTTCACCAATATGGAGATGCACCACGGTGACCGTGTCAAACTCCAATTCGGAATGCATCAAAATATCACGATCCCCCGATGTGTTAGGAACCTTGGCACATGCAAAAGGTCAACAACCAGTGGTACATAGCTAATTGGAAGTCATTCGCTAAGGACTTCCTTAAAATATGGGTCTGTCGTTCAACCCATGTCCTGGAATTCCCGGTGACGCCGACCGAAATGAAACTAACAACTGAGTACGTCAACTGGTACATATTGCTTACAAATCCTGAAATGATTGTGTCTGACCCTTTCTATTTGGAAGAGTACCCGCGAGCACAACAACCGTATTTCCAACAACAACCACAAAATTTCCAACAACAACAACCACAATATTTCGAACAACAACAATATTACCAACAACAACAACCAATTTACCAACAACAACAACCACAATATTTCGAACAACAACAACAATATTACCAACAACAACAACAACCAATTTACCAACAACAACAACAATTCCAACACTACCAACACCAGCCACAAACTCAAACTCAACCCCAACTACAAACTCAATCCCACCACCAACGCTTCCAAGACACCGATATGGCAAGCTCCTCCAGATCACCACCACCTACCCTCGACATAGGCATACATGACGAATACCAGTCATACAACTCATTCATCCATCAAAGATCACAATACCCCAACTAACGACCATTGGGCTTCTACACACCACCACAACCATTGTATTTTAACTAACCCGATTCGACCACCAACTACCAAAGACCGCGCTTTGAGGCCGCACCCACCAAGAGCCATTTTGTCCCACCAAAACAAAGTTTTGAAGGCGCCGCGAGCACCCTCCTTTCCTTTAGCGGGAACTCTAGAGGTCAAGATCGGCTGACAGATTTTGTAGAACCGGAGTGCATGGAAGGGCCATCAACCCAAACACTACCTATTCGTGAGCCATATAGACGAGTTATTAGACCTCTGTCGTGTGGATCGTACCAGGGTCACCCGCACTAGATCCTCCAAAATGTAATTGTAGATTCTATTATTATTAATGTAATTGTATTTTTTTATTAATATAAAAGAGTACTTTCTTTTATTTTCTACATAAAAAAATTTAACTAAAGAAAAATAATGGTAAAAATAGTGAAATTTAATAATTTAACTAAATAAAAATGAAAAAAAATAGAACTTTGTGGCCATTCAAGGTGGCGAATTGAGTCTAAATTAAGTGGATTTTCCAATTGCATTGGCGACTTGGCCCAAAAAGAAGTGTTGTTGCCGATAGACCTGGCAACAATGTGTAATTTGTGACAATTTTTGATCATTTATATATTATTTTTGAAAATTTGGTTATTTCAGAATTTTTTTTGGAGTGATTATTGAAAAAAAATCTTTTATATTAATTAGATTTAAATAAGTAATTATAATTAACAAGATTTAAAAATTTTTATTTCTTTTATAAAGATTTAACAATTTTTTTAACGATTTAAATAAGATTTAAATAAGTAATTATAATTACCAAGATTTAAATAAGTAATATCTATGAAGATTTAACGATTTTTTTACCACTATGCCACACTTATGGAACTTTAATACCAGAATGCCACAAAGTGAAAAAAAAAATAGCAGAATGCCACACTTCCAGTTGGGGTCCGGCCAGGCCTTGGACGGACTGGAAGAGAGTTTTTTTGGCACGTTAGGGTCCGGCAAGGGGTGGGCCGGACGCAAACTAGCCCTTTTTTTTTCGTTTTTTTTATTTTAATTGAATTTAAAGAATTATTAATTACAATAATTGTTTTTTTATTATAATTAATGATTAAAATATAATATAAAATATAAAAAATATAATAAAAAAAATTATTTGCCAATATTTATTTTATTCAATACATAAACGGGTACAAGGAAAAAAAGCCTATTTTTTCTTGGGCTTTGGTTGGACCATATGACCCCCAGTGAGATATTTTTTGGGTTTCTTTGGTCTCGTACCCCTGCGTAACGGTTGATCATCGTTTGGTGGAGGTTGCCTTTGTGGAGAATCGTCGCTTGAAAGATCATCGTTTAGATGCGACGGACCATCATCCATAAACCTAGCCAGTTGTTCTGGAGTTATTGTCGATATATTATCAAGTATTTCATCATCAGTGATGTCAACGAGTGGTTGATTTGAAGCCACAAAGGTTTGTGGCACTTGTGCTTGAAAGGATGGATAGTAGGCATTTGTAGTGTCAAATGTATGTTGTGGTTGGGAGAGTGAAAGCGGTTGAGATTGGGAGTATGACTGGTCGAAGTCGGGTTGAGGGATTGGGGTGTTATGTAGCGGTGGTCGAAGTGTTGATTGTTGTTGATATTGTTCTTGGTGGTAGTAGTAGTTTGTTTGGGGGGTTGAGGTGTAAGGGCTTGGAATTTGAGATGGTGTGGCAAAAAACGTGTGTTGTTGTGTGGTTTGAGTGTGTTGGTATGTTTGTGGAAATGAAGATGATTGTTGTTGGAATTGTGTTTGTTGGAATTGTGTTGTTGGTTGGAATTGTGGTGTTGGTTGGAATTGTGTGGTTGGTTGGAATGATTGTGGGATTTCTTGAAGAAAGGTGGTATATATGTGGGGTTGATGAAGAGGAGGCATAAGGACGAGGGTCTGCCAAATACGTTTCTTTCGACAAATATATTAATGGAATATTTCTTAACCATTGCATATATTCATCGGTGTGGCGTAAAGTAGTACTCACCTTACCTGTCATTATTAAGTTTCTTCTATCTTTCCACTCGTTGTTCTCGTGAATGTTCAAATCTCGATAAGCACAATCCTTTACATCGTTCTTCGTTATGGCGTGGTGATCTCCAAGACACCTCGGGGGTTGAGGGATGTTTTAAGTAAACACAAATTGAAGCCTAACCCTGTTGGCGTGATGCATTTCCATAATATGAAAACAAATAATATATGTAGTTGCACTCCACGCCCGAGCTTCTCGTTGAGTGCAACGTGGATATTTTTCGTAAGGCCTCCACAAAAACTGTAAGACATAAATAAATATAAGAGTCGTATTCACGTAGATGAAAGATTTAATATATGGCTTGGAAAAAAACTTACATCTCCTTGGACCATGTGATCCAAAATGAAACGATATCCATCAAGATAAGCATTTGGAGATGAGAAATACTCCATACCTCGTTGTGCAAATCTTGCATATTTAAAAATTTCAATTAGAAATATGCGTTAATTTAGTGGAAAAATAAATATATAGAATAAAGAATTAACCTAGTGGCGTATGGATAGGATGGAGCAATTTCACTCCTTGGAGCAAGTCGTGGAATACGATAGTAGGTCCACACAGCGAGAATGAGTGAGCAGCCTCCAACACTCATGCATCCTACACGACATGCTTTGCACATCTCCCTGTAAAGGTAAGACAAACACGCAGACCCCCAACTATATTTGCCGCATTCATCAAAATCTTTGACAAATTTGAACCAAGAAGAATGCAACACATTATGAGATTTGTCAGGAAATAAAACTGCAATCATACTTAAGTTATATAATTTTGCATGCAGTATATTTTCCTCCTCGGTTTTTTGAGAATGTTGTTCTAACTCAATCAACTCGTCGTGGATCCATCTCAATTTTACCGCACCCTTCACCCTATCACTAAAAGGTTCTATGCCTAAAGCATCGACACATGCATAATCAGGTCTTTCGGTTTCACCTACTACAGCCCTCCCATCTATGCGGAGGCCAAACAACATATTTATATCCTCTAGTGTGATTGTACATTCACCGGTTGACAAATGAAACGTGTGTGTATCGGGCCTCCACCTCTCAAGCATCGCAAATACAAGTTTAGAATCAACACTTCTAAAGTTGATTTTGGCGACACCTCCAAAACCGGCTCGTTCCAAGTAAGGCTTGATAGACTCACTTGGCTCCCTATCAAATAGATGATTATGTAGTCTAAACCTTTTAGAATCATCCTATACAAAAAATATATCATTTTGTTAGTATACAAAAATAATAAACTGTGAAACTTACGTATAAGAAATACTAGTAACAAAACGTACGTATGCAGCCACGTTCTCCCTTGTTCCTATATGATTATCTCCCAAAGCAAGCAAACCAGACATATTGTGTGATTGTGGTAGTGGTAAACAAATTGTGTGTTTCAGATGAATATGCAACTTTAGAATTTGGAAGATGTGATGAGTTTGGAGTGATAATGAGAGGTTGAATTTATAGTCAAAGTGAATGCATTGTATAAACCATTGGACTAACAAGTGTAATGCATGCAAAGAAGGGGCATTCTATTATCCAACTTTATTACAATCTCTTGCATGCTTCTACTATATGATGGGATTGCACACTGGTTGATGGGACAATTGCATGCATGCATGCAACGAAAGATGTGCCTCCTTGTGGTCCGTCCCACCCTTGGACGCACGCTAACCAAGCATGTTTGGGTTCGGCCAACCCCTGGACGGACTCCCTTGTGGTTCGGCCAACCCCTGGTTGGACTGAAACTTGATTCGTCCTTTGACTGGACGGACTCCCTACGTGTCCATTTTTTGGTTGGCACAGTTTAAAAACCACTTTGACTGAAACATATATAGCAACACACATTCAAACACAAAGAAAAATTATTTGTTCAGAGAAAAATTATATTAAAACTGAATGGCTCAGAGAAACATTATTTGTTCAGTGCATTAAAATGGTGTTATTAGTAACGATCTAACCAACGGTGGGACGGACCACAAGGAGGCAAATTTGTCGTTGCATGCATGCAATTGTCCCATCAACCAGTGTGCAATCCCATCATATAGTAGAAGCATGCAAGAGATTGTAATAAAGTTGGATAATAGAATGCCCCTTCTTTTCATGCATTACACTTGTTATTCCAATGGTTTATACAATGCATTCACTTTGACTATAAATTCAACCTCTCATTATCACTCCAAACTCATCACATCTTCCAAATTCTAAAGTTGCATATTCATCTGAAACACACAATTTGTTTACCACTACCACAATCACACAACATGTCTGGTTTGCTTGCTTTGGGAGATAATCATAGAGGAAGAAGGGAGAACGTGGTTGCATACGTACGTTTTGTTACTAGTATTTCTTATACGTAAGTTTCACAGTTTATTATTTTTGTATACTAACAAAATGATATATTTTTTGTATAGGATGATTCTAAGGTTTAGACTACATAATCATCTATTTGATAGGGAGCCAAGTGAGTCTATCAAGCCTTACTTGGAACGAGCCGGTTTTGGACGTGTCGCCAAAATCAACTTTAGAAGTGTTGATTCTAAACTTGTAATTGCGATGCTTGAGAGGTGGAGGCCCGAGACACACACGTTTCATTTACCAACCGGTGAATGTACAATCACACTAGAGGATATAAATATGTTGTTAGACCTCCGCATAGATGGGAGGGCTGTAGTAGGTGAAACCGAAGGACCTGATTATGCATGTGTCGATGCTTTAGGCATAGAACCTTTTAGTGATAGGGTGAAGAGTGCGGTAAAATTGAGATGGATCCACGACGAGTTGATTGAGTTAGAACAACATTCTCAACAAACCGAGGAGGAAAATATACTGCATGCAAAATTATATATCTTAAGTATGATTGCAGTTTTATTTCCTGACAAATCTCATAATGTGTTGCATTCTTCTTGGTACAAATTTGTCAAAGATTTTGATGAATGCGGCAAATATAGTTGGGGGTTTGCGTGTTTGTCTTACCTTTACAGGGAGATGTGCAAAGCATGTCGTGTAGGATGCATGAGTGTTGGAGGCTGCTCACTCATTCTCGCTGTGTGGACCTACTATCGTATTCCACGACTTGCTCCAAGGAGTGAAATTGCTCCATCATATCCATAGGCCACTAGGTAAATTCTTTATTCTATATATTTATTTTTCCACTAAATTAACGCATATTTCTAATTGAACTTTTTAAATATGCAAGATTTGCACAACGAGGTATGGAGTATTTCTCATCTCTAAATGCTTATCTTGATGGATATCGTTTCATTTTGGATCACATGGTCCAAGGAGATGTAAGTTTTTTTCCAAGCCATATATTAAATCTTTCATCTACGTGAATACGACTCTTATATTTATTTATGTCTTACAGTTTTTGTGGAGGCCTTACGAAAAATATCCACGTTGCACTCAACGAGAAGCTCGGGCGTGGAGTGCAACTACATATATTATTTGTTTTCATATTGTGGAAATGCATCACGCTGTTACCCTAGGATTTCGACTTACCAACAAATGGGCATCTTGGGCTAAAAAATTGGTAATTGGGCCTCACTTTGGTAAAAAGGCCCTAAATTGGTGATTGGGCCTTAAATAAATATATACATTGCCATCTGAGTCGAGGCATTTCGACCAAGTAACGCTTCCTAGTCGAAGTTGTTCGACTGGAATTATCAGAGGCTTCAGTGTTCGACCAGAAGTGTGCAAAGACTTAAAGAAATTCACTGCAGAAACTGAAGTGCAAGACGGAAGGTACTAGAGGTTAAAGGAGACAGTTTTCAGCAGTTATAAGTGACACGTGGAAGCTTCACACATCAAAGATATTTGCATGTCGAAGACACGTGTTGGCTGATTATCAGTCGACCGTTAGTAGTAGTTATTTTATTTTTACTATTTAAGCAAGTTCAATAAGGATAGTTAGAGGTCCGCATTTTGCTACAAAACACAAGTAAACTCAAATCTCTGCGCAATAACGAGTGACGAGTGCAACTTTGGGATGTACGTATGCGTACCAGTTTAAATTATGCAATCATTTATGCAATCATTTTACGTTATATCTCCTTTTCAGTGCATCTTTACTGCTTTCTATTGCTTTTAGTTATTTTAAAGCTTTTAATTTCAGTCTTTACTTTCACTTTAAAGTTATTGCTGCATTTAATACAAACTAAACACACTTACTGAACAAATCAAAGCAATCAGTCCTGGAATATTCTAGTTGATTCCGCAAAGTAACCTTTAAAAAGGAAACTAGCGTTTGTTTACCATTTTTCTGGGTAAACACACGTCGACAGGGTTAGGCTTCAATTTGGGTTTACTTAAAACATCCCTCAATCCCCGAGGTGTCTTGGAGATCACCACGCCATAACGAAGAACGATGTAAAGGATTGTGCTTATCGAGATTTGAACATTCACGAGAACAACGAGTGGAAAGATAGAAGAAACTTAATAATGACAGGTGAGATGATTACTACTTTACGCCACACCGATGAATATATGCAATGGTTAAGAAATATTCCATTAATATATTTGTCAAAAGAAACGTATTTGGCAGACCCTCGTCATTATGCCTCCTCTTCATCAACCTCACATACCACCTTTCATCAAGAAATCCCACAATCATTCCAACCAACACCACAATTCCAACCAACACCACAATTCCAACCAACACCACAATTCCAACCAACACAATTCCAACAACAAACATCTTCATTTCCACAAACATACCAACACACTCAAACCACACAACAACACACGTTTTTTGCCACACCATCTCAAATTCCAAGCCCTTACATCTCAACCCCCCAAACAAACTACTACTACCACCAAGAACAATATCAACAACAATCAACACTTCGACCACCGCTACATAACACCCCAATCCCTCAACCCGACTTCGACCAATCATACTCCCAATCTCAACCGCTTTCACTCTCCCAACCACAACATACATTTGACACTGCAAATGCCTACTATCCATCCTTTCAAGCACAAGTGCCACAAACCTTTGTGGCTTCAAATCAACCATTCGTTGACATCACTGATGATGAAATACTTGATAATTTACCGACAATAACTCCAGAACAACTGGCTAGGTTTATGGATGATGGTCCGTCGCATCAAAACGATGATCTTTCAAGCGACGATTCTCCACAAAGGCAACCTCCACCAAACGATGATCAACCGTTACGCAGGGGGTACGAGACCGAAGAAACCCAAAAAATGTCTCACTGAGGTCATATGGTCCAACCAAAGCTCAAGAAAAAATAGGCTTTTTTTCCTTGTACCCGTTTATGTATTGAATAAAATAAATATTAGCAAATAATTTTTTTTTATTATATATTTTTTTATTATATTTTAATCATTAATTATAATAAAAAACAATTATTGTAATTAATAATTCTTTAAATTCAATTAAAATAAAAAAAAACAAAAAAAAAAGGGTTAGTTTGCGTCCGGCCCACCCCTGGCCGGACTCCAACGTGCCAAAAAAACTCTCTTCCAGTCCGTCCAAGGCCTGACCGGCCCCCAACTGGAAGTGTGGCATTCTGGTATTTTTTTTCACTTTGTGGCATTCTGGTATTAAAGTTCCATAAGTGTGGCATAGTGGTAAAAAAATCAGATTTAACTATAACCTTCTACATTACCATAAATAAACCAATATTTTAATTAATGAGATAATAATAATAATAATAATAATAATAATAATAATAATAATAATAATAATAATAATAATAAAATTATACGAATAAAATAAATACAGATATTAACATAACATAAATAAGCGTATAATATAATGATATAAATAATGATAACATCTTAAAAAAAAACTTACATTTTCTTCTCTGTTTAATTTTATCTTCATCTTCCATCCATAACAGTGCTTTTGGACTAAAATTATAGAAAAGTATGAAAAGAATGAAATGGAAGAATTGAGAGTGAGAGTGAAAGTGTGTGAAATGTGAAAAGTGAGAATTGGTATTTGAAGAGTTTTGAAGAAGGTACGATACAAATGAATCCGCCATTTCAATTGGCGTAAATGTTACTGTAACTTGAATTCAATAATCAATCTGACAAGCTTTTAAAGGGACTGCATGCATGCTTCACAGTGTTTTGGACTTTTTTGTTTTTTTAACACATCGACGCCGAAATGACGTAACTTAACAAAATTTCAATTTAAAGCTGTTATCTATAATCATAAAATAATTTAATTGCAGTACTATTACTTCCTCTCTCGGTCGCACAACGAAGGATCTATTAGAAATAAAATTATGCATAAAAAATGTTCATTTTAATTTTTCTATAATTTTCCTATTTTATCTTCTAATTAATTAAAATTTTATCATTTTCAATACATAATAAGGGTATTATAGTATAAATATTATTTTCTCTCTTATCTTTAACTACTTTTTGTAATTTGTGTGAAATGGTGGACTGAGTCGGTCAATGTGGGACTGAGGGAGTATTTGTTTAAGTGAGGTGAATTGGACGTAACTGTTGAGTTTTAAAAATCAAACCGAATCGGCCGGTTCAATCGATTCGATCGAGAATCGGATGGGTCATCGGCTTGGTCTGATTGTTGGACCAGATATGTTATTGAATCTGTCAAAACCATAAAAATCGATGAATCAACAGTTTTAAAAAACCGATGGTTCAAATATATGCTCTCTTTTTTTCGCACAAAATGACACGTTTTCATGATTTTTTTAAAAATAAAACTAAAGTATAATTAGACTTTATTTGAACTTTATTTGGAACAACTTTTTCTCTTTTTTTTAATTAGACCTGATTTAAAATTTATTTAAATTTATATTTTGTATTATTTTATTACGAGAGATGATTATATTTAAAATTTAAATGTAAAGAATAAACATGTAAAATTATTATATTTTAAAATTTATAGTGTTTTGATATTTTTTTAAAGACAGAATCATCCTATTTGACCGATTTAATAAATATATAGTAGTGCATTAAAGACAAATTTATTCAACCAAGTCATCCAGTTTAATCCAATCTATTTGATTATTGACTTTTTAGTTTGGTGACCGGTCCCTTTTATAAAACACTGAGGACCTCACATGAGCAATGAAGGAAGGCTCAAATTAAAGTGTTGTGCAGAAGGTGCCTGTTTACGCATGTGATGTTATTGGCGCATGAATTAGTAGGCAAGGCAAGACTACTATTGACTGATTCTTTACGTTCAAGCTTTGATGTGATGCATCACTGTGTTGAAACTTGAAAACCGCTTTAGGAAGCGATGACGGAGAGAGTCATCATATTAATGGCATGGCATTTTCATATCCTTTCACGTGATGCTGCTACTTGTTTTATTTGAGACAGAATCTGCTCACATGTTCTTAAATGTTTTTACTAAACTCGCCAATTCAGTTGGCTAACTCTTACACAATTATAAAATATGTTAAAGAAAACATTATTTCATTACTGTTATAATAAATTATTATTATATTATTTAAAAATATTTATCTAAATTGTCAAACTTAAAATTTTATTGACAAATTATTGATAATGTATAATTTGTCGAACATAAAATAGTAATATCAATTATTTACTTAGTATAATAATAATAATAATATTTTTATTGGTATAAATATCTATCTTTAGTTCATATAAATATACCAATTTATTTTGAAAGACATAAGGGTTATTATTTTACTTTCTTCTTATTTTTTTTAGTTTAATATTATAACTTGATTAGTAATTGAAATCATCATATTAGTTCACAAATATTAATTAAGTTAAATTCAAATATTTAATTTTTCTCAACATGTTATCAACACGATCATTTTCATCTGAAGTTTTTACTACACTAGGTTAGACATAGAACATGTCAAAGATATTTGCATTCCGCACAATGAAACTACATACACAATTCTCAAAAGTAATAAATATTTTACAAAAATAAATTCTACTAAAGGTGTGATAAATACAATCTCAGGTCCTGCAGATTTGATTGAAAGAACAGGTAATGTTATGTTCATATTATCAAATGAGACAAAATTTGTCATTAATAATGCTTTATACTCTCCAAAATCAAAGATAAATTTGTTGAGTTTTAATGACATATATCGTCAAAGATATGATATTGAAACTGCAACTGAAGGTAATATGAAATACATTAATATTACTTCTAATGTTTGGGGAAATAAGAAAACTTTAGAAAAACTATCAAAATTGTCTTCTGAATTACATTATACATATAAATGAAATTGAATGCAATTTAACAGTAAAAGAAGATCCCAAAATTGTGACTTTATGACATGACTGTTTGATTACCCACGTTCAACAATGATGCGTAAAATAGTTGAAAGTACACGTGGTCATTCATTGAAAAGTTTAAAACTTACAAGAAGATAGACCATGCGAAGCTTGCTCTCTTGGAAAACTAATAACAAAGCATTCATCGTGCAAGATTCATACAAAATCACCTGCATTTCTTGAAAGAATTCAAGAAGATATATGTGAACCTATCCATCCACCGTCATGATCATTCATGTATTTTATGGTATCGATTGATGCATCTAGTAGTAAGTAGATAGTCATATGTATGCTTACTATTAAGTCGTGATATGGCATTTGCAAAATTTCTTGCACAAATAATTAAACTTAAAGCTCTCTTTCTTGATTATACTATAAAGAAAATTAGACTTGTCAACGTCAGTGAATTTACATTTGAATCATTTAATAGTTATTGCATGTCAATTGGAATTATTGTTGAACATCTTGTTCCTCGTGTACATACACAAAATGGTTTAGATGAGTCATTAATCAAACATCTCCAATATATTGTTAGACCATTATTAATAATAAGAACTAAACTACCCGTTGTTGTTTGGGGTCATGCAATTTTACATACTGCAACACTCATCCTTCTAAGGCCAAGTGTTGATCATAAATGTAACACCCTGAATTTAATTAAATTGGTTAATTAAATTATTGAAGAATTTAAATATTTGATTTAGTCGAATTTGGATTATCGGTGTTATTTAAGGGCGTATTTGGAATTATATAAATTGAAGTCGGAAAATAATATTAAGAATAATATTATTTATAAGTCGGAATTATTATATTGAAGGAATTATTATTATAAGTGATATAATTGATTATTTGAGTTATATCTCTTATTGGGCCTAAATTGATTTTGGAGGATATTAAATAAAGAGAGAATTTAAACACTAAGCCCAATTAGTTTTATATTAGGGTTTTAGAGATTTAGAAAGAGGAGAGTTGTCATAATGAAGAAAGAAGAATAGAAGAGGAAGAGGCAAGTTTTTGGAGGAGAAGAACAAGCTTAGAGTTTTCATCCATGGTGTCAAATTGAAGATGCAATTGGAGACCCTATTAAGTTGCTTCCATTGATAAGGTAAGGGTGGGGTTCTCTTCCTATAATGGGGCTCATGAACAATTGTATGTGGGGAATTGGGTGTGTAAATTTATTACATTTGCTTGTGGTAATTGTTGCTGAAAATTAGAAATTTAGGTTAATATTTTGACTTGTACCAAAACTGAAATTCTATTTGTTGCTGTTTGTTGTTGTTGTTTGTTGCTGTTGTTAATGTTGGTGTATCTGGAAATGAGAACGTGGGGTATAAAGTGAGAGGCCCAAAGACGGACGTCCGTTGTTTTGGACGGGCAGCTCATCATGTTGTATTCTCTTTGTGACTTGTTTTTATGCCATTTCATTGAACTATTTCCTCATTTCATTTTTATGAAAATGCTAATTAGGTGCTATATACTATTTGTTGCTGTGTTTGACTACTTTCTTAACTATCAAATCATGATCGAAAATGTTGGAATATATGAGCCTTATTAGTTATAAGTAGTAATAAACCATGACATATATTATATTTTCTTGATACTATAGATAGTGTGAGATAATGATGTAGGATTGTAGAACTAAATACACTAAATACCCTGTTTCAGTGTTTCACTATAGAAAGTAATGAATTGACATTTAGAAATAAATATTTACACGAGGAATAAAATACTTGATTAATACAATTTGTTTGACAGTAGTTAGCATTGGTTCTAATGGGGTTAGTTAATTAATAAAATGTAAAATTAGTCCCGTTTGATCGAAATAGTCGAATTAAGCGGTATATTTAGTTGTCCGGAATTTAATAAAAATTTACGTGGTAGCTAAGTTTAATTAGTAGGTTAACGTGGTGGTGTTATTTTGTCAAAATTGTGATATTTTACGAATCAACCGAAATTGTGTTTAATTTAATTATTCTTTATAAATAAATTATAATAATTTAATAAAATTGTCAATAGAGTTTTTAGAGTTGTCAATAGAGTTGTTAGAGTTGTCAATAGAGTTGTTAGAGTTGACAATAAATTGTCAGAGTTGTTTTGGGTTACTAAGAGTCATACTTTTGTTTGTTTTGAGTAATTCTGACTTGTTTAGAGTTGTCAGTGTATAATGTCGGTGTTTGTTTTTTCATTGGAACTTTAACAATTCATATCTTTTAAACCGTAACTCCGTTCGAGTCCCCGTTCGAGTCCCCGTTCGAAGCGTTAGAAAGCTAGCGTGATATTATTTTCAATAAAAATGGTCTTGAGCAATAGAATGCTAGAAATTAGAAATGGAGTAGAAATAGAAGTGAATTAAATTAATATAGTGTGATTATTAATTGGTTGATTAAATTAATAGTTGAATTAATTTCAATGTGTTTAATTGATTAGAATATAATTTGGAATTAGATCAACTATTTGGTTTGTCGGTAAATTACGATATTTTGAGAAGTTATCCGTAATTGTGTTTTGACTTGAATATGTATGTTGAGAAATATATATTATTATGTCAATGATGTTGTTTTGATATTGATTCTCTGTGGGTAGTTGGATAGCATTAATTTTAATGATTAATTGCTTGATTTTAAATGTGTATGTTCATATATAATTGGCAAAATGAGAATTAACATGAGATAGTATGGTTACTAGTGTTAATTGGATTTTATGAATCGTAATTGATTAATTGGCCTTTTATATGTGAATGATATGTATGTGTTGTGAATGTTGTGCACAATTGGTGGATAATTCATCGAGTTGAATTATTGTGATATGCTAAATATTAAGATGGTAGAGATGATCTTAATTGCATATGTTTGTCAACATTGTACATGCATTCATGTCATGGTGTGCCTTGAAACAAAGGTGGCTTGCTTTGAAACAAAAGCGGGGCTTGGATTCTAGAGTGAATTCGGAAAGCGGTAAACTATATGTTTACATTAGGTGGCTTTGATCTTGTCCGGATCTGAAGCGTGGCTAGATTCTATATGAATCGGAAGCGGTGGAACTTTGGGTCCACATTGGGTACCACATGCATAGAGTCACATATCTTGCATTGAGTCACATTGAGGTTAAGTGATGTTTGAATATATGCATTTATGTGATTGTCATGTGTACATGAGATGTGATAATTGAAATTGGTGATGTTTTGATATATAATTGGTTAAACGTGTGAATATGTGATAATGATGGATTGTGTATATATTTGGGATAATAGTATTGAATCTTTTGAGTATTATACTATTGAATTTTGTGCTTACTTGAATATGTGAAATTTATTAGATGATACTATTTACATGATTATGACTTGTTGTGTGATGAAAAGTATGTGAGATTAATGACTGTAGAAGTATGATGTGTATAGTAGCTATTGATACTTGTGATGTGATGATTTTATATGTCTGAATCCTAGCATGCAATTTATCATATGCCCGCTTATATGATTTGATATCTCACCCTTTTCTCTTGGTTCGCCGTTGCCTTTATATTGGCAACGTGCAGGTATTCAAGTATGAAGATTTAGTTGCCGTTACTCGAGTCGGTTGTCGCTCTGATACGTAGCACTCTGGGGGGAACGATTTATATTATTTATGATGTTGCTATTTAATTGTTTCATTTTGGTTGGACAAAATGATAAGTTAACTGAAGATATTTTATTGAATACATTCTTAAGTGATTCCGCTGTGTTTTAATAAAATAAGTTATTCTATTTCAAAGGTGCTATGTATCCGCTTTATGCGACGAGGTGAATGGTTTTGTTTTAATTATGTGACGCCTCATTTGTTTATTGAGAAATTTTGAAAACTCTGATTTTTTTTTATATATAATTTCCGGGTAGAAATGGGGTGTTACAATAAACATACCCCTTCTCAATTTACAATTGGTAAGGAACCAAATATTTCCCATTTAAAGATATTTATCTCCACCACAAAGAACAAAGATGAGACCTCAAAGGAGGTTAGGAATATAGGTGGGGTATGAACCACCATATATTATTAGATATCTTGAACCTTTAATAGGTGATGTTTTTCAGGCAAGATTTCCTGATTGTCATTTTGACGAGACAATATTTTCAACACTAAGGAGAGAGAATAAAAAACTAGAAAATAACATAACATAGTACGTACCTCATTTATTACATTTGAACCCATATAATAGATCATCGGAAGAAAATGTAAAGAAAATATTCCACTTACAAGATTTAGCAAATCAATTGTCATATTCGTTTACTGATTTGCAAGAAAACAAAATGAGAAAAATGAGATTGTCAATACAAAGCTCATCTTGTTGCACAAAGTATTTACCAAAGACTGGGAATTGATTATGAGCTAACATATTCTTCTGTTATGGATACCATTACTTTTTTGTTACTTAATTGGTTTACCAATATTTAATAATCTTGATATGTATCTTATGGATATTGGTACTCCTTATTTATATGAATCAGTTGATACTGATTTATACATAAAAATCTCATAAGGATTTAAAATGCCCGAGACATCAAAACCTAGAGAAATGTCTGCAATTAACTTTCAAAGATTATTGTATGGGTTAAAACAATCCGAGCGCACGTGGTACAATAGGCTAAGTGATTATTTACTTAAAGAGACTATGAAAATAATCTTATTTGTCCTTGTGTTTTTATAAGAAAAACAATATCCGAATTTGTAATAATTGTTGTTTATGTTGATGATTTAAATATCAATCGGCTCAAAATGATCGATGAACGCTCGATATCCAGAAGCTTAATGATGGGGAGTTTTTTTCATAATTCATCCCATATGCGGACCACCTAAAAAATAAATAGTTAATAGTTAAAAAATACGCATAATAAACATATATAAAAATAAATAAAATGATTGAAATGTACTTGGTCGCATATGGAAATCGGAATGGATTAGGATTTGTTGGCAAGCTTGAAGTAAGACTGCACAACCAACAAATTTATGCACATTTTTTAGTGCATCTACCCAAGTGTCTGTATAGCTGTGCTAAAGTTGCAGCTCCCCCAACTATATCTACCTATTTTATTAAAGTCGGATAATAATGATAAATACTGTATATGTATATTGTTACCATTAGGGATAAGATATAATAAAAGCTTCAATCTATATCGGTTTCACAAATTATTTATCAAAATGTTGTTCATTTTGGGAATAACCATGTGAAAGTTGTTCCGTTGAAGGTCTGAGACCGCGATGAAGTTGAAACAATGTTTGTGAATCATGAATTCTCTAAATTTGATTTCATTGATTTGTAAATAAAATTTCAACATTGTCATCAATCGCAGATGTCACAGATAATCAATGAACTAGAAGAAGAGTCTCGAGCAAGAATTCCCAACAAAAAATTACATAGAACGCCAAAGTCGGGATCAAAACATAAGTAACAAGACAACAACATATAACCCCAACAATATAGAAAATTAGCTATACTTACTCGTTTTAGATTTACAATCAATCCCTAGAAGCAAGAAGTTAAAAAAACATTTGTTCACGATTCCTCGAACAACACTTCCACCCTCGATCTTCCTCTCCTATTCTCTCTTGTTGTGATTTGTGGTTAAAACCTATTTTCCTTAAGCAACCACCTTAAATTCCATCAAATGTGATCCAATCTAATAAATGAATGTCTTCAATGAAGGTCTGAAAACTCTATTTTTAGGTTTGGGAAAGGTAGGCTCACTAAATGCATCGCCCATGATTGCTAAGCGCACCCCCATGCTTGCTAAGCGCACTTACTTTGTTATAGGTTAAGTAATTCCACCTATCCATTCCACCTACGCTTGCTAAGTGAATCACCTAAGCTTTCTTAGCTACTAAACCATAATTCACCTTGAAGTACCTTAACCATAAAGTCTTTCAAATTTAATATAGATTTTAGTGGCGATCTATCGTAATCCCAATTATTTTTCATCACTGCCATTGAGAAGGGATCAACTTCATCTGTATTTACTGCAAAAGTATCCTCAAAGTACTCATGTATGGTTTCCTTATCATATGGATTTTGTTACCCCCTGGCCATGGATACCCTTGGTATCATGATATCATCATCCAAAGGTTTGGTAATTTTATAGAATTCTTTGATTATATCACGATAAATCTCTTCAGGAGGCTCTGCCAATGTATTCCATCCTCTATTATTAGGTTCTTACACAAAACTTGAGAATTCTCCTAGATCTTTCGATTGTACTTTCCATTTCACAATTAATTATGTATTACTCAGTTGGTTGTAAACTTCCACGTGATCAAGGTTCTTAAACATTTTACGGTCATATGATACTTATGATGATTCAATGCCTAACTACCTTTTTCTTCTAGTGATTGAAGGTAGGTAAAAACACAAGAAATAGGGGTTTGAATTGGGTTTTATAAAAACTTTCTTTTGGAAACACTATTCACCACAATCAATGAGATAGATAACAAATGAAGAGAGATTGACACGTTTAGTTTATACAAGTTCGCCTTAGAAAATGTTAATCTTGTCCACCCGCCAAAGTGATTTTACCTTAGAAAATGACTTAATCCATTAATATTGAAAGATTACAAACAACCTCTAAGAGTATAGAAAGACACCTTAGCCCTCTCAAGTATACAGAGTAGTAACCTAGTCACTTGAGGAATATAAATCTCAACAGATTTACAAATGAATTTGTTTACAAGATATTGCTTCTAAATAAGAAAATTGAAACAAAAACTGTAAGAACAAATGATAACACAATCTAACGAGCAACATCTCTTGTGTTATAGAGATTCTTAGAAATTATATTTCTCACTATGGAATATTTAGTACAATATCTCTAAGATACTTCTTTCTCTTTTTCTCTATGAAGTTTGTTTGTTGAGTTTGAAAATATAGCTTTGAGTAGCATTGTAAATCGACAACTTCTTCAAATGAGAGTGTCTCATATATATAGCCTCATAATAAATGTGACTGTTGAGAAGGACACGTTGAAACTTTCCTTGCAACTTGATGTAACGACTCCAAAAGGTCTTGGGGAACAAAGAGCACACGAAAGTTGAATTCATAAAATACGTCTTGCAGTAGTGGAAAAGGTGATGTATTGTTGTACCATATTATTTTTAGTGCAAGTTATCTGATCATTCTTCTTTGAGATGTACTTCTGTTCTGAAGTAGATAAAACAGGGAAGGGATCAAATAACGTAGACGTCCCAAGAGAAAGTATTCTTCAGAGTCAAAGAGAAGTCTTTAGAGTAGAAAGCAGCAGCTTATCTGAACGATGTATTCTTCATTTTTGATATGGAAGAGTAGCTTAGCTTTAGATACATTTGTAAATCCTTTATCTGATGAGTCATTCAACATTCTTCAGAACTGCTGATGTCATTTCAGAATTGAGATGAGTAGTTCTTCTAATGTGTATTGAAGCTATTTTTGATGATCTTACGGACAACAATCCTTAATCAAATAAAATAGTAAATCTGCACACTTAAGAATTCATTAGAGGACAAAATTGTTAGATATAAAATATATGTGATATTATCATCAAATCTTAAAAATTGAATGCATAACCAAATATTGTTCTAACAGAGATTGATTTCGTTGGAGCCACATGTAACATCAAACAATCTATATTTTGACAATTTTGTTAGATAGCTTAAGGGTTAACGTCATTCTCTCAGTAATAGATTCAAATAACCTGCCCTGAGGTTTTCTCGCTAAATAAAACTTTTAGCTCGCTTAATGCGGAAGTTGGCATCATCTAACTAAGCGCGACTTGTAGCTCGCTTAGCACACAAACTTCCTAAGAGCAGCATTATCCATTATGCAAGAATGGTTTAGATGCTCATGCATGTTATATTTTTAATTTAATCTTCATTTTCATGACATGCATTGAGCATTTCTAACAAGAATATGTAAATTAAGTGACATGTGTCTAACTGTCTATATACAAATGTGCATGCAAAGAATGTAGATACAATGTCATACCTGTTTTTTTTTTTTTTTTTTGAGCTTGAAGATGAACACTTGTAAGAAACTTGATGATTGAGTGTGTGCAATATAAAAATGTAAGCCAATTTCGTATTCAAAGTATTTCTTTGGTACCTTAGTATTAAAATTTCATGACAAAAGCCATGCAAATAATACTAGGGGCATTAATTTATATTATTATTAAATAATATTATAAAATTAATTTTTTTATGTTAATTATGTGAGAATTGAGATGACGAAGTAAACTTAGTTGGCGCCTAAGTGGTATATGTAAGTGTCACGTATTAAATTAATTTGTCAATTGATCAAAATGGAATGGATAAAAAAACTTAATTTTTAAAAAATTAAAACATTAAAAGTTCATTTAATCTTAAAAAAATTTATGGCCCTTTGATATTGGAGATTAAAGTCATATTTTATGAAAATAATTCAAGAGTCAAGTGCAATCATAGAGGATTTGTTTTCATCTTTAAGAATGGTTTTTCTAATGAGGTTTTGGAGTTTCTAACTTTTTAAACAGGATAAAAAACTTAGACTAATTTTTTTTTATTTGGAAGGAAAGAATGAATATCGCTAAGTACAAAATTTTAGAGTGTTTTAGTTCTGAGATTGAGATTTGATTTAAGATTGAAGATCTTAAATGATTTGCACTTTAGTGAAAGTTGTATATAGACGAAGGAGATTCAAAATTCATGTGTTGTTTAGCCGTTGATTTTAAATTTTAAGTTTGTCTTTGGTATTAAAAGACACTTTAAATTTTATATTAGTGGAAAACTTAACAACTATCAATGGTTGCCATTGGAGGGTGAATTAAATTCAAATCTAATCGTAAGTTTTCTCTATTCTTCCGTCTTTTGATTTCTGCATAGATTATATATATTTTTTTAGATTTTAATTAGTTTTTTTTTTTTTTTGGCTTTAAACCACCGGTTTAGTCTGGTTCGGGGGCGAGTTATGGCATCAAGTGGTTTCATCCCCTCCCGATCGCAGTTGCGGGGGATCGAACCGTGGTTCTCCCTACCAAATTCAGCGCCAATCACCACTGGACCAACTAACGATTGGTAGATTTTAATTAGTTTTTAGTTTGCATGTGATTTAGATTTTAATTACTTTTTAGTTTGCATGTGATTAAAGTGCTTTTAATCTTAAATAAAATTATGACTGTATTGAAGATTAAACTTATATTTTATGTGAATAATTCAAGAGTCACCATTTCATTAGGCAGGTGATCTTCTTATAAAGTCATCTGCAATTTTCTTAAGATTTTTCATTTGTTTCAGTTAGAATTTATTTTCCAATGTTTGAAATCTCACTTTTTTTAGTTTGTCTTCACTAGTTTCTTCATTATATTTTGAATAGCGTTATGCAACACAATTTCAACTACAATATAAAATAATTTAAAGTCTCCTCAACGGTTTGTAATGTCAACTGCATTGGTTGCAATTATGCACAATATAAGTGTTTTCAACACTCTTGACTAGGATTAACCTTCCTCTAAACATCAATAATAATTATAAAAAATAAATAAATTAAATATAATCACAAGTGTTAATGTAGGTGTCCTGCATCGACATAGACACGGACACACTTTTTTTTTTTTGAAATGTCGTTGTTACATAGATACACATAAATTATGAACCACACATGTTCAAGTTTGCACAAGTTTGACCAAATCATGGCAAAACACTAGAATTTTGGTAAAGACTACACTGTCTAACTTCAACAAAATTAGGATGCCGCCATAATTTTGCAAATATCACTGTCAATCCAAACATTTGATCACAACATAATCACTAATACTAACAACTATCTCTTATGTTTGATTTTTGAATTACAACACATTTCACATCAAAATAGTTTAAAATATCTAGTTCTTCCTTTTCAACAATTAGAAGAAAAATGGGATAATAGCCTTAACATTCTTAGGAAAATCTTCAAATTTAGAGAGATACCATCTCCTAGTAGCATAACTCCTACCCAACAAGTAAAAAGTAGTGCCAATGGCAAAAGAGAATCCATACAATGTTTGAGAAATTAAGGAAAAGCCATAAAACCCAATAATCTCAAAAAGATAATGAGGACATATCACAAACTCAAATAAGCCACCTTTAGGAATCTTGTATTCCTTTTCACCTTCTCCTCTTAATTTTGATAGAAGATAATGATGGTAGAAGTTGCCGGTGATGCCTACAAGAAACAACAGAATTCCAGGGTACAATAGATTGATTGATGGTTCTGGAAGATTCAATGTGAGGTGCTGAGCATAGATCATGGTTGCAGATGAGATAAAATAACTCAGTGTGATGGGAATTGCAGACTCAAGTGCCATAGAACCACTATATTTGTGGACAAATAGAACCTACACAGTAAAGTTGAAACATCATTGTTCATTGAGCTGAAAATCACATAACAGAACAACAATAAAGCATTAAGAATCAGAATCACTCATTTTCAATCAAACAAAGATTTTCAATAAGAAATTATTATTATACTTATTCAAACAAAATATGACTCCTACGTTAGTATTTTGTACTTAGTTCATAGTAACAAAATTATTATTTAAACTAACCTATCTTATCAAACTCGGCCATTCCAGCCGTTATCTTGGCACAGAATAGCAAAACCAAGAAAACTGCGATAAATGATCTAACAAAATATAACCCACATATCCCTTTCAAAGTTCTTCATCGAAACACTCTATTAAATTGTGGACCTCAAACTCAAATATAGCAAATGTCTTAGTCTCTGCAACCCCATTAGACAATAGTTGCAGTGTGATTTAAAATTACACGTGTAACCGTATCTGAAACATCACTCAATTTCCATTAGACAATAGTTGCAGTGTGATTTAAAATTACACGTGTAACCGTATCTGAAACATCACTCAATTTCGATCACATCTGTTCAATTATTGCCACTAAAGATTAAATTTTCAGAACCTTAAATTTTAATTTTGATCCGCAACCGCAATATTGTTGATGCAGTAGCCTCCGCAACATCAGACTGCAAGATTTAAATTAACACCTCAACCATATTACTAACCACATAAGACATTTCTACACATGTTTCTCAAGTATTTTCATCAAAAATCAAAATTTAAACCCCAAAACTCTATTTACTTATATCGTAATGAAAAAAATCTTAACATTAAACATTTCTTAATTGTGTACTTCAAAAACCTTCCAATCAAAATTCACACTTCAATGATCGCAGTATGCATCGGAGCAACTGTAATGACCGTAATACTTACTTACAACCGCATATGCGACCACAATTTAGCATGTAATGAAAATCTTACTGTTATCGGTAACTAAATGGTATTCATGCAAGTTGCAACCGCAATAATCACAATCACAACACTCGCGAGAACATCTGCAACCACAATTTAAAACCCTAAACCCTAACAGCAAAAAGGTTTAAAACCATACATTTGCATTATCATTTAAAATCAAAATTTCATCACACAAACACGCAATTCATAACACATCATTAAAACTTAAAGCAACAGTTACCTCAAACACTCTCTTGAAGAAATGAATAGTCACCGCAGATTGAAGAACCGTAGATCTAAGACCTTCATCAGGAAACACCCAAAACGACGCCGCACCAGCAAGAAAAGCAGGAGTATACAACAACAGCATACCAGTTCTACTCGACAATTTCATCTGCTGTTTGTTACCATTATTGTTATTAACATTCCAGAATTTGGAATAACTCATGTGTTTTCCTCTAACTTCGCTGAAACCGGCGTTAGCGAGTGAAGCAATGCTGATAACTGACATGGCGGTGACGAATAGAGAAGGTGGGGGTGGGAATAGGAAGTTTAGAAATGTAGATGCTGCCATTGTTGTTTTGGTGGCACTGTGCTTTGGATCTGATGATGAGGTAATAAATAATTGAGAGAATATAAAGTGTACGCGGAAACATACAAACCATACCCTTTTTGGAAATATAATTATTTATTGTTGTTAATTTGTGTGGGTTGGACGGTATGTGGTTTATTTATTGTTTGTGGATTGGTTAGTTGGGTGGTGGTTCTTAACGACATGAACTCATTAAGTCTAACTACATTTTTTATTGATATACTTTTTTATTATAGAAATTGTTTTCTTATATGAATTTAAAATATTTTATATGGTCAATTAATGATAATTATTTAAATTTTATTTTGATCACATCTAAATTATTACTTTTGTTATACATTAATTAGGTAAGAAAATTTATACTCACAATGAATCTTGTTCCATGATTAAACCATAATTCGACTTTTTTTAATGTGTTGGGTTGTTGTTTGTGCGAGTGTCCTTAGTTTAGAGAGATTTCACTCTATCTGAGTTTTGATTTTTGTGACTTTGCTCTTTTTTCTTGTAGTATGTGGTCCCGTCACCACTCAACATTAGACTGAAGTCTCACCTATCTTTAGGGGTGGCAAACGGGCATGTCTGCCCCATTTAAGTCCGCCCCGCAAAAAAAAAAGAAGATGAGATAGACATAGTTAAGAGTGCCGATCTAAAACATTGGCCCGCCCCGCAAGGTTCATCTCAAGCCTTCACATGCATTACTCATCATTGGTTCCTCTCTGAACCATATTTCTCAACACATCGACACAATAATTAGAATCACACCAATTCACAACAATACAAAGCAAAATAAACTATCACAACAACTCGGAGTATTCCGTCATCACAATTCATCACATAACAGTTCACAATTGGTGATATTAGTATTCTTTAATATTTTTCTCATAAGAATCATCACAAGTTAAACATACCGTTCGAATTTTCTTATACATATTTAACTCCCAAAGTGTCATTATAAGGTAGTACTATGCGTTAGTTGCCCAACACTTTGAACAACGTCTCAATCAGAGTCATAGAGCTCATATTACACGCAAAACAAAAATTCTCATACAAACTTCTAGAGGCATGCTTTGCCACCCGTAATGCTCATTAAGGCCCGTAGCAGCAGGCCACGCCCCTCCCCTTCTGTTGCCATTCTGGTATTAAAATCAGAGGGACGATTTTTTCACGATTTTGTGTGATTTCTCCTATTTTCCAACCCTGCATCAGACCATAAAATCTAACTTTTTACTTATAGTAGTCCCAAAACATATACTAACATAATGTACATGAAATATAGGGTAATCAACATTTCACAACATCAAAATCAACATTATCATAACAAATCATGCTTTTCACCATGCATAACATTAACATATGAACATAATCATCTCCAATGTTCTCATGTCATATCATCACACAAATTCACATTAACATCAACAATTAGCATGATTAACACAATTGAAATCTATAACATTAATTCAATTGTGGAGGTTTTGCACAAACCTCACACAATTCATAAATCCTCATCAATGGAGGTGTTTACGGTGGAATTTCGTAATCAAGTGCCGATCCTCCAAAATAATGAATATCTTGGTTACTCGCAGGATCGACTAGATTGATCCTAGGACATAGTTTATATTTTGAGATTTTGATGATTGGATTGTGTTCATTTTGTGGTTGGTTTTGTGTTTGGTTTAAGAATAACAAGAAAATGTCTAAAAGGGGTAAAAGTAAAGACAAGTTTTAGAATGATAAAGAAATAACGTACAAGGAAGAAACAAAAGGGTATTGACTCGAAAGGGCTAAAATAAAGTAAAGACTTTCAATAAATGTAAATATGCATACACTGTAAAGTAATTTGATTAACATAATTTGGTGACTCGTTTCTCGATTCGCTTGATACTTTAAGTATAATTGAGTTTTGTACAGATTTAAACACACTAAAATCTAACGCTAAGACCTTAATTTATACTATTTCGACCCTAACGGTCTTTTCCTAATGGAGTGCCACGTTTTCACTTGCATCCTCCTTGATTTTCTCAGACTTCCACACATCCTTTTGGATAAGATAGATTGTTTAAATTCAAATCTCCTTCCCCTCGAGGCGCCAAAGTGCAACCAACGTGGTTGTCGAAGCTTGCTTTCTAAATGCTCCGAAATATTCTAAGTCTTTTACCCTCTGCCTTCGAAGATATTTAATTAAAGTTCACTTCGACGAGGTAAATCCCCTTTTTACACAAAAAAGAGATCTCTAATGGCCTTCGAAATCCATGTTCCATGTTTCTCTTCGAGGTATATTCTTTACAACCAAATCTCCCTTTGCATGTCGAAATCTTCAGCTAACAGGAGGACAAGGGAGAAAGGAAGAAGAAAGAGAGTTATGATCTCTCTCTATCCTACAAGATTCAACACTCTTATCATGAATAGTCCCCCTTACCTTGAATTCATGAAAAATCTTCATGCTTGACAATGGCAACTCCATTTTTTGCCCATGCTCTCTTAGGGCTTTTTCTACTCTATTGGCAACTTTTCACGTATTTTCCCTTTCTCCCTCAATTTCCTTTATCTCTTATTTTCTATTTAAAATAATCTAATTATTTTAATCCAATTAAAATAATATTTTTCTCTCTCACCCTTCCAATTCTCACCACACTCCTCCCATTTCTCAAATTTTTGCCAAAACTCACATTTCTCTATTTTGTATTAAATTAATTATTAAAAAATTCTATTAATTCTACTAACACCCAATAATATCCACACACGCCAAATAAATCAAATAAAGTACTCTAACACTCAAATACAAATATAAAACGCAAATTGGGGTGTTACAATTTTTTCTCACTTAAAGAATTTTTCATCCTTGAAAATTACCTGAAGGAAACAATGTCGGATAAGACTCTCTCATTTAGCTCTCCAGCTCCTACGTCACGCTCCCTCTTGCAGGTCCTCCCCACACCACCTTCACCAAGGAGGTCTCCTACCTCTCAATTGATTCACTTATCGAACCTCTAATCATATGGGATGATGCTTCACAGTCAAGTTCTCTCTCACTTGCACATCATCTAATTGGATCACATGAGACAAATTAGGAATATACTTCCGTAGTTGAGACACATGAAAGACACTATAAAGGTTCAAAAGTCACCCTTCCAATTCTCACCACACTCCTTCCATTTCTCTATTTTTTTGCCAAAACTCACATTTCTCTATTTTTCTTATTAAATTAATTATTATAAAGTTCTAATAATTTTATAACACCCAATAATATCCACAAATGCCAAATAATTCAAATAAAGTACTTTAACACTCAAATACAAATATAAAACGAAAATCAGGATGTTACAATTTTTTCCCACTTAAAGAATTTTCATCCTTGAAAATTACCTGAAGGAAACAATGCTGGATAAGGCTTTCTCATTTGGCTCTTCAGCTCCCACATCACGTTCCCTCTTGCAGGTCCTCCCCACACCACCTTCACCAAAGCGGTCTCCTTACCTCTTAAATGCTTCACTTCTCGATCCTTTAATCGCATGGGTGATGCTTCATAGTTAAGTTCTCTCTCACTTGCACATCATCCAATTGAATCACATGAGACGGATCAGGAATATACTTCCGTAGTTGAGACACATGAAAGACACTATGAAGGTTCAAAAGAGACAGTGGTAAGGCAACCCTGTAGGCCATTTCTCCTACTCTGTGAAGGATCTGATAATAACCAATAAAGGTGTAAGCTTTCGAGAGTTTAACGCACAACCAACACCAGTCACCATAGTGACTCTCAAGAACACATGATCTCCATTTTGGAATTCAAGTGTCTTTATATGCTTATCATGATGACTCTTCTGCATGCTCTGTGATGCTTTCATCTTCTCCTGAATCATATTAACCTTCTCAATAGTTTATTGAACAATCTCATGTCCAAGCACGACATTTTCACCAGATTCATACCAACCCGATGGTGTCCTACACCTTTACTAGAATGAAAAGTGTTATTATAAGTAAATTCAATCAACGACAAGTAATTATCCCAAGCACCTCCTTATTTTAAACACAAGCTCTCCGTCTGACCGTCAGTGTGTAAATAGTAAGCAGAAATCAACCTCAAATTAGTTCCCAAGGCTTCCAGCAAGCTCTCCCAAAACCTTAATGTGAAAGTAGGACCTCTATCTGAAATCATACTCGAAGGAATACCAAACAGCTTCACAATCATACTAATGTATATCTCTACTAACATCTCCAATGGAAAACTAATCTTTATCGAAATAAAATAAGCTGACTTAATCAGTCTATCCACAATAACCTAAATCGCAGTACTTCCTCTAACACTCGTCAGACAACCTGTAATGAAATCCATAGATATATTATTCCATTTCCATTCAGGAATACTTAACGGTTGTATCAATCCAAACGACTTCTGATGCTTAATCTTAAACCTCTAACAAATCAAACAGGTGTGAATAAACTTTACAATATCCTTCTTCATACATGGACACCAATTTTTTTTGTTAAGATCTTGATACATTTTAGTAGCCCCGAGATGAATACTCAAAATGCTTTTATGACCTTCTTCAAGAATTCTCTTCTTAAGCTCTAGCAAATCTGGCACATAAACTCTGTCTCGAAATTTCATAATTTCATTCACATCCACTCCAAACTCCACTTATTTACCTTGATTGATTAATATTAACCAATTAATCAATCCCAAGTATAAATTCCGACCTTCTTTGCTTTCTTCCAACATACTACTAGTCAACTTCAGCATCCCTAACTTCACACTTTGCGGCTTCATATCACACAACAAGTTAAGATCTTAAAACTGGTTAATTAAATCAAATTATATATCTAACCATTAGTCCTGACGTATTCAAGGACTTCCTACTCAACACATCTGCCACCACATTAGATTTACTAAGATGGTAACTCAACTTGAAATCGTAGTCCTTCAAGAATTTCAGCCACCTCCTTTACCTCATATTTCATTATTTTTTATCAAACAAATACTTCAAACTCTTATGATCTCTGAACACATCAAACCTCAAACCATATAGGAGATCACATGACCAAGGAAACTCACTTCCTTCAACCAGAATTCAACTTGGACAACTTAGCATACACCTTCTTCTCTTACAAGTAGATGTTGTATCAGGGCATTCAGGTTCACTGTGAGAATATGATCTGAACGAAAATGGTTGTTGTATGGGAGATTGTTAGTGATACTGAGGTAAACGATCAATGATTTTTATAGTTTTGAATTGATCCTTCATGTTTTTAATGTCGTCGAGGCTTTGTAAAAATGTTGATTTGAACAATATTTTCTTTCTCTTGATAATTTAGTTATTTTGCTTGTTCAATGTTTAGATTGTTTTCTTCACCTCCGCATTTTGAAGTTCTAAAATTTTAACTCATCATTCATTCGCCTATGGTTTTGTTTCATCGTTTAGTATTTATGTATTCCTTATTAAGAACTAGAGTAAGATTTAATGTCACTAGGGTCAATGTCCAACCAAAGGTCGGATCCTCTTCACGCTCCCAATTTTAGGCCTGGTTTAAGGTAGAAGTATCTAGGGCTCCACCACTTTCATTGTGGAGTGACTAGCTAGCGAGAGGGGGTGTACTTATTGTAGTTTAATGTGCCTTATTTGTATCATAACATGCTTTCTTTAAGAGAGGTTCACACAATTTTAACAAAAAGCATAATATCATTTATATCAAATATATTACATGAGATGATAAATAATTAATCCATCTTATGGTAACTTTGATGATACTTAGCTAAAATATCATTTAAGTTTGGCGTGGTTCCATGTCCTCGGGATGGGCTCTCTCGTCAAAGTCTCTACACTGTAAGCTTTGCTCCCCATGCTAGTTTAAACCTTGTACGGTCCTTCGAAATCGGCCGTAAGATTCCCTTTTTTGGCATTATTTCCTACAACATTGTCATGTATCCACACGAAGTCTATAGGTTAAGATTCTCGAGATCAGACTCGTTTGTTGAATTTAGTTGCGGTTGCTTGTTTAATGGCAACACTCATGAGACGAAATCGCTCTTCCCCTCTAAGGTTTCAGTTTTGCTACTTGTCTTATTTTCTATATTAACGTTTATTGATTTTGGTTATTGAGTCTCATATAAGTTAGGTTTTTCATATATCTGTGAATTAAGTGCAACATGTTTAAATCATATTGTGCATCAAATCGTGTTTTGCATGCATTAATTAAAACCTTGAGATAAAATTTGTTACAAAGTGGTTCAAGTCAAATTAGATAATTATTTGGGTCAATAAACGCATGAATGAATGATTTGTATCATACTACATTTAGATTCAATCAAACACTTCATTTCTAAAAATATAAACTTTTTATAATGTGATTCGAATCACTATTATGCTCGATTCGAGTCAAAATTGTATGTGAAAAACAAGATTTATCACACCTAGTATAATTTAAATCACAAGCATCTCTTAATCGAATCACAAGCTAGCTTGGTGTGTATCAAGCTAAATGTTGGTGATTTTAGTATCATCAATGTAATTTTGGTAGTAATGTGATTTTCTAAAGGCTGATGCAATTATGCGTTAAGCTTGAAACGAGTTAGGGTAGTGCGGAGTGCACGCTCGTGGAGCCAAATGTACTATTGAATACGAATAATAGAAACGGGGTTCCAAGGGGCGGAGCCCCTGGCGGGGTGCGGGGCAGCGCCTTGCCGGGGTCCAAGGGGCAGCGCCCCGAGCAAAATTTTTCGTTTTAATAGTTGCACCCTTTCCCAACGGGCATAACCGTTTTACCGAACAGGTGCTTCGTTTCCAACCAACATAACTGTTTTACCGAACAGGTGTGTCTGTTCGTTTCTATTATTGGTCTCCTATATAAGGAGTCTTTTGGTCTCGATTTGAAAAATCATATACTTCCTCTACATTCTGATCTGTTCTCCATTGTCAGAAACAGATTGATTCTTCAAGAATTATCCCCGCAAAGATTTCGTGAACCCAGACAAGTATAGGGTCGAAATACTTTGTTCGGAAAGTGAACGAACACGATTCTTGAAGATATCCAGGATTATCACACCTATATCTAACACTAAAGGTCGATTCGGATAAAAAAATCATTTCAAAATTAGGATTTCAATTTTTTCAGTCTGATTTGTTTATTGCATTTTATCAAAATGTTGAGTTTCCTCATTGAATATACCATCTCACACACAAAAAATATGTTTTTCATGCATTTTATGAAGATTTAACTAAATTCAAAGTTCCTTGGGCTATTCGGAATAGATGGGAAAATGTCCTTCATCATTCTAGGAATATTAATTTTTTGGTAACTCATATTTTTAGGGAGGGGAATCATTGTGCGGATAGACTCGCTAACTTAGGATTACATGTTAATGATTTTACTTCGTGGGAAGTTGTTCATAGAGACATTCTTGCGGAGTTTGCTAAAAACTCTATAGGTCTTCCTTTTTATAGAATTACTCACTAAAGGGTTTTGGTTTGGTCCCCCTTTCTCTCTTTCCCTGTAATCTCTTTTTCTTCAATATATTTTGTGGTGGCCAGCCCAGCTTCAGTTTAAAAAAAAAAAAACTAAATTCAAAGTTGTTTGACTCAGTTATAAGCATGCATGACTCAATTTAAGGTTAAATGGTGAATGAATTGATTCAAGCTCACCATTAATCGATTCATTAAAGTGCCTTTAAAATCCATTTTTGCTTTGTTTGTAGGAATCAATTCAAAGGCATTATTTGATTTGATTCAATGGTGAAATTCGTAATTGAATAAATTAAATCAAATCATGAATTGATTCATCAAAGTGCCCTGAACTTCCGTTTTAGCTTTGTTTGTGGGAATCGATACAAAGCTTTGATTGAATCAATTCAAAGAACTAAAATGAATTGACTTATAGAGGGATGTGATATGATTCAAATGGTGAATTGAATTGATTCAAATTTGCTTTGATGTTAGACATTTGCCATCACTTGAACTGATTCATGGGCCATTTGAATTGCTCATTTAGTTAATTTTTGGCTTATTTTGTGCATCATCTTAATTTTCAAGGATGATTATAATGATTAAAAGAATCATTAATCAAAAGATTATAATGATTAAAGGATGGACTTATAAGGATGATTATAATGATTAAAAGAATCATTAATCAAAAGATCAAATAATTTTCAGTTAGAAAAGCTAAAGAAACTACAACTTCATTTCTCTCTTAAATCTTCATCTTCATCAATTTCATGGAGAATCATCATATTGTATGTGTGTATGATAAGATATTGTGAGAAGCCATTAATATTCTAATTGTGCATTTTGCAGTGTGTGTAAATTTCATAGCGGGTGTTTGTTCTTAAAAAAAAAAAACATTTTTTAAACAATTACCAGGACGTGGCTAAATTCCGGCAATTACAAGAAAAATAAACCTTACAAATAACACATTACAGTCTCACCACCAATGTCCCTGTCCTCCTTAGGGGACCAATATTACAACAACTTAAAACACAAATGGGATTACAGCCTTAACATTCTTAGGAAAATCTTCAAACTTAGAAAGATACCAATTCCTAGTAGCATAACTCCTCCCCAACAAATATAAAGTAGTACCAATTGCAAAACACAATGAATACAACGTTTGAGAGATAAAAAACACCCCATAAAAATCAATTATCTCAAAAAGATAATGTGGACATATCACAATCCCAAATAACCCACCTTTAGGAATTTTGTATTCCTTTTCACCTTTTCCTCTTAATTTTGATAGAAGAAAATGATGATAGAAGTTGCCAATAATGCCTATAAGAAAAAGCATAATCCCTGGGTATATCAAATTAATTGATGGTTGTGGAAGCTCTTTTGTGAGGTGTTGAGTATAGATTAATGTTATGGTTGACATGAAGTAACTTAGAGTGATGGGAATTGCTGAATCAAGAAGCATGGATGCACTGTATTTGTGAACAAAAAGAGACTGCAAAATAAAGTTAAAATTCTTATTTTAGCTGAAAGTACTTGAACAAAAAAAAAAAAAGTACTAGGTTCAATTTGGTAAGACAAAAAAACTCTAATTTACTTGGAGCATTTTCAAATTTCAATGATCATTTTATATGAAATTCACATATTTATAAATAATATATAACTTTTATATTATAAAAAAAACTCCGATTTGATAGTGTACTGTCATTTCATATTTATAAAATTTATTTATGAATAATAACAATAAAATATATAGGGTGAAAATAATAACTCAACTAATATTAATATATATATATATATATATATATATATATATATATATATATATATATATATATATATATATATATATATAAACAGTTTTAATCCTATATCATATTTTTATATTTATAATCAAAGTTTTTTTCATTTTTAAATGGCATGACATTTATAAAATGTGCCAAATAATCATAAAATAATATTTTGCGAATTTTATAGTTACAAAATATAAGTAAATAAAAATAGACAATTCGTCGATTTTTAATGAAAAAAAGGAAAATGGTTTAAATTATTTAAATTTAAAATAAAAAAATTAATTTTGTAAATCAAGTAAAATAGAAAAATCAAAATTATAGTTTAGTCTGATATAAAATAATAAATTAAAAAATACATAAATATCATAAAGTTATAAATATATTTATAAAAATACAACGTTCACAAATAAATAAATATGAAAAACCACATATAACATTACAAAAATTTACTAATTATTTTTTTTATCTGATAAGCTTTCAAATGTGTTCTATAACTTCTATTTAAGGTGGCAAACGGGCATGCCCGCTCCGTTTAGGTCCGTTCTGCAAAAGTCCGCGAAAAAATGAGGCGGGGAAGGACAGATATATTTGATTCTGCGGGTCTAAAATGCTGCCCCGTCCCGCAAAAAGTGAGGGTGGAATGGAAAAAATCCGTTGGCATTGAACCTTTTAGGCTTAAAAATAATAAAATTATATGAAAAAATTAATGCCTGCAAAAAAAGAGACGGACACATTAAAAGAAGTGGGTCTAAAATCTCGCGGCTTCCGCGTAAAAGTGCAGGCAAAACGGGCTTTCCGCGAACAGGACCCATTTTGTTTTTTTTAATTATCTCACACAATAATTATCTCTAACAATAGAAAAAAAAACATGTGTGTATACTAATTTTCAAGTGATAATTACCTCAAAGACCCTCTTGAAGTAATGAAGGCTCAAAGCAGAGTGAAGAACTGTAGATCTAAAACCTTCATTAGGAAAGATCCAAAACGACGCCGCAGCAGCTAGAAAAGCAGGGGTATATAGCAACAACATACCAACCTTACTTGAAAACTTAATTTGCTTTCCACTATTGTTATTTGCATTCCAGAATTTTGAATAGTTCAAATGCTTTCCTCTAATTTCAGAAATACCATAACTTACAAGTGCAATAAAGCTTGTAATTGACATGGTTGTGACAAATATAGAAGATGGTGGTGGGAACATGAAGTTCATAAACATAGACATGGTTATGGTTTTTGATATTTTTTTCTTAGGCTATTTACCTGTTTGGTTGGTTTTAGATCTGAATATGAAGTAGTAGAAGATGATATATGATTGAATTTGAAGATGATAAAAGAATAATATAATTGATATGCAAATTGGAAAAAGTAATATAATAAGAAAAACATGGTGTTGAGGATAATTCTAAAGAAATGCTAGGGGGGGGACAAGATCTGCATAATGATTAACGTCATAGAGTCTTAACTTTTCTCTTTTGGGCAATGACACATAATAATTATTTATTATAATGTGGTGGGTTCGGTATTTTCTTCTTATTCTCTATATATATAGTAGGTGGGAGAGACTTTATTATTAGAAGAGTTTTATTTTTCATACAAAATTTATCCATATCACACGTTCATCCACACATAAACAAACAAATTCCTAAAGTTTTTTCATGAATTTGAAGGAACTCATAAATTCAACTTTTTTTTTTAATAATCTATCACAAATGATCAAATCTAACATGCAAATTTACTTAAATATCCTAGAGTTTTTCCACAAACATGAGCAAGTTTATATATTTTCTTATTATAAGGAAAGAAAGAATGAAAGACAAGAGACAAATTAGTGAAAACGCAACCTCAAGATTTCCATTACATTCACAAGAAGCACATGCATTATTTGAGTAGGGAGAGTAGCTCAAAACTTAAGATTAATATCAAGAGGAGCCCAATATTTAGCTAGCCAATTTCTCTGAGAATATGAGTAAAAGTCAAACACCAATTTCGAGTCCTAAAATCCTGAATCTGAATTAGGACAGTTGCAAAAAGATGATAAATGATGTCACTTTCATAAAAATCTCTACATCTTTTAAATTTTGAACCTAAAGATTGTCACAACCAAGTTAACTCTATAATTCTATCAACAACACCCTCCACTCCAAATTCGCCATTGTTAAAAACTATGTTGTTACGAGTAGTCCATAAAGCCCAACACGTTCCTAATCAAAATAATAATGCCCTCTTCTTCTTGGTTTTCCTTTTCAGAATTTCTACAAATCTCAGGAGATGCATCACCACAGAGTCTTCCTGAAATACCGACACTCCCAACCACAACAATACTTTCCCCCAAACCAAAGAAGCAAAAGGAGAGTTGAGAAACAAATGATATAGAGACTCTACCGAATTAATACAATAAACACACATACCTCCGAAGCCGCAGTGGGAAACCCCTCTGTGCATCAACTGCTCATACGTTGGAAACCGATTCTTAATACATCTCCAACTAAAGACTTGATTTTTGAAGGAACGCGAGTTTGCCATAGGATTGAATAAGCTACCAGGCTGTCTTCATTCAAAATCTTCCTTGTCCTATTTTTATCCATCACCTTATATCCCCTCACTAACCACGTATTTCCCTTCGCCGTTCGCGAACCATTTGAAACCGTCAACTGTCAACGCTCTGTCCGGACACACCAGAGCCAGAATATTTGACAATTCTACCAATTCTTCTTGGACCTCCATGTTCAGTCCAGCAAACTCCTCCTGAAAACTCCACAACCAACGATCACCCATATACTTTCCCATCTCAGCTACTGTTGCATTTTGTTGGGACGATACGCTGAATAGAGTAGGAAACACAAACTGAAAAGAGTTGCTTCCACATCATTTACACTTCCAAAATAGCACCCTCGATCCCGTCCCCACCCTACATGAAATGCCTTTTTGAAACCAGTCCCCCATTGCCTCCGTCTGGCTGCTCAAGCTCCTAATATCCCTCCACCATAACGAATTGTTACCGCTCCTAGAATATTCCTTCCCGTTGAAAACAACCGCCTCCAATGGACCGTATTTATGCACAAGCAGTAGTCTCCAAACTGCCTCTGTGTCGACGAGGAAGCGCCGCCTCCATTTATTCAACAAAGACACATTGAACATATCTATATTTCTAACCCCTAGACCTCCGTCAGCTTTATCCCTACACACATCTTCCCAACTTACCCACGATATGGTTCTCTTTTCTACTCCCCCTCCCCACAAGAACTATCTTTGCAACTTAATCATCTCCGCCATCACCACCTTCGGGATTTTATATAATGATAAATAGTACATCGGAATAGCATTAAGAACCGAGTTAATTAATGTTATTCTACCACTCATGGACAAGAACCGGCTTTTCCACGAGGATAGTCTACTTCTCATCTTTTCGACCACCGATTTCCACATATACTGTTGTCTATGATTATCACCTAACAGAATGCCAAGAAACTTTGATGGAAAGCTATCGCGTTTGCAACACAGAAAATCAGTCGCTGCAAGCATAAAGCTTTCCTCCAAATTAACACCCAAAATGCTGCTTTTTGCTAAATTGATTGGTAATCCCGAAGTAATCTCGAAACCCCTCAAAATTGCTTTTATACTCCATAGATTGCTCCAGCTTCCTTCCCCTATAATAACTATATCATCTGCAAACTGCATCAATTCAAACTACAAATTATGACTAACTCTAAAACCTGTGAAAGCGCCTCGTTCTTTTGCCATTGCCACCATCCTTGCCAAACCTTCTGTCACGATGGTGAAAAGGAACGGGGATAAGGGATCTCCCTGTTTCAAACCTTTTTCCACCATAAAATCTTGGTTGGAGATCCGTTCACAAAGACCGACATCGAACTACTACAAACACATTCCTTCATCCAACGCAACCACTTCTCGCTAAAACCACATCTACTAAGCATATACAACAAAAAGACCAATTAACGTTATCGTATGCCTTTTCGAAGTCAACCTTCAACACTAAGCAACTTCTCTTATTCCTTTTTGCTAAATCCACCACTTCGTTTAGCACCACCATTCCATCTTGAATATGCCTACCTGGAATGAACGCCGTTTGAGTTTTTGATACCAACTTGTCAACCACCCTCTTCAATCGATTAGCCAACACCTTTGCAATGATCTTATAAAAACAACCAACAAGGCAAATTGGGCAGAAATTCGAGAGATTTCGAGGATTAACTACCTTGGGAAACAGGGCCAGGAATGATGAAGACACCGCCTTTGGTAAGTTAGCATTGTAATAAAAATCACATACATAATTGAAGATGTCCTCCTGTAATACATCCTAACACTTCTTTATGAAACTAAAATTAAATCCGTCTGGGCCAGGGCATTTGTCCCCCATCACAACTTCACATAGCCTCCTTCACCTCTTCTAAGCTGAACTGAACCTCCAGTTCATCCGCTTCTCTTGCCGACAGACATGAGAAATTGATCCCGTCTAGAACTGGACGTCTAAGGGGAGACTCTTTGAATTTCTCTTCAAAAAATCTTTTGACTTCCCCTTTAACTCCTTCAACTGTTTCAACTCTGCCATAAGAGGAGTCTATACCCATCAAACTGTTACTCTTATGCCTTGCGTGTACTGACTTTTGGAAGAACCTAGTGTTCGAATCTCCTTCATTCAACCATTTCGCCCTAGACTTTTGTTTTAGGATGCTCTCCCTATATTGCAAAGAATTCGAAAAATCCGCAGAAGCTTCCTTACGTTTTCCTTCCAGCAGACCCAATAAATCAACTCCTGTGTTCATTTGATCATCAACCTCTTTTAACACTTCGACTGCTTTTTCCAACCTTAAATCCACCCAACCAAACACCTCCCTATTCCACCACCTGAGTCTTTATTTGAGAAGCTTCATTTTTTCCTTGATAATGTATGAACACGAACCAGAAACAACCAAGCCCCTCCATTCTTGCTCCACAAAAGTCTTGAAATCCCTATGCTTTAGCCACACATTCAAAGACCTAAACGGTTTTGGCTATAACACCCCATATTTTCTAATTTTAATTTAATCGGAAATTAAATTATTATTTAGAATTATTTGGTATTTTGTTGAATTATTGGAGAATTATGGATTAAGGGCCATTGGGCTGGAATGGTGAGATTAGTAGTATGGGGGTGCTAAGTGAGTAAGCCCGTTACTAATTATTTTATGTTTTCATAAAATAAAGAAAATAAGGAAAATTGGGAAAAAGGAAAAAGGAATGTGAAAAGCAGAGCAAGGAGATGAGAGATTGGAAAGCTGATACGTGAAAGAGGAACAGAAGAGGAAGAGGGCTAATCAAGATCTTTGGCTAAGGTAAGGGGGGACTCTTCCGGTTAATATCTTTTATCGTATTATAGATAATAGGACTGGTTTAGATGCATTGTTTGTGTCAATTGGTTATATGCTAGATTGGGGTTTTGGGATGATTTTGAGGGGAATTGTATGATTTGATGAATTATATGATTATATGATTGTTATCGTGATTAGATGATCCTTTTTGTGTGTTATATTTGTGTTATAATCTGTGTTTGTTTCACCGTATGCGAAATCTGGTTGGAATGGGATTGGTTTGGTAATGACTTGGTGAAGGAAGGGCAAAATCGCAGGTTGTTTTCTGCGATTCGGGGTTCTGGAAATCGCCAGTTGGCGCCGCGGCCAGGAGTTGGCGCCGCGAACTGCTTGGCAGAAAGCCAGGAAGTTTGGTTGTGTTCAGTACGCGCCGCGAACCTTTGTTTGCGCCGCAAAGGCGTACTTGTTTTCTCGTATCGCGCCGCGTGCACAGGTTGGCGCCGCGAACGTGTTTGTGTGGTTCAGGTCGCGCCGCGAGTCTTGGTTGTGCCGCGTGCTGTAGCGATAATTGTTTTCTTTGAAAATGTAAAGATGTGTAACTTTCAAACCGTAAGCCCGTTTTAGACGCCGTTTTGGACGTTGTTCCTTAAATTGAATGCTTTACCATATGAAATAAATAAAACAACAATAACTTGATTTTATTTTGAAAAGTACCGTTTTCTCCAAATGTGGTTTATTCTGGTTTTGCATAGTTGATGAGATGCAATAACTGTTGTTTGCATAATTGAATATGTGCAATGATGTGTGTTGTGATAATGTGGTTGTTCCTGCTTGTTATGCAAATGGAGGTTGTTCATGGTAAATATGATTATCAGGTGTTTTGATGAATGGTGATGTAAATACTCTGTTTTGTTGGGTTGATTTGTGGTACTTAGTACACGTTTGTGAGAGGTGTCATTGTTGTTGCACTGAATGGCGGATGTTCTATTTGTTATGATGTCGTGGTGGTAATTGATGTTTGATATACATATATTGTTGAGGTAAAATATGTATTTTATTATGGTTGAGAAATAGCATAATTGTGCGTGGCTATTGATTATTGTGTTGGTTGATGATTATGACATTTGGATGGTTTATGTGTATGATGAGCATGTTATGGTTGATACATGCATTTCATAATCATTATGTGGCTGATCCTTGACGATGGTGGATCAGTGGTAGCTAATTCCCATTGTGTGGAATTAGAGAGTGGGTGTTGCCGTATCCTTAACGATGGTGGATCGGTGAGTTGGGTTATCCCAGATTTTGGTACCACATGCATATAGTTGCATTTGCATTAGGCTACTTGTGATATTATAACATGAATGGAAGATTGTCCAATGTTATAATATGTGATGATTGTATAACGGCTACGATTTGTTTGGATGAATTATGGTGTTGTCTCTTGGTAATGTATTCTATTTGTTGTTGTGTGTTGATGAGTATTTCCTGACAATCTGAATATAATGAAATTGGATGAATAATATGACTATGATGTGTTATTGTTTATAATTCGATAACATTTGTTAATTGTGAATGAGACTCACCCTTACTGTTGACATGTTCAGATTGAGGATAGCTGCTTTCGACTTGGTGAGGATTAACTCATAAGTCAGTGTATTAGTGTAGCGTCAGGTGTCATGCTCTGATATTGTAACACTGGGGGAACGCTAGTTTAGAGTTTATGATGATACTCTATCGTGTTGTTATTGTATTAGATTCTGTGGGATATTGCATAGATGATGTTATGCTTATCCGTATGATGAATTTTCCGCTGTGTTAACATGAGATGTTATGTATTATGATGAATTGTTCCTTAGTGAAAGCATGACAATGAATTTATGATAAATTTGTCTTAATTGGAATTGTGGCACCCTTGTTTTCATGTTTTACTCTGATTATTGTTTAATATTTATGCGGGGTATTAGAAGGGTGTTACATTGGCCCCCAATTTAAAATGTTACAACAAAGCCAAACCGAACTGTGGTCCGATATATCCTTCAGCCCAATCGTTTGACTCGATGCCCCTAACAATTCAACCATCCCTACTGACAACAGTATTCTATCAATCCTACTGCAAGCTTTCATGCCCCCTGCTCCACGAAAATTTTCTATCCCTCATTGGTAAGTCTACCAATTCCATTAATTCAATGAAATCGTTGAATTCATATGATTCCTGTGCTCTATGGAATTCCCCACAACCCACTCTTTCGTCTTCGTTTCTGATTGAGTTAAAATCCCCGGCTACGCACCACTCCCCATCCCTCCATTTCAATTTTAATTCAACGATTTAATCCATGATTAGCATTCTTAGGAATAACATTCCCAAGATTGTAAATTTAATCCATCAAACAAACACATCCTAAAACTTTTGTTTTTAAATTTATCTCACATAATAACTATCTCTAACCATCAAACAAAAAACATACTTGTGTATATTCAAATGCTTGAGTGTTAATTACCTCAAAAACCCTCTTGAAGTAATGAATGGTCAAAGCAGAGTGAAGAACTATAGATCTAAAACCCTCATTAGGAAAGATCCAAAACGACGCCGCAACAGCTAGAAAAGCAGGAGTATATAGCAACAACATGCCAACCTTACCTGAAAACTTTATTTGCTTTCCACTATTGTTATTTGCATTCCAGAATTTTGAATAGTTCAAATGCTTTCCTCTAATTTCAGAAATACCATAATTTACAAGTGCAATAAAGCTTATAATTGACATGGTTGTGACAAATATAGAAGATGGTGGTGGGAACATGAAGTTTGAAAACATAGACATGATTATGGTTTTTGATATTTTTTTCTTAGGTTATTTACCTGTTTGGTTGGTGTTAGATCTGAATATGAAGTAGTAGAAGATGATATATGATTGAATTTGAAGATGATAAAAGAATAGTATAATTGATATGCAAATTGGAAAAAAAGTAATCTAATAAGAAAAACATGGTGTTGACGATAATTCTAAAGTATTGTAGGAGACAAGATCTGCAGAATGATTCTATATTATATACTGTAGTACAATCTTAACCTTTTCTCTTTTGGGTAATGACACATAATAATGTGGTGGGTAGGACTGCTAAAAAATAATTATGAACTGAACTATTTGAAATTGGAGTTAAAATAATCTAATATAAAAGTTTGGTTAAAATTATGAACTGAACTATTTGGGATTTGGAGTTAAAATACTGAAATACTAAAATACATAACACGTACGACAAGTGTTGACAAGCATGATCATGCGAACTTGATTAAATGTCACAACAAGGAAGTTCACAGGGAAGAAAATGAAAAATGAAAGTAGAAAGAGGTCTTTTGTAGGCCGATAAAGGAAGGAAATGTCAAGATGGTGCTTCAAAAGTCTTTTATGCCATATTCATTCACCGAGGGCCGCACGATCCATTGCACACCAACAACAATTCTAATCTCCTCGAAAAATGCTCAAAGTACTTGAGTTCTCTAAGAGTGGGGAAACATCATTACTAACTAGAGTAGGGACACATGTCAGTCGTTCCAGGCGAAATGTTACATATTACAAGAAATACATTTAATGTGCTTGTTCTCAAGAGTGATGTCATCCTGCCAAATATCTTCACATTCTAGGATCCAACGGTCAAGCAAAGGCAAATGTTACAAACCCCATCCTGCAAAGCAGAAACAAGGGCGTGGGGGCATTTGTTTTGAGCCACCCACAAGGGCTAAAATGTATAGACCTAATAACGAAATGAAACAAAAACACTGAAATACATAACAAGTTGTCTCTTTTCTCTCCCTCCACAGGCAATTCCATATGTAAGGAATTTAACAAGCATCTATATCAATCTGGCAGTTGATTGTGATTTACGCTTTTTGTTGCAAACAATTCCTCTTATTTATAAAAGAAAATCACCATTTCTCAGGGATTCAAACTCATTTTCATTCACTCATCACTTCTTACTCTCATACTGACATAAACGTTATAAGTTAATCTTTTAACCACCGCAAAGAAGCTCGGGACTAGTGCAACATACTCTGCATTTTTATTTAATCAACTCTGATTATATTACGGAACAAGTAATAATATTAAAAGAGTTAAAACATGCCATATAAGATACCATATGAGTATAATTACGAACCATAATTATATACAGGAAAATTCTAAGGTGAAGTCGCCAAATTAACTTTTTTGGTGAAGTCATATATTTGACCAATGAGAAAGAGTGTTGACTTAATCAATGCCATGTAGGATTATATGGTGCACACTATTATTGTGTACCCTTTATGTACCTCATAGATCAAAATCTTTAATCTTCATTTCCTACATCTAAATTCAGATTTTCATGTTTATCTTGTATATCCATAAATATCTATATCAATCATTAACTGCATGAAAACATGTTTAGTTAAGATTTTTGAAAAATTTGTTCAAGAACTCTCATGAACTCGAGAATACAAAAAATGACAAAATCATGATTCTTAACTCTTTCAAGCAAATGAATACACCATTAGAAGTGGAATTTCACCACAAGCACGATTCTATAATTAGTTTTTTCATAAAATCCTATAACCAAGTCGGATCGAGCGTGTTTGTGTTCGAGTTTTACACTATTTTTTTGCTTCGATTTGTCAAATTCACTACTTGTTTTGCAATCTTGAATACATATTTGAAATCATGGTGAAATTCCGGTTTCCGCGGTATATAATTTGTGAATTAATTTGTTGATTTTCAAATTTTCAAAATTTTTTTGCTCAAGAACTCGCATGAGCTCAAGAACACAAAAATGACAAAATCATGATTCTTAACTGTTTCAAGCAAATGAATACACCATTAGAAGAAAAATTTCACCACGAACACGGTTCTATAATTAATTTTTTCGTAAAACCTCATAACTAAGTCGGATCGAGCTTCACACCACTTTTTTGCTTGGAATTGTCAAATTCACGATTTGTTTTGCAATTTTGAATACATATTTGAAATCGTTGTGAAATTTTGGTTCCAACGATATATAATTTGTGAAATAATTCGTTGATTTGGTGATTTTAGAAAAATTTTTGTTCATGAAATGTAATTAAAGATGATGATCACACTCAATCTTGGCAAAATTTAAGTCAGGAATAATTCAGATTGAAGTGCCCGACTAAAAGTTAAAGAATTTTTCTTTACCCACCTCCCAATGGTGATCACCCCCAGCGAAAACCCCACTTTACCCCTGCTTCGGAAATGCATTTTCGAAGTAGTTTTTTTTTTAAAAAAATTTCCCAAACTTCGGAAGTGCATCTCCGAAAACACCTCATGGGGGGTGTTTTCGGAGATGCATTTCCGAAAACACCTTTTTTCAGATTTTAGTGTAATTCGGAAGTGCATTTTCGAATTATACAGAAGTATTTATTTTTTTATGCCTTTTCTAATAGTCTCGTACGAAAGATATACAAAACGTATAATATATACAAAACAGAAAAACCGAACAAAACAAACGACATATCAACGTAAAATACTAATATAATAAATAAAATTCAAATAATATATACAGACCGAGTCATAATGTGCGAAATATATAATTCGGATATAAAAAAAAACCCGGACCCCTACTGGGTATGCCTAACCCTCTCTCCCTGGACCTCCTCTCCCGCCTGTATGCCGCCGCACGGCCCGCATCAGTGACGATCATCTCCTTCACGGCGACTTCCTCTGGACCGCCCTGATCAACGATACCTCGATCCAACGCGTCCCGCCCAAGCATCTCTATCCGCTGGCAGATCGGCATGAGATCAATGGCGTGGTCATCCTCTGCCTGCTGGTTCTCCAGGATCTCCTCGTGTGCTGGCCTAGGAGCGCCGGGAGCGTCGGGTCTCATCAGAGGATGTGACACCCGATAGAACCATGTGACATAGCCCTCCACACTGTGCCAGTCCTGGGTGACCCGAATGCGACGGTACTCCTGCGGGACCACATGACGCTCCCAATCCTCAAATATGCCAGTGAGCTGCACTCGAGTCACTGTGTCGGGAGCAGCCTCAAAAGGTGACCTGGGTATCATCTGCGCATATCCAAACTGCCGCATGCACCGCTCAGGGAGATACCGCACCATGGTGTTGGTCCCGCATGCCAACCAGCCAGAATATAACGATATGCCGTCAAAGGGGATAACATGAGTGTAGTCGCTGAATGGCCTCCTAGTGACATCATCGTGCATTGTGCGGTCGAGGTACCCACGGTATGGTCCCACTGCATTGTTCCCCCTCTGGAGAACGTATCTGGCGGCCCTAGGCATGGCGTCCTCGTACACAGGATCAACGCGGAAGCCGTGGATGCGGGAGAAGTAGGAGATGATCCAGCTCTAAAACACAAACACGATAATGTATTAAAAATAAAAACGGAACATAAATAAATGTGAAACAATTAAAATGAAACGTACTGTAAGTAGTGTGCAGGATTCGGTCAACTGCCTGGTCCTTCAGTTGGAGGCCTCATTCAGCTTCTGGTATAGGTATGTCAGAATAGCTGACCCCCAGTTCCATTGGTGAACGGTAGTCAAGTCCATGAAATAGCGAAGGTAGGTCACGTCGACGTACCTTGCACTCTTGTCCACAAAGAGTGCAACGCTTACCACAAACATGTACCAGCACCGGAGAGCGCAGCCACGGTGATACTGCACAAATAGGGCGTCATCCGCCTCCTCGGATTCGGCCGCCGCCACCAGGTGGTGCTCGAAATAAGCGCTCAGTGTGGTGAACCGGATATGAGGCCTATTTGTCGTCATGCACTCAAAGTTAGCAACTTCGGGCTCCATACCCAAATAGAGTGCCATCCACTCACTGGCTTCGATCCTCTGGATCCGGGAGTGGTCCAACAGCATCCCCCTGATCGGCAAGTGGAGAAGACACTGCACATCATACAAGGTGATTGTCATCTCCCCAACCGGTAAGTGGAAAGAAGACGTCTCCCTGTGCCACCTCTCCACAAAGGCACCCTGCATGCCGTGGCTGATGGTGGTATACCCCGTCATGCACAGCCCACTAAGCCCTGAAGCTCTCACCGCGTCGTTAAACCACTCATCATTCGGTTTAAACAGACTGAAAACCTTCCGGGAGTGGTTCACCATTTTCAAAGTCTTTCTCTCTCTCCTGTTACAACAAAAACAAATAAAAAGTATGTTAATTAGACCGTTAAAAAAATATTGAATAAACGGATAAATTATAAACGGTTAAATAATATAGTCGGGAAAATTATAAAAAATACCTCTCCCTCCTAGATACGCCGAGCGACGTGCTCATGGTAGGTAATCAGCAAGGTAGTGTCACTGGGCCCTCCCGGGTAGCCCTCCTCCTGCTCCTCCTCCTCCTCCTCTCCGTGTGGAGGGTCAACATCCGGTACCTCCTCCGCCTCGTGGTATGTCACTGCCTCCTCCTCCTCTCGCTGGCGGGAAGAAGATACCCGAGTCAGACGACTCCTCGATCCAGATGCAGAGGTACCCTCGTCCATCTGCATGGGAACTCGCACACGTCCCCGGCCCTGCCCCCGTCTCTGCGTTGACGCCAGCTGCATCGCCCGCTCGCGTCTAGCCAACGTAGTTTGGGTCTCTCTACCCTGTCTGATGCGTGCTTGGTTTCCTGCCATGTTTCTGAAAACAATTGAAATCAATAAATATGCGTGACAATAGAAAAAACTAAAAAAAAAATTCATTTCTGATACACTTCGGAAGTTCATTTCCGAAACTGGGAATGGAGGTGTTTTCGGAAATGAAATTCCGAAACACCCCTGCGAAGAAGTTTTCTGCAACTTCCATGGCAGACCCCAAAAACAAACTTCAAAACTACATTTAATCATTCTAAACAACCTAAATAGCAGTACCAACCTACCCCAATATAATTTTTGCAATTTCTAAACACCCTAATAGAGATTTGAATCATAGATCTAAAAATCGAAAAACTTACCGATTGAAGAGATTGGAGGGCTTTTGAATGTAGTATAGCAAGGTGATTGGAGCATTTGATGTAGCCTTCGAAGTGGTTTGCAAAAAATCTCTTTGGGGTTGAGTTTGAAGTTGATTAGGGTAAATGAATTGGGGGAGGGGGTTGTCTTGCTAAATCTGCAAAACGCGCAGTATTTCGGAAATGCACTTCCGAAATGCTGTTTTCGGAAATGCATTTCCAAAATAAGACAAATTTTGGAAAAAAAAAGGCGCTTTCGGAGGTGCATATCTGAAAACAACATTTTTTTGCTTTTCGGAAATGGATTTCCGAAGTCAGGGGTATATATGATTTTTCACTAGAGGTGACCTAGAAGGTTGGGAGGTGGGTAAACAAAATGATGGTTAAGAATTTTTTTTTATAAATAAAATAAAAGTACTAAACTTATTGTTAGATTAATCCAAAAGAATGACAATTACACACCCATCTAACAATCAATGAGTCCCAAATGACTTTTTCAAAAAGCTAGTATTATTTTTGCAACTTCACCAGCTCCCTTGTATAAATTAGATTAGAGGAAGTACGAGTATTATCTAGGCTCTGAGTCGCGGAAGACATCGCGTTCCATGGA